>NC_090445.1:30847107-31166420 GCF_031143425.1 Pleurodeles waltl | reverse complement strand
ACAGACGGAGTCTGGTTGCTGTATGGTGCCGACGTGACTAACTAGACCACGCCCGGCACTCTTTTATTAGCGCTCCAGCGTATGCTGGAGTGAACCATCATACCACACGTCCCCGGGGGACACACTGTAGACCACCCCATTACCTTGACAACATGGTATAGTACACCTGGGCTTCAGGGGGCTCCCTCAGCAAAAGTGGTAAGTGGTGGGCCAAGGAGGGGGGACTCGATGCACTTTTGCAGTGGGGCCCCCTCAAGTTTCACTGAGTGTAAAAATACGTAACTAATACCTCATCAGTGAACGCTGTGAGCAGCATATAAAACGTTCTGGCACATGTTGCTGCCTGAGACATCACTGCCCCTGCCCATGACATCACTGCGCCCCACGCAGGCCCACCAGAACCGAACAGTGCATTTCACACCGGATGCTGCGCCCCCGAAACATCGCTTTGTTTCTCTGGCTCTGAAAACACATATTCATTAATTATCTGCTAAATTGGTTCATTAAATGTAAAAGTTTATATCAGCAGTCATAAAGAATTCATGCCTGGAATTGTAAGTAAAGTTGTGGGCGCTTGAATATTAATTATGACTAATTAATAATGCAGGGAGGTAAATTGAAAGCGGGGTGCGGGAAGCGGGGGCTGTACAAGCCCTCGGCAGCTCACATCAAGCGGCGGCCCCGCTCCACTCCGCTCAGTAATTAGCCGCCGGTCCTGGGGGGCTCATTACTGCTAATGAACTTCGTTATTTACTGGAAGTAGCGTCATTGAACGCAGTCTTCCTGGCACCTTCAGCTGCTGTGAAGATTGGGGGGCCTCACTGGCTCCTGCGGTGCACTCTTTCCCTCCCCCCCCCCAAAGAACTGTGGGTTCCTCCTTGTAACTGCCTACATGTTATCTGTCCCTTCTCAGAGGCACCCTTCCTTGGGTGGGGGGCCCTTACTTATTAGCGCCCTCTGATGAGGGCATTAACCCCAGTTAATTGCCTGCCTTGCTGTTATGGGCCACAACTGAAAACCAGGCGGTTTCAATCAATCAATCAGGGATTTGTAGAGCGCAGCTATTCACTCGTGAGGGTCTCAAGTCGCTGGGGGAGGAAGAGAGTGGGTGATGAGGATCAGTCGAAGAGTCAGGTCCTGAGGTCCTTCCCGAACTGAGACAAGGTGGGTGATTGCCTGAGGTGGATGGGGAGGATGTTCCAGGTCTTGGCGGCGATGTGGGAGAAGGATCTTTTGGTTTAATGAGGGGAGGCAGCAAACATTTGGCCAGCAGCGTTTGGAAAATAAAGCGCAAAAACCTGAATCCCTAGCAACACTTGTAGTGCTTTGTGTCGTCATCAGGCCTCCATTAGGCACTTTAAGAGTCAGGAACATATCATAAGATTAGCACTGCACAAGCAATGCGCTGTCATCACACATTACATTCTTTGTCATACCTGCATTGTATGCAGAAAGCAGGCCATACTGTGTTCTTCTTTTCATCCCCTTTAAAATGCTTTAATCTAGACTATTTACCCACCGCAGAACTCCATGAACACTGTTAGACAAGCATTGGCAAAAGCAATGTGTGTCTTCAATATACCAACATAAGCATCTACACATGCTGTTTGCATACGTGTGCAGGTGATATCCGGATCTGTTGGCTTTGCCAGTGCTTGTTTTGTCTTATTTTTCCATGTGGAGAGACCCCTTTACCAGCCCCGCCAGGTAGATGGTGTTCCCTGCCACTCTGGAAAGGGATTTACACCTGAACGCCCAGTCCCTGCCTCTTGCAGGACATTTACTCACATACAAATAATGTATGAGTAAATATCTGGATGTGTGTAAAACCATGATTTGTCAATTAGAAAGTGATTTTATACACCTAAAACTGTGTCTAAAAGGGACAAACTCGGAAGCAGAAAGAAAGTGAAAAGAGGAAAAAAATAAGCCAGATGGGAGAGAGAGGGTGGAAGAATAGGAATAAAGGAAAACAAGTGGCGGAGAAAAAGAGAGAAGGGAGGAAAACTAAAGGAGATGCCTAGAAGACTAAAGGAAGGTCGACGAGGAAAAAGAACAACGGAATATGGAAACATGGGATTAAGACAAAAAGGCAGAAAGGGCAACGGGGAGAGAGTAGGAGAAAGAGGAGGGTATGATGAAGGAAGAGAAACAAAGGAAAGAGTATGGAAGGGCGGAAGAAAAAAAAGAGTGGACGAAGGAAATGAAGTCAAGGAGGGAACAAAAACTGAAGGAAAGATGAAGGGATGCGTGGGAGAAGGATGCAGCGGTTAAGGAAGAAGGGATGCAAAGGGAAAGAAGGAAGTCGTAGAAAAACGACTAAATTAACAAAAGAAAAGGAGAAGGACAACAGGGAGAAAATAGAAGGAAAGAATGGTGGGAAGAACCCAGGGAGGAAGAAAGGGAGAAACAATGGGAGAAGAAAGAAGAAAATAAACAAAAGAAGAAAGACAAAAAAAACACACAAAGAAAAAGAAATGGAAGAATGAAGGAAGAAAGAAGAAAAATGGAAGGAAAGATGAGAAATAAAGAAATGAAAGGAAGACATGAAAAAAGGAAGGATTAATAAGAAGCAAGGAAGGTAGACCGAAGAAAAGAGGAGTGAAAAAGTAGAATGAGAAGAAAGAAGGGAAGCACAAAAGACGGGAAGAACAAAAGAAGGGGAGATGGCAAGAAGGAGAGCACAAGAAAGAAAGGAGAGATGAAAGAATGAGAAACACAGAAAGTGAGAAGGAAGAATGTGTGAAGAAAGAATATTCATGGAGAAGAATAAAAAGGAAAGAATGAGAAGCCAAAATGAGGAAAGAAAGTAGAAATATCAAGAAGAACGAATCAGTGAGAAGAATGTCAGACTTATGTTGGAGCTGGTGGTGCGGGGCTAAGGTGTCCATTCTAGATCCAGTGCTTAATTTGAGCTGGCGGTTTCTGGAGCTCAGCACCAGCACTTAATTGCCAAAACCGGCTCTTATGACTGTCGGTCCACATGATGGCGCTGTTTGTTTTATTTAGAGATGTGCATAGGAACAGTTGTGTATTCATTCAATATACATCAAAAACGACTAATACAAGCCATTCTTGTAGTTTTGGGAGCCTGGCATGGTCTGAATTGTCTCACTTGCAGAAGTTTGATGGTTTGTAGATGTGTTGATACTGCCATTGCCAGCGCTGGCAGGGCCAATGGGTGGTGTAAGGTGCAGAGGGTTCCCGATGCGGGCCCTGGCACTTAATATTTTACAAATTAACCACTGAGTAAATCTTCAGCATCCTTACGACTACCCAGGCCATCCAAGCCACATTCTTGGCCATCTCTGGCACATGATGTCTAGCAGTGCCTTGTGATGGGCATCCTGGCATAGGGTTGGCACCTGATACATTTAGTGGCCCCGATGAGCATATGATCTGCATCCCTGGCATCTGCTTGCAGTACATGGCACGAAGGGTAGATGCTATCCACGTGAGACAGTAGTACACGTGGGCTTTCTGAAAATGAAAAGCTGGGATTTGAATGACAGAAAGTTATTTAAAAAATGTGCACACTTTTGTCTGTGGGATTTGAGCTTATTCACCTAAAATGAAAAGCTGGAATTTGGCAACAAAACGTCTTTTCGAGAAATGGGAACCTGTTTTTTGGGATAAAATGAGTACAGTTCCAGGATTTATTTAAATATGGTGTTTGAGTGATGATAATGTGTGCCCTAGCAAATGATCAGAACAGGTTCATGTGGTTCACCCACGCGTAGCCCTTTATTCACATTATCACATCAGTTGTCACATAAGACTCCATAAATTGTAACAAATCCCCAAAGGAACAGCAGAAATCCAAACCAGACATTCACTTAAGCGATGATTTCAAGATAGTACAAAGACAGCAGCAGATGGTTACGTCAGTCGTAGAGACATAAACATTGTGAACAAACAAGATCCTCGATAGCTCCTTGCTGCTAAGGCTGCAGTGTGCATTGTGCCAGCACGCCCCACCTAGCGCCCCAACCCGGGCATCCAAGCAGTAGAAGGCATCATCAGAAAGACCATTGGCACACCAACCTTGGACATCCCTCCAACCCGGAAGATGACCTGGGTGCACTGGAAGGGGGCAAAGAGACCTGGTCAAGGGGCGCGCTGACGCCTTCCCATGCGCCTCCTGATGACGGAGTCGTACATTCCCCCAGCGCCCACTTCTGCCTTTGCGATGGGGGGAGTGCTCCTGCCCGTGACGCAACTAAGGGCGCCCTTCCCTGAGGTGATGGAGTCACCTGGACATTCACACTGAAACTGGAACACTGATTGCTGATGCTAGTTCCTTGGTCCAAGAGAGCTCCAGCTGCTGTGGTGGTTTATATATAATTTATGTAGAGGCGTTTCCTAACCAATATTGGCAATTCCTTTTATGACATTATCAATTCCCACACTGCCCCCTGTAGGTTTATTCATTGTCTTAAACATACGACTGAAACATTTGTTGGAAAGAGCAAAATGGGAAACTGAAAGGAGCTGGAAGGCAGAACTGAAGAAAGGTGGTGTGTACATAGCTTGCAAATGTCAAGTTGCATACACAGGTCCATTAAAGTGTCTCTAAGTCCCATAGCTTTTTAACCAGTTTTAGATAAATTGGACCCAAAATGCCCATTTTCGGAGGCATTTTCTATCAAGTTTTCTCCAACACCCCTGAGGTGAATCAGATTTGATTGCCACATCTTTGAATTATCAAAATACTTAATTAATGCCCCTTACAATTGTGGATAAATCTTATGGCCTTACCAGCCAAAGTATTTGAAAAATTCCCAGTTTTGATATTTCTTCGAAAATGTCAAGAAGAACCGTGCCTATGGGACCCCCTCGCCACTTAATGCCAGAAGGCCATCCTAAATCGACAGTATTTGATTTCTTGGATTATTTCATGAGTGTCGAATCAAAACTGCCCGTGAACTTGAAGTGAGTGCAAGTTATAGCGCTTTACATAACACCGCAACAAATTGAGGCAACCTCCACTATAAGGTACTGGTGTGTCGTGTTTTCTGTTGCTGTGTGTTTTTGTCTCATTGTTTACCATGGTGTGGTGTTCACAAAAAAGAGGGATTTAAGTTGTATGCTGTGTCTTGTTTACATTGCGTTAAGAGCAGGGTAGTGTGTTCAGACTGTGACCTTTGTGTAGTGGCTAGGACAGTGTGTACTGAAGAGACACACGATTTCTGCTTAAGTACTAAAAGTCTGGACCAAGAGACAATGGTCCTCATTATAACCCTGGTGGTCCGAAGACGGCCAGTGCAACGGTGGCGGTCTCACCACCGACGGTCTGGCGGTGAAGACCGCCACATTATGAGTGTCGCAGGTTGGCCTCTGCCAACCCGCCACATCCCTACTTGTACTGCCAGGGTGGTTGGACAGCTGGGCCGGAGATTAGCATCTCTGACCCGGCAGTCCAATGAAGATCGCCGGCGTTATCATTAGTTGGCTTTCCATCTGGGTTCCCGCGGCGGTAGCACCGCCACGACAACCCTGGCGGAAAGGCTACCAGTGACAGGAAATCTCTTTCATGTCACCGGCAGACAACTCACCCAACCCCCCCCCCGCAATCCCAGTACTCCCCCACCCCACTTCCATACCAGAACCCCCTCCCCCACCCATTTCCAGAACAGCACCCCCTCCCCACATACACGCGCACACACACACGCACCCGCATACTCATTCACCAACACGCATCCATACACACATTCACACAAACATTCCAACATGCACTCACTTCAACAGTCATACACGCATTCAAACACCCATTCACACATGCATTCAAGAACGCATACACACATGCATGCACACTTACATTTACACATGCAAACAACACCCACACACACACACACGCACACACAACACCCCCACCCTCTCCCCTATCAGATGATTGACTTACCTTGTCCGGTGAGGACGTCATCCGGCAGGGAATGGGAACAGGCGCCCCGCCGTCAGGACACCGCCAGGCCGTATTACAGGTCGTAATACGGCTGGTGGAGTCCTTTTGGTGGGACGAGGCCGGTATCGCAACCGCCCCAGCGCCACCATGACTACTGGTGGATTTCAGCCAAAATTGTTGCGGAAATCCTTCATTACTCATAATATGGTGGTCGGAAGACCACCAGCACTGGGGTCTTCTGGTGCCCGTGGCTTCGGCAGTCTTCCAAAAAGACCGCTGAAGTCGTAATAGGGGCCAATGTGCCTTGTCTTACAAGACATTTTTTTATTTAGTATGCAAACCAAAGGCAGGTCACCCAGCAAAGGCCCAAGCGTTCCTTATCCGTGCCAGGTCCCTAAGTTACAGCAGACTATGAACATCATAAAGTTTTAAAATGAACTTAATTAAGTAAATTATTTCCATCTGGATTCTAAATATGCATTTTCATCTTATGTCAATAACTTGAATATGTGACCTGGACCATGCCTTGGAAACCTGACATGGTTTGTGCCCTGCTATCAGTGGCGGCTGGTTTGTATTTGGGGCGGGGAGGGGGATAGGAGGGAATCCAATAATAATGTTTGGAAAAAAAGGCATTTAACTGATGCAACGGATCTCCCTCTCTTACGGTGTCCTCCTCGTCGTGGCTCCAGTGCGAGGACCAGGAAACAGCGCTACTACATCCTGACGCTGGTTTCGTGCTGGTAACCAGCGTCAGGATTGGTGGAAGCGGGCTCTCAGCGCTGGAGGCCTGTGCCTTCTCTAAACCAGTTGTCTGGGTTAGAGATGTTTAAAGTGCGCATGTCAGGTTGGCCGTCGCAAGACAGCCGGCCAAAGGGACATGTGCACTTTAAACTAAAGTGAACAGCCCCCTGCAGAGCAGAAGTCGCCCGCCCCGTCCTGACACTCCGTACAGGGGTGCCAAAAAAGAATGTGGCTAAATGCGCTAAACCACGCCTTGGGTATGAGCACCCCTAAATTATGTACTGGGGGAGAGTTATTACCTGCATCAAGGAATAACCATATTAAATACATAAATGTAGTATAGAGAAAGTGAAACTGATGAGTCCTTTGTCATGACAATGTTCTGTTTCACTGTCACACAAGTTCATGTTTACACCACACATTGTTCCCAAGCTGATGACATTTAGGGTTTTAGAAGACTCACAAACACGTTGTATCCCTTCTGAAGGTCCAATATCTATGATATTTGTATAATGCAAACATAGCCCAAGGCAATGGAGCCTGTACAGGCCCAAAGGCAAAGATGCAGTTAATGGCAGAAAGCTGGGTTCGGAGAGTGGAGGTGAGCTGTGACTTCTCTGGTGGTCTGTGATTTGTTCTCAGCTGTTTCATGCCAGTCTTCTAGCTCCACTGCAGGCACAGGCTCCCAGCCTGCCCTGCGGCCAATCCGAATGCTGCTCTCATGCTGCTGACAGCATGAAAGTAGCTTTAGGATTGGCCGGAGCGCCCTGGCTTCGCACTCCACGGCAGACTGGGAGCCTGAGCTTGCTGTCTCCAACAGTGCCGGGTCGGAGAGAGCTCAGTGCGCATGTGTGTTTGGCAGGCTCGAGACGGCTGGCCAAACACATGTGGACTGAGGGGAGTGCTGTACTCATCATCACCATGGCCCCGCCCCTTCAAAAATAAAACGATAATAAACATAGTTTATTATCGATTTATTTTTAAAGTTTTGCAGCTGCTGCTGCTGCTGGCGGGGGAGCTACAGCTGATCATGCTGAACTCTTCTGCCGGGCTGTTAAGTGAAAGAGGGGTATCCAGAGACCATGCAGTGAAGTAAACCCGAAAACGAAGACATTGGGCTGAGTTGACTAAACAAAGCTCATCTTTTGTTTCTGGAAGTGTGCACACATAGGCTGTTTTCTGCGGCACTTTAGATTGAAAGCTGGTGGGGGGGGAACAATCTTAATTTCAGCCAGGATGGTGTTTCAAAGGCAGGGACCCCACATAGTCTGGCTTTGTGCCACACTGTAGATTGAAATCTGGTAAAGGGGGACCAACCATCATATCACCCCGGAGGGTGTTTCATGGGCAGGGACCTCATGTAGGCTGGTTTTCTGGCACACTGCAGATTGAAAGCTGGTGGGGAGGGAACATCCTTTATATTACCTAGGACGGTAGTTCCCAACCTGTGATCTGGGGACCCCTGAGGGTCTGCAAAGTCTCCTCAGGGGGTCCGTGACTGCTTAGAAAATTAAATAATATTAACTGATAAGGTCCCCAGCATTCAGTAGTGACTCAGTGGGGGAGGGGGGGGGGGGGGGGGAGGGTGCATTCCAAAAAAGATTCAGTAGGGATCCCCAAGCTCCAGTAATGACAAAGTGGGGGACCACAGAAGTAAAAAGGTTGGGCACCAGTGACCTAGGAGGGTGTTTCATGGCCAGGGACCCCACATAGACTTTCTTTCTGCGATATTGTAGATTTAAAGCTGGTGGGGAGGGAACAGCCATCATGTCAGCAAGGAGGGTCTTTCGTGGGCAGGGACCTCACGTAGGCTGTTTTTCTGTAACACTATAGATTGAAAACTGGTGAGGAAGTAACAGCCATCATATCAGCCAGGAGGGTGTTTCATGAGCGGGGACCCCACATAGAGTGGTTTTCTGCCACACTGCGGATTGAATGCCGGTGGGAAGGGGGCCAACCATATCACCCAGGAGGGTGTCTCATGGGCAAGGACCCCACGTAGGCTGTTTTTTTGCCACACTGCAGATTGAATGCTGGTGGGGAGGGAACTGCCATCATATCACCCAGGAGGGTGTTTCATGGGCAGGGACCTCACGTAGGCTGGTTTTCTGCCACACTGCGGATTGAAAGCTGGTAAAGGGGGAACTGCCATCATATCACCCAGGAGGGTGTCTCATGGGCAGGGACCCCACGTAGGCTGGTTTTCTGGCACACTGTAGGTTGAAAGCTGGTGGGGAGGGAACAGCCATCATATCATCCAGGAGGGTGTTTCATGGGCAGGGACCTCACGTAGCCTGGTTTTCTGCGACATGTAGATTGAAAGCTGGTGGGGAGGGAACAACCATCATATCACCCCGGAGGGTGTCTCATGGGCAGGGACCCCACGTAGGCTGGTTTTCTGCCACACTGCGGATTGAAAGCTGGTGGGGAAGGAACAGCCATGATATCAGCCAGGAGGGTGTTTCATGGGCAGGGACCTCACGTAGGCTGGTTTTCTGCCACGCTGCGGATTGAAAGCTGGTGGAGCCATCATATCACTCAGGAAGGCGTTACATTGTCAGGGACCCCCAAGTGGAGGACCCAGAAGTGGTATGAAGCACCAGGCTTTGGATGGAGTTTAAGGGTGCATGTTGATGAATGGGAGATGGGGTCACCAGTATAGAAGGCTGGTGGATGCTGGATGTGATGTGGTCGCCTAGGAAACCAAGGTGAGGAGCTTGAACTCTGTACCTGGCGGCGCCCAGCCGCTGGTCCTGAGAGGTGGACTGGTGCTGTGAAAGAATGGCATTGCCCGGGTTACCAAGTTTAGTACTTTGTCAATAGATGCAAAGGCATCCTTTGTGATGCCCATAAGCGTGCCATGCCAATGATCACAGCTATGAAGTTTAGTGATTCACCAGAGCCGTAGCAAGGATGCCATGGGCCCTAGCAAAAACATGACAAATGGGCCCTCTGATTGCTGTTGGTGGTAAAATACAGAAATAATCAGCGTTCAGTGGGTCCCTGAGGTCTCTGTGCCCTGGTGCCCCTGAACCTGCTGCATCGTTGCTAGCTACACCCCTAGAACTGATTGGTGACGCAGAACAACATCTTGAGCTGAAGTCTGGATTCCGTGGCCTTGGTGGGGATAAATACCCTCCCCCTTAGGTATATCCTGTAGCCAAATGGCACTCCAAGTTTCTATCTGGGGGGGGCTTGTTGGGGAGCACACGTTCCACGTTTGAAAGGGGATAATGGGAGACCAGACCACAGGACGAAGGAGAGGGGGCAGGATTGGGCAGTGTTAGCACCACTGTGCCCTTAAAGCACTCTGGGGCATCACCAGTGAGCCAGATGTGTTTGTAGACAGAGGTGTGCACCCTGGAACTGTGGGAGAGAAAGGCTGCTAGAAGCAAGGAAGGGTTAGCAACTCCAAGGCTTTTATGATTCTCAGTTGGCAGCGCTTCGAAGCACTGCAGTGGTGACCACACTGGCACGAGGCGCAGACACGTACACAAGAACTGTTCAGCTGCCGATAGGCAGGACCACTGGAATTATGCGGCAGGGAAGGGTAAATTATGCGGCAATTTAAAAAAAAGGGCAAATTATGCCGCATAATATTGCACCTTTTGTGATAGTTTTCTTGATTGTTTTGTTATTTTCAAAGTTTTCTTCATTATTTTGTCATTTTCAAACTTGTTAGGGCACTGCCGGACCGCATTCGTACCAGTTTAACACCCAAATATAGCAATATAGCAACAAAAATATACGTTTGCAAAGGGCCTTCCACTGCGCGGCAATACATGCGCTGCATTTTCCGTAACTTTTTTACTGTTTGAGCTAGAAACACATTTTTCTGTAAATGTGGCAAATCTGTAATTATTGTATTGTATTGTAATCATATTTATATAGCGCTTACTACCCCTGACGAGGCGTCGAAGTTATGCTAAAATCGTATAAATTGCATAATTACAGTGACCCGGCTGATGGCACTGGAGTGAAGCTCCAAGTCGCAGCTGCTACTGGGGGGGGAGGGAAGCGCACAAAGTGCAGGCCAGCACGCAGAGCAGGGGGCGCCAGGGGAGGGGCAGTTAAATAAAAAACTTACCTGCCCCTCTGTGATGTGCCGCTCCTCTCCAACTGCCTCATCTTCTCTCCCCAACCAATCAGGACGCCTCTTGCATGCTGTTACACAGCATGAAAGAAGTGCAAGGATTGGCCTGAGTGGGCAGAAATGCCGCTAAGTGGGAGAGTGGGGTAATGCGCTTGGTCTCTAAAATACAGCCAGGCAGAGAGTTTCAAAGTACGCATAGCACTCCTCCTCCACTTGACGTGGAGGAGGTTGGCCCCACCCTACGAAGGCGGAACAATAAAGGGATAATAAAATACTTTTATTATCCCTTTATTTTTTCTGCTTTTCGTCAGTGGGGCGACGCTCCTCTGCCATAGTGGAGGGGCCGCTCCTGGAAGCTCCACCGATGCAATAAAGGTATTGATCTCCTTGAACATGCCATCTCCTCGCAGTCTTGAAATTAATTCATACATGTATTCAGTTGACGCTAGCAGTGCGAGTGTGTGGAGGCCGAGGAGGAGTTACATGGAGGGATTGGCTTGGGATTTTGCCTTGCCTTCTCCACAGCCTTGACAGAGACCCTCTTTTCTTTTGCAGTGCTTACCTTCGTGCAGAGCCGCCATCGGTCTGCGGCGCCGCACACTCCGCGGATACTGCTCTACGGATCTCCCGGCAGCGGTAAAAGCCTGCAGGCCGCGCTCCTGGCGCAGAGATACAACATCGTCAACGGTAAGGCCCGCTCCCCCGCCAACCTGCGGAGTAAAACTCCAACAGAGAAGGCCGGGGCCATCGTCAAACGCAGGTCCCCTGTGTCCTTCCATGATTGCTTTTCCCGCTCTTTGATTCAGGTGCCATTTTGTAGGGCAGCAGCCGTGGTGCAGGCAGGGGTGCATCTTCACTGGGGTGTTACTCCCCCCCCAATAAATGTATTTTATGGAAAATAAAAAGGTACAGGTGCCTTCAGTCAGGTATGGTGGGGTGTCTGTCAGATTGCTTCAGGAAGTTTTACACCCACACAGACAAAAATGCACACACATTTTCTCCCTCTCTGTTTTGGAAGTCTTCAAAAATGTTGGTTAGTTTTACAGAATGTTGTCTCTCACTCAGTACCCCTTCCAGCCCACATTCTTCTCCCTGTCCACTGCCCCTTTAGCCCCTCTCATGCCCCCAGGTTGTCGTATAATCAGGGCCCCTGGAATTCTGCGGCAGGAGAGGGCCGAATTATGCGGCAGGGTTGAGCAAATTATGTGGCAAGAAACGTTAAATTATGCAGCACATTTTGTAGTAGTATCACTTCATTATTTTCGTCATTTTTAAACTTGGTAATACTGTATGGGCATTAGCTGCACCTCATTAATACCGGTATAACACCAAAATATAACAATAAGCAACAGGAAGTTAACCACTCCAGCTTTGCAAAGGGCCTTCTACTGTGCGGGATCACTGCATTTTTAGTAACGTTTGAACCGTTTGAGCTAGAAACAAGTTTTGTTGTTGTTAAAATCAGCAAATTATGCAGTAGATGATGGACTATATGGCAAATCTATTATTATGCGAAAATCGCTGTGGCTGCAAAATCGCATAATTCTATTGGCTCTGCGTATAATATATTTTTACATTATATGCCAGCGTCATTGTTGGAACATCTGAAGCTTGCCAAACCCCCCCCTTCCCACACACACACAGCCTTTCTGACCAAGTTACGCCCAATGATGCAGGGCGCAGCCTTCTACGTGTCGTGTTTACTGGTTGTGTGCACTGGAATCGGGCGCCTTCCCTGGATTCTCGGCCTGGACCACTAGCCTCTCCTAGCAATTTAAACAGGTGCTGCACCAGGGCCAGTGGTTTCAGAGCAACAAATATTTCAGAGGCGAAGATTTGAGTATCTGAGAGCGTGTAGAAGTGTGTGCATGCATGCGTATGGCTGCGGGCCTGTACATGTGCACATACAGCCCTGCAAAGTTTACCAGGTCTATGCGTGATGAGCTGTTCCAGTCCAGCTTTTTCTTTGAGTTCTGGGACTTGTGGTCTTCCTTATTCTAGCGCTTTAAATGGGCAGGCACTGTCTGGTACTGATTACCTGCACTTCTTTAATTTGAAGGGGAGAGTACCTGCACTTCTCAGCAATGTTGCAATACATTACAATGGATGAGTATTGGCACTTCTTAAAAGCAAACAGGTACTCTAAATAGAGAGTACCTGCACTTCTATATTTCCATTTAAAGCACTTGCTTATTCCATTATAAAACAGTACTACAAGTCCCAGAATTCAAAAGATAAAAATTAATCTGGACTGAAGCGGCACATCACGCGTGACCCCGGGAAACTAGGCAGATATGCACATGTGTGCCCCCATATGTGTGCGCACGTGTCTGCAAGCATATGAGCATGTCTCATGCATGTATGTATGTTCATGCGCGTCTGCGTGAATTCATGCATGTTTGTTTCTCTGGATGTTTGGTACATGAGTGCGCATTTGCATGTTTGATTCTGTTCATGTGTGTTTGGGTATATGTTTTGATGTTGTGTGTGTTGTAAGTAGTGGCTGCACAGGTCAGGGTCCCACAGTGAGCTAAGGGAAGGATGGCTTCCACTCACCCCAGTCGAATGGGGCAGCACTCTCTGGACTGACTGGAAAATGTCCCAGTTCATTCCAGACCCTGACCTCGCAGGTCCCCAAACTAGCAGAGAATGATGGATCAATTCAGGTGTCCCCTCTGTGTGATGCAATGACCTTGGGTGAGCTGGGATCTCAGCTCACGTCTCGTGCCCCCCAAGTATTCATTGCAGCCTTGTGAATACCACAGCGCAGGCAAGTGATGGTGCCAGGGAGGGGGCAAGGCCCAGGAGGGGAAAACTATATGACCAGGAATGTGTAGGTCATGGGCAAAGGAGCCCCAGCGACCTCTCTCTCACCTCCCCCTCTCGCTCTCTCCATGCTGGTCTTTCTTCCATTTCTCTATCCCCGCAGCAACAGTGGTTCTATTTCTACCTTTCGCTTTGCTCTGTTCTCTCTCCCTCCCTTGTCTCGGCCTCATCACCTTTCTGCCTCTCAGTCCCCCCCCATACCTTGCTCTTCACATTGCCTCTCTCTCCGCCACCTCACTGTATCTTATCCCCCATTTCTGTACTTTAACTCTCTCCGTCTCACGAGTTAGTGGCTCACCACCCCCACTCTTCTTCACTTCCCTGCCCCTCTTTCTGGTTCCTCTGTGTCCCTCCACTCTTCCACCTTCTGTCTTTCTCTGCTTCCCCTCTCCTTGCCTCCTGTCTCTCGCCTTCCTTCATCTCATGGCTCCTACCTCACATGCATTGCCTCTCTATCTCTGCTTCTCTGTGTCCCTCCCCCTCTCTCACTACATGGCCTCTACCTCCACCCTTCCTACAAATACAGCTTCCTCTACCTTTCTTACAACCTCACCTCACTCCCTACCACGCCCTCTGCCCTCCTCTAAATCTCTACCTTCACTCACTCGTGTTGCTCTCAGTCTGTAAGAGATGTAATTAGGAGCCTTCCTTACCTCAGCTGCCTGCCTCACTCCTCTGTGTCTCACTCCTCAGTCTGTCTCACTGATCTGTCTGTGCCTCACCCCTCTGTCTGTCTCACTCCTCTCTGTCTCACTCCTCAGTCTGGGTGTCACTGATCTGTCTGTGCCTCACTCCTCAGTCTGTCTCACTCCTCTCTCTGTGTCTCACTCCTCAGTCTGTGTCTAACTGATCTGTGTCTCACTCCTCTGTCTATGCCTCACACCTCTGTCTGTGTCTGACTCCTCTGTCTGTGCCTCACTCCTTTGTTTCTCACTCCTCTGCTTCTGCCTCACTATTCTGTGCCCCACTCCTCTGTCTGTGCCTCACACCTCTGTCTGTGCCTCACACCTCTGTCTGTGCCTCACACCTCTGTCTGTGCCTCACTCCTTTGTTTCTCACTCCTCTGCTTCTGCCTCACTATTCTGTGCCCCACTCCTCTGTCTGTGCCTCACACCTCTGTCTGTGCCTCACACCTCTGTCTGTGCCTCACACCTCTGTCTGTGCCTCACTCCTTTGTTTCTCACTCCTCTGCTTCTGCCTCACTATTCTGTGCCCCACTCCTCTGTCTGTGCCTCACACCTCTGTCTGTGCCTCACACCTCTGTCTGTGCCTCACACCTGTCTGTGTCTCACTGATATGTTAACATCTCACTTCTCTGTATCTCTCCTCCACCTACTTGAGTTATCTCACCCCTCTCTCTATACTCTGCCTCTCTCCATCTTTTGACACCTCCAGATTCTCTACCTTCCCTCGCTCCCTCTGTCTCACAACTCTTCCTCGCCCCTCTACCTAATCTCTCTCTTTAGCTTTCATCCCACTTACTACCTTATCTCTGCCTACCTCACCCTTTCTCTTTCACTACATAACCTCTCAGTTTACCTCAGCATTCATTCCCTACCTCACCGCACCTCACTCACTCTTGTTGTCCAAAGTCTGTAAGAGATGCATTTTGGGAGCCTTGTTTACCCCCATCTGTCTGCCTCTGCTTGGAGTTTCTGACGTGACCCCCTTACATGATGCCCGAGTAGACAGGACCTGCCCCTGTCCCTGCTGCAGTGACTCCAGATCACAGGCTCCAATGTTGAGCAAGTTAGCTCTGGGGGTTGAGCATCAACAGCAGAGATCTGTGTATAACATCTGGGGCAGGAGTTTCAGTCTCGGTAAGAAAGTTCAGTGTCTTTCTGTAAGGGGCACACACCCTGTTCAGGCCCTCTGCAAGCAGCACACACCCTGTTCATGGCCTCTGCAAGGGGCACACACCCTGTTTAGAGGGGGCACGCACGCTGTTCAGGTGCTCTGCAAGGGGCCTGCGCCCTGTTTAGGCCCTGTGCAAGGAGCCCTTGCCCTGTTCAGGCACTCTGCAAGTGGCCTGCACCCTGTTTAGGCCATCTGCAAGGGGCACGCACCCTGTTTAGGCTCTCTGCAAGGGGCCCTCATCTTGTGTAGGCCCTCTGCAAGGCACATGCACCCTGTTCAGGCGCTCTACAAGGACCCTACGCGCGGTTTAGGCCCTCTGCAAGGGGCACAGATCCTGTTCAGGCCCTCTGCAAGGGGCACACACTCTGTTTAGAGGGGGCCCACACCCTGCTCAGGCCCTCTGCAAAGAGCACACACCCTGTTTAGGCCCTCTGTAAGGGGCACACACCCTGTTCAGGCCCTCTGCAAGGGGCCCACACCCTGTTCGGGCCCTCTGCAAAGAGCACAAGCCCTGTTTAGGTCCTCTGCAAGGGGCATACACCCCGTTCAGGCCCTCTGCAAGGGGCCTTCACCCTGTTAAGGCCCTCTCCCAGGGGCCTGCACTCTGTTTAGGCCCTCCGCAAAGTGCACACACCCTGTTTAGGCCCTCTGCAAGGGGCACACATCCTATTTAGGCCCTCCGCAATGAGCACACACCCTGTTTAGGCCCTCTGCAATGAGCACACGCCATGTTTAGGCCCTCTGCAATAGCACACGCCATGTTCAGGCACTCTGCAAATGGCACACACCCTGTTCAGAACTCTGCAAGGGCCACGCACCCTGTTCAGGCTCCCTGCAAGAGGCACACATCCTGTTCAGGCCCTTTGCAAAGAGCACGCACCCTGTTCAGGCCCTTTGCAAAGAGCACGCACCCTGTTCAGGCCCTCTGCAAGGGGCATGCACCCTGTTCAGGCCCTCTGCAAGGGGCCCGCGTGCTGTTCAGGCCCTCTGCAAGGGGCACGCACCCTGTTCAGGCCCTCTGCAAGGGGCCCACGCGCTGTTCAGGCCCTCTGCAAGGGGCCCGCGCGCTGTTCAGGCCCTCTTCAAGGGGCACACACTCTGTTCAAGCTCTCTGCAAGGGGCACGCACCATGCTCAGGCCCTCTGCAAGGGGCCCTCACCCTGTTTAGGCCCTCTGCAAAGAGCACGCACCCTGTTCAGGCCCTCTGCAAGGGGCACGCACCCTGTTCAGGCCCTCTGCAAGGGGCACGCACCCTGTTCAGGCCCTCTGCAAGGGGCACGCACCCTGTTCAGGCCCTCTGCAAGGGGCACGCACCCTGTTCAGGCCCTCTGCAAGGGGCACGCACCCCGTTTAGGCCCTCTGCAAGGAGCACGCACCCCGTTTAGGCCCTCTGCAAAGAGCACGCACCCTGTTTAGGCCCTCTGCAAGGGGCACGCACCCTGTTTAGGCCCTCTGCAAGGGGCACGCACCCTGTTTAGGCCCTCTGCAAGGGGCACGCACCCTGTTTAGGCCCTCTGCAAGGGGCACGCACCCTGTTTAGGCCCTCTGCAAGGGGCAAGCACCCTGTTTAGGCCCTCTGCAAGGGGCACGCACCCTGTTTAGGCCCTCTGCAAGGGGCACGCACCCTGTTTAGGCCCTCTGCAAGGGGCACGCACCCTGTTCAGGCCCTCTGCAAGGGGCCCTCACCCTGTTTAGGCAGTCTGCAAAGAGCACACACCCTATTTAAGCCCTCTGCAAGGGGCACGCACCCTGTTTAGGTCCTCTTCAAGGCACATGCACCCTGTTCAGGCCCTCTGCAAGGGGCCTGCGTGCTGTTCAGGCCCTTTACCAGGGGCACGCACCCTGTTTAGAGGGGGCTCACACCCTGCTCAAGCCCTCTGCAAGGGGCCCACACACTGTTCAGGCCCTCTGCAAAGAGCACACACCCTGTTTAGCCCTCTGCAAAGAGCACACACCCTGTTTAGGCCCTCTGCAGGGGGCCCGCACCCTGCTTAGGCCCTCTGCAAAGAGCACACACCCTGTTTAGGCCCTCCGCAAGGTGCACACATCCTGTTTAGGTCCTCTGCAAAGAGCACACACCCTGTTTAGGCCCTCGGCAATGAGCGCACGCCCTGTTCAGGCCCTCTGCAAGGGGCACACACCCTGTTCAGAATTCTGCAAAGAGCACACACCCTGTTTAGGCCCTCGGCAATGAGCGCACGCCCTGTTCAGGCCCTCTGCAAGGGGCACACACCCTGTTCAGAATTCTGCAAGGGGCACGCACCCTGTTCAGGCCCTCTGCAAAGAACACACACCCTGTTTAGGCCCTCTGCAAAGAACACACACCCTCTGCAAGGGGCACGCACCCTGTTCAGGGCCTCTGCAAGGGTCACTCACCCTGTTCAGGCCCTCTGCAAGGGGCACGCACCCTGTTCAGGCCCTCTGCAAGGGGCACGCACCCTGTTCAGGCCCTCTGCAAGGGGCACGCACTCTGTTCAGGCCCTCTGCAAGGGGCACGCACTCTGTTCAGGCCCTCTGCAAGGGGCCCGCACCCTGTTCAGGCCCTCTGCAAGGGGTACACACCCTGTTCAGGGACTCTGCAAGTGGCCCGCACCCTGTTCAGGCCCTCTGCAAGGGGCACACACCCTGTTCAGGCCCTCTGCAGGGGGACGCACCCTGTTCAGGCCCTCTGCAGGGGGACGCACCCTGTTCAGGCCCTCTGCAGGGGGACGCACCCTGTTCAGGCCCTCTGCAGGGGGACGCACCCTTTTTAGGTCCTCTGCAAGGGGCACACAACCTGTTCAGGCCCTCTGTAAGGGGGACACACTCTCTTTAGGCCCTCTGCAATGGGCAAATGCCCTGTTCAGGCCCTCTGAAAGGGGCACACGCCCTGTTTAGGCCCTCTGAAAGGGGCACATGCCCTGTTTAGGCCCTCTGCAAGGGGCTATGCTCTGCTTAGGCCCGCTGCAAGGGGTACATGCCCTGTTTACGCCCTCCAGAAGGGGCACACCTCCTGCTTAGGCCTTCTGCAAGGGGCACACGCCCTGTTTAGGCCCTGCTTTATTCAACCAACACTCCTCCATCACTCTGTGTACCTTCGTTCAGTTGACAACTGTTGCTTTCTACATTCATTTACTTTTCTAAGATCAGTGCTGCTCCTTCCTGGGAGCAGGGAGGGAGAGTATAAAGTAAATATTGCGGAATATGATTGATCCACCCCAGCACCCTGTTTAACATGGAAGAAGGGATGCCCTGAACACCACCCAGGATGCTTTGTTCCACCTTCATCAAAATGCAGAGGTTCCCAAGCCCAAACTTCTGGGTGGCACAAGCGTCATTTATTGTACAACTAAACTGTGGAACAACCTTCCATTTAATCTAAAATCTCAGACCAACCTGCAATAACTCAGGAAAGCACTAAAAACATGGCTGTTTTCCAATCTGTAGAAAGACTTTGGACTTTGGATCCTGCTTGACTGTTGCCAATGCCACGATGCCCCTGGGCATATGCGCGCTTTATAAGAACATACAACATAACAATACAGCTAAGTCTCAGGTTATGGTCTTCATAGCCCCTGTCCTATAGCGGTTATGAGTCCTACTCAAGAGAAGTCATTGTTACCTACTAGTGTGGCTGTGCAATCTATATAGGGGCATTAGTCGCAGTCCTGTAGTGACTGGTGGTGACATTATCGACACTTGCTAGAGGGGCTGTGCGCTATCCTTGGGAGTAGCTAGCCCCACCCTGTAGGGAGACTGTATGGTATACTCCGGAGAAGCTACCCTCACCCTGTAGAGCTGCTGTAGGCTGTACTCAGGAGCAGCTACCCTCATCCTGTAGAGAGCCTTTAGGCTATACTCGCGAGCAGCTACCCCCACCCTGTAGACCTTCTGTAGGCCGTACTCCGGAGCAGCTACCCCCATCCTGTAGAGAGGCTGTAGGCTGTACTCAGGAGCAGCTACCCCCACCTTTAGAGCTGCTGTAGGCTGTACTCGGGAGCAGCTACCCTGCCATGTAGGCAGGCTGTACGCTGATCGCTGGAACAGCTACCCTTCCCCCTACCCTGTAGAGCGGCTGTAAGCTACACTAGAGAGAAGCTGCTCCCAGCCTGAAGTGAGGCTGTTGGGGTAGTCAGGAGCAGATACCTCCATGCTGTAGGAAACCTGTAGGCTGTACAGTGGAGCAGCTACCACCATCCTGTAGGGAGGCTGTAGGCCGTACTCGGGAGCAGCTACCCCCACCTTGTAAGGATGTTGTAGGCTGTACTGAGGAGCAGCTACCCCCACCTTGTAGAGTTGCTGTAGGCTGTACTCTTGAGTAGCTACCCCCACCTTGTAGAGTTGCTCTAGGCTGTACTCTTGAGTAGCTACCCCCACCTTGTAGAGTTGCTGTAGGCCTTACTCTTGAGTAGCTACCCCCACCTTGTAGAGTTGCTGTAGGCTGTACTCTTGAGTAGCTACCCCCACCTTGTAGAGTTGCTGTAGGCTGTACTCTTGAGTAGCTACCCCCCACCTTGTAGAGAGGCTTTATGGGTAAGCTCAGAAGTTTCTATCCCTGCCTTTTAGAGTGGCCATAAGCTATCAATAGGAGCAGCTCACTCCTGGAATCAGTTATTCCTACCTTATGTAGGCTGTGAGGTATACCCAGTTATAACTGTGCCCAGGTGTGACTGTTCCCACCCTGTAAAGAGGCAGTGAGCTATACAGTGGCTGAGATTGTATCCAAGAATCACTCGTCATGTGCCCCCAAGCCAGTAGACATTTCACCCACATCCCACATGCTTGACCAGTGCACCCCTACATCACAGAACAGTGCCGTCCTGCCTTGAGGCCTGGAGTTCAGATCCCTCTGATGCAGTCCCCCTTGTCAGAGACTTTAAGTCTGCCTTCTGGCTCTAGCTGGCTAGTGCCATGTCTGCTGGACATCAATGTGTGCCATGTGGCCTTTGTGCCAACTGCATGTTGGTCTCAAGCTCTGGTACTGTTACATGTTCTCATTCACAGCTCCTGGTTGTCCTGCATTCTGTGTAGGAGCGCCAAGTGCTCTACCCTGTTACCCTTCAGAGTGGGCATGGTTACCCTGCAGAGTGGGCATGGTTCGGATAATCAGCACCACCAAACCCAGACTGGTTGAAATATAACACAAGCAAGAGAGTAATTAATGTACTGGTGCAAACAAAAAAGCGCTTTGAGGTTTTACACATGCCCAGTGCTTCTGGTAGCCGCAGCTGAAGATGCATGCTCAGAATGATGAATGAATGGAGATGTTCAGCGGGCTCTGGCCCCAGGGTACACTGACAGCTGTGCCTGCTGGGGTTCGATGGCAGCTCATGGGTAGCAGGAGCAGTGTAGCTCTCAATAGTGCAGCAGGTTCAGTGGCACTGGCCAGGATCAGGGAACTGCAAGTCTGTTTCCCTGGCTTGCATTACAGCCCATTGTAACCCTGCCACGTTACTGATGTATGTAGCTTCTGGTCTCCTGTAGGTCGAAGTTTGATAGTCAGTGTCACCAGGTATGAGATTTCGAGGGCTGAAAGATTGAATTGGACTTTGGCAATAACTGTTGTTAAAAAATATACCCAGCAAAATGTGGAATTCTGTTCACGTACCTCTTATTTTGAGAGCCTTTTTTGTTTTCCAGCAGAGCCCATGGACCACTTGCTCTCCTGATCCTATTTAGTACAGCACCTGGTATTGTCTCTTGATTTTGTGCTGCTTTGGCCTAAGATACAAATTCAAGATTTCTGATGGATACTTCTAAATGCAGATTTGTCACCTTGTGAATATCCCCGGGCCGAAGACTGCATCCGGAAAATTCAAAGCAGTGCTCCTGCTTTCCGACAGGTGGCTCCTTGTGACCCTGCGTCAATGCCATTCTGCTTCAGAAGTGACAAACAAAGCTGCATATAAACGACTGTCATGTGCCCTGACGTCAGTTCCTCTCTTTCCACGCCTTCAGACGCGGATCCGGAGCTCTGCTTCTTTCTGTTCTTTCAAATTTTGACAGTGTGCATGTGATGTAACCCCCTAAGTGTAGGGGACTCAAGCCTTGTATCAACTGTCACAAACAGATGTTTGTGACATATCCCCGCAAGGTGTGCCGTTCGGTGCTTGGATTTGTTGTACGTCTCCAAGGTCTGCGACGAACTGCACCCAGATGAATCCAAAAGCCATTCAAGATCACAAGGCAAAGCTCTATGTGGCAAACAGGGGAAGGCTCCAAGCAGGTCCTGCAGGAAGTCAAAATCGAGAGCGTGGGCCCGATTCCAGTCCCTTTTCCGCTCCTTAAGTTGAACCCGAGGCCAATCTTCCTTAAGATCGAAGTCTTCAGGTAAGTCAAAGAAACATAAAGTCCAAGCGGGGCTTTGCCCTTCCCGCCATTCTTCGGGCACGGCACAAGCATGTCACTGTGTCTTTCATTCTCGCTTTTGTTCCTCCGTAGAGCTGATTCCTTCTCTTCATCTAATGCTCCCCAAGTTCCCTTGCCCATCGGCGACTTCCCAGCAAATTGAAGGCTTTTGTGAGGTTATGCTGTGCATCTTTGGCCCACCTTTGGCTCCCTTAAGGAGCTGCTGGCCCTATAGTCTGATTCCTACTGATGGGTTTCCCTTGGTGCTGTCTGGACTTCTTGAACCCACCTTGGGATCTAGACCAGAGTTGGGCTTGGTACCAAAAACCAAGATAAAACCTCTCATTCATTGACACCGATACCACTGGCACCGGAGGAGGACCAACAACCCGCCGTTGTGTCTGACTCCGAGCCAGCTTTGGCTTGACCCTGACCCAGGTCACGTCCACTTCCTGACGTGCCACAACCTGTACTGAACCCATCAGGCTCTCATACCATCCTACTACTGCGCAGCTGTGCACATACATTACACCAGCTTTTTAGATCTGACACTGATCATTGCCAACCATATTGAGATGACTTTGGAGGGACAGGGAAGAACTTGCACCTCCTTATGATGCAGACGACTGGTACGTGGAATTCCAGGAGGTTTATGGAGTGGACACTGCACCCAACACCGGATTGGTTCCCCCCCCCCCCCACCCACCCCTCAAGCTAGTGACAGAGGAGAGTATTTACTTCACCACAGTAAAACGAAGGGCTGCTGAGGTCCTTGACCCACACCTCCCAACTGTGGTCAAAACAAATGTTAAAACAAATGTTCCCACAAAGATCCTACAGCCTGGCCGGGCACCGACTGGACTTCTTTTGCCCTTTAATGACGCCTTTACTAACCAACTGTTAGGCACTTGGGCTAAGCAATGCTTTGGCCTACCAGTCAACCATAGACCTGTTCCAGGTGACCCAGGTCCTTTGACCCAGCATCCAACACAAGACAGCTTGGTGGCACACGCGTCCACCGGTAAAGTAAACCCTAACACTTTTCCGACCACTCATCCCTGACAGGGAGTCGAAATGAGCTGACACTTTTGGCAAGCATATGTTCTCCTCAGTCTGCCTTGCTCTGAGGCCAGTTAATGCGAGCTGCCTACTGGAATGTTATAACCATGCACTTAGGGACATGGTGGGTGAGGACCTAGAAGACACCCGACTTTCACTAACTCAAACCATTCAAGATGATCGTGATGCAGCCACATTCGTCATCCTAGATTGTCTAGGCTGGACTATGGGAATTGGTGTGGTGCTTCAGTGCCACACATGGATGAGGTTCACAGGCTTCTCCAGGGTCGACCAAGCATCCTCCATGGACATGCTTTTCTTCAGCTCAACCTGTTTGGTGAAAAGGCAGACACAGACCTGGAACATTTTAAAGTAAGCCACGCCACAGCATTTCATCCTTTTAGTCAATATGCCAGGGGCCTGGCGTATCAATTGTGCCAGCCCCCACTGCCTGCACCATGGGCTTCACAGCCCTTTCGACATCGCGCCATGGGTCTGGTAGACAACGGTTCGGGCACAAGGTTCCTCCCAGTTTACTACCCCTGCTGCAATGACCACAACACAAAGCTTCTTTATTACGCCCTTAGCTGCACACAGACATCCAGTGGGAGGCAGGATCGCACACGTCCAATAGGAATGACAAAATGTTACATTAGACAGATGGGACCTGCGTATTGTCCTGTGGGGTTCCGCTCTGCCATTCCGTTTCAACCCTCCACACCTTCCACCTACAGTGGATCACCTGTCAGAGGACCACCTGTCCGTCTTATGCCAGACATTGCAGGCTCTTTTGGCCAAATAAACCATAGAGAGTGTGCCAGCCTCAGAAGTAGGGACACAGTGTTATTCCTGCTACTTCCTTGTGCCAAAGAGGGACGGAGACCTCTGGCTTAACCTGGATCTTCTCTCTTTAAATGCTTTCTTGTACAAAGAAAAATTCAAGATGCTCACAGTGTCCCAAGTTTTGTCTGCCATGGATCTTAGAGAACGGATTGTGATGTTGGACTTAGAAGGCGCTTATTTTCACATCCCCATTTTACAGGCCCACAGGTGCTACCTGCTTTTTAACGTGGACCACAAGCACTTTCAGTTTGCCATGGTCCCTTTTGGCCTCACCATTGGTCCCTCAGGTGTACACAAAGGTGATGGCATTAATCACTGCCTTTCAGAGGAGGTCGGGACACCCGTCTTCCCCTACCTGGACAATTAGCTATCAAAGGTGGACTTGCTACAGTAAATTGCAGATCACCTCCAGATGTTAACAAATCTCTTGACATCCTTGAGGTCCTAAATCAACCTGCGAAGTCACGCCTGATGCCTTCCAAGAGGCTCCCCTTCGTCTGAGCCATCAGTGATATGATGCACTTTATAGCCTTTACTCTAGGACAACCAGTCCAGGACACTTGTGCTGTGATCCATTGTTTCAACCTATGTCCTAGGTCTTCGTGTGGATGGCTTTGAGGCTTTTTTGGCCTACTAGCCTACTGCATCCCGCTGTACAACCATGCCAGGTGGTACATGCAAGCTTTGTAGCATGACCCAAAGTCTCATTGGTTCCAGCACCAGGGGCATCTGTCAGACTACTTCCAGGATTCTGAGGAGACTGCAAAAGATCGGCAGTAGTGGCTGCTCACCTGCAATTTTACCCTTCTCCTTGCCGTGCCTGGAACTAATGGTTAAAACGTATGCATCCTTGCTGGGTTGTGGAGGTCATCTGGGAGAAGTGGAGATCAGAGGACTCCACATCAACCAGCCTCACATCAACTTTCAGGAGTTGCACACAATTCACTGGGGGTTGAAGGCCTTGCAGCCCTCCATCAAAGGGAGGTTGGGGCAGGTTCTCACAGATATCACTGCCATGTGGTACTACAGCAAGTAGGATGGGGTGGCGCCCAGAGTCCTGTGCCTGGAGGCTCCACGCTTCTGGAACTAGCTGGCTCATCAGGGGATTTCCTTGGTGGTGCACCATCTGGCAGGATCTTTAAATGCCAGAGTGGCCAAACTCAGTTGGCGATGCCTAGCGGATCATGAATGGTAATTGCATCTGGATTGGGCCAGGAAAGTATGGTACCCGGAGTCTTGGGCCTGAGCATATGCCCTTCAATCGGACTTACTCTGGGGAAGGAGCTCCTGTTGCAGCAGCAGGGCAGGGCCTTACACCTAAGCCTGAACAATCTGCACCTCCAGGTGTGAACTCTGAGCAGGGGCAGTTGAGTTCTTTTGGTCTCCCTCCTGAATCGTTGATGTCATTCTGGCGGTCAAATTCTGTATATGCAGGCTGCTGGGGCAAGTTTGTGGTGTGGTGTGGTGTGGTACCTGCCAGTTGGACCTGTTGAAGGTAAAACTGTCAAGACGGGTAGTTGATTGCATTTTTTTGGCCCAGCAAGGCTTTGTTTTGGGCTCAATTAAAGGGTACCTGTCGGCTCCTTCAGCCCCTTTCCATTTGCATGACCAAACATCCTTGTTCAAAACACTGGTTGGAATGTGTTTTATAAAAGGTATGCAACATTTGTTTTCACCACTCCCTTAGTATTGCTGTAGGATACTTGAATTTGGTCCTCACCTTTCTGATGTATACCACTTTCAAACCCATGCACAGTTGTGTATTGCACCCGCTCATCCTAAAAATGGCCTTCCTGGTGGAAATAACTTCTGCACACCGGGTCAATGAACTTCAGAACATTTCAGTCCGTCCTCCTTCCTTATACCACCTTTTTGCTGGACAAACTGGCAGTAAGGGCTCAAGCTGCGTACCTAAAAAAGGTGGTGACGCGATCTTCTCTGCTGCACCTTCTTGCTGTGCCTTCTTTGCTGCACCTCATCCCTCGAAAGACATAGAAAGACTGCATTGTTTGGGTCTCTCCGCTTCTACATTGATTGTATCAATGAACACTGGGTGGGCAATCAGCACTTTGCCAGGTTCTCTGGGTCAAAGAAGAGCAAAGTGGTGAATAAACAGGTTATTTCTCGATGGAAAGTACTTGGCTTTAAGATCTGCTATGCACTGGCCAAGAAGCAGCCTCTAGAAGGCCTATGGTCTCATTCACCTAGAGCCAAAGCTCTTACTACTGCGCTGGCAGGCAGAGTGCCCGTCCTGGAGATTTGTCAGGCAGGTATATATTCATCAGTCCACACCTTCACAAAGCACTTTGCCTCGACAGTCAGGCTCGTCGAAGGGGGCATTTTGTCCACTCACTACTGTAGGACTCATTAATTTGAGTCATTCCACAGATCAACCACTGTGCCAGGTACAACTTTGGTATCTATTCACTAGGTGAGGAATTTGCTATTAGAAGTATCTGCCAGAAAAACAAGATACATACCTTTGGTAATGCTCTTTCTGGTGGATACTTTATCTAACCAAAGATCCCTCACTGCCCACTCACCTCTCTGTTCTGTGGCATGAGCTCTTCTACCTAAAAAAAAATCTTAACTGAGGAATCTGCACACAGGTTCCTTTTAAATTTGCTGAGAGGCTCCACGTCTAAGGGCCTGGAAGAGTTCATGAAAAAAACTGACATCAGCACACACGGATGGCGCTTACATGCAGCTCAGTTCATCACTTCTGGAGCAGAATGGCATTGACACGGAGTCACACAGTGACATGCACCTCTTCGTGTGGACGAGCACTGCTTTGAATTTTCCTGATCTAATCAAGCATCTGGGGATATTGACAAGGTGAGGAATTTGCGGTCAGACAGGGTATCCAGCAGAAAGAGCATTATCAAAGGTAATTAACTTGTTAATTTCATTTAGAGGCTGCTTTGCCAGTGCACAGCTTTATCATCCCTTTCCTCTTTGAAATGTAACCTGTGCTGTCTTGTTTACACTCCCTTGTAGTCTGCTGCAGTAAAGTTCTAAAACAAGAGGTGGCGGATGAGACCAAACTCGGGGAGCTGATTAGGCCATACATCGAGAGGAGACAGCAAGGTAAGACTCGTTGTATGTATCCTCCTCACTTGGAACATCAGAGAAACCTGACAGGTAGCAGAGGAGGGTATATGGCCCTTCGACTCATCCTCACACCTCAAGGATCATGCACAAGAAATGGGACTTCAGAGAAAACTGCATACAGTAGGCACACGCTCATTAGGTCTGGCTTTAGACAGCTCTAGCTGTTTCTCTACCTCATGTCATCAATTATTCAAAAAGGCACAGAGAGCGAGAGGGTGGGCTTTGATGATGTCTCCTTTGTCCATTGGCCTTCGTGTGTTCTGGGTGAGCTTCCTTCACATGTTTTTTTCAAGGTTTGCCATTGCTTAGATGGGTAGTCCATCAATAAATAAAGAAAAGCTTTCATGAAAACAGCATACACAGTGGTCGAGTTAGGGCAAGGTGCGTGTGCATTGGTAACAATAACTGGCAAATTTCATAGGTTTTGCTTTTTTGAGCCATGTGAGAAATTATGTTAGTGGTTGAGGGGGGTGAAACTTTATTCAAGCAGCAACCATAATCCTTGCCAGGGTAATGCATATGCATAAGCAAACCCCCAAATTAACCTGTGCTTAACCCTCTGGTAGCTAGGCATGGAGTAGTCAGGCTTAACTCAGCGGCAATGTGTAAAGTATTAATGCATCAATTAAAACCATAATAAAGTGAAAATACAAAACACAAAAGATCCCAATTTAGAACAATTTAGCAAAATGTAATACATAAACAAATCAAGACCAAAATGACAAAAATCCAATCAGTAGAACCAGAGATATGCAATTTTAAAGATTTAAGTGAAAATAGCGCCAAAAAGCCCAAAGCGCCACTCACAGCTATCTGGTTGTGCAAGACCGGGAGAAAGTCGCAAGTTCAGGTAGACTGTGATGGAGCGGGGGCTGGATATGGGGACCAGGTGAGTCCTGCTGAAAAGTTACTCAATCTAGCACAAAGAGTCCCAAGGGGCTTAAAGGAGCAGAGAAGCATTGCATGGCGGTCATTGATGTAGTGCAAAGAACAGGCCTGGCATCGCAGACGATTTTCGCTATAGCTCGATGGTCCTGTTATCCTCACAATCAGACGTGCCAGAGCTTCACGGTAGTGCTCCCTGCAAGCGGTCAATGCTGTAGCATGACGTGTCGGGTTGATGGAACTTCGCATTGGTGGGCTGTGCAAGCGACGAGGTTTTGGCACCAGTGGGCCTGTTTGCAGTTGCGAAGAGCCCAAAAACGTCAACTCAGCCTCTCTGAGTCTACACCTAGGGCCCAGGTCCTGAGAGGGACCACTTGGGGATCAGAGGATTGCTCCAATGGATGGGGGTGCTGGTTCAGGCCTATTGGCTCTGAGCAGGAGGACAGCAGACTAGCCCTTGGAGTCACTCTTGGAGTCCTGGGTTCAGGTGCAGGGTCAGTCCCTCTGACCTAGGCGGGAGGGCAGCGATACAGCAGGGCAGAAGTCCAGCAGAGTGGCAGTCCTTTCAACAGCACAGCAGTCCTTCTTCCTGACAGAGTCTCTACAGGTCCAGAAGTGTACTGAAGAGCTGGTGTCTGAGGACCGATATTTATACCTGGTACCTCCTTTAAAGTGGGAGAAGCTTCTAGAGGTTTCCCTTTGAAGTGCATGGGTTTCCTGCCTCCCCTGCCCTAGCTCTAGACTAACTACAGGGGGTATGCCATCCTTTGTGTGGTGTCAGGACACAGCTTATGGAAGTGTAAGTAGGGCTGTGCCCTTCTCCTCCCTCCCATCCTGCCAGTGATGGCACATCCAGGCGTACCTCGGCTCTCTATTGTGTGTCTAGGAGGAATACACAAAGCCTGTCAGCTACACCCAGTCATGTGACCCAGAGCAAGCTGCAGGCACTAAATAGCTAAAGCAGGAAAATGCCAACTTTCTAAAAGTGGCATTTTCTTTTTTAAACTTTTTATATATTGTTTTACATAACACACATAGACACAATTGGACTCCCAATATCCGGGAAAGACATGAATCGTGAATGAAGTCTATATGAAGAGATCATAGTATTTGAAACAGTTGGCAATAGCACTTATGAACAGTAGGAAATGCAGCTGGGTAATGGGTGGACAACATATCAATGTAGCAATTTATACCAGAGGTCTGGAAACAGTTGCATTCAGGCTTTACATGTAAAAGAGAAAAAACAGCCCCTCAGGTTTATGCATCAAGCTGCGGGGTGTCTAGAGTCAGTAGGTAGTTTCTCAGCAGTTGCCATATGTTCTTTGGCCCGGACGTGGGTGGTTGAAGAGTAGCATAGAGTTTGCTTGTGTTATCACAGTATATAAGACTTTTCAGCCGGGCTTTCATTGTGGAGTCCCAATGGAGAGCTATCTCCCATTTAGCCAGTAGTAAGGCTGTGTCTATAAATCGCCTTGTTAGCGTAGGAGTAGCATCCACATGGCCAAGTAGCACAACTAGGGGATTAGGCGCAAGAGGAGTGCCTATCAACAGAGTAAGTCAGCAAAAAACATCCCTCCAGTATATTGCTATAGTACCACAGGTCCAGGTCATGTGAGCGATGTTGGCTGTACGTGTGTGGCGGTTAGGGGGTCGCGAGGGGTCTACTTTAGCTATGGCAGAGGGTGCTCTATAGGCTCTGCATAGGAACTTGTCATGTATTAGGTTATGACGCTTAAGGGAAACAGAGCGTGTTTGACCACAATAAGCATATCAAATTTTGTCTGACAGTGGGTGTCCCAGATCCCCCTCCCAGGCCTCTCACACTTTCATATCATGGACTGGCAGAAGACCTAAACAGTTGTGGTATAGTTTCGATATTAACTTATCGCCTGCGTTGTTAGTAATGGTTAGGGTGAGAGGCAGGAATGCCTCCGGTGCCAATGGGTATGCAGGTATGAGAGGCCGCAATGAACTCTGGAGATGGCAAAGTATAAAGTGATCCATATGTGTAGCGGTTAGGAACCTGTCGTCCTACGTTTTGGAGAAGACATGGACATCCGGGACAAGGTCTCTGAAAGTACGGAGATCCAGTTTACTCAAGGTGTTCTGAACCAACTTCTCCTGTGCAATAGGGAGCCACAGGTTGTCTGCCAAGGTCTTCGCAGGAGAGTACAGAAATCCTCCAATTAGTAGGCAGGTTAGTTTGCGCCAGGCCCACCGGGTTGCAGAGAGTGTTTGTAGAGTTTGAGGCCAAGTGATGGCCATTCTGGAGCAGCATCTGCAGTAGGGTAGGGGCAGCTGTATCCTTCTCAGGCACGGCATAATGCAGATGGGCATGTACATGATACCAGTGGTAGGAATATTGGCAATGTGCCGCTAGGTAGTACAGATAAAAATCAGGAACACCGAACGCACCAAGTTCGTATGGGAGTGTCCGAACATCTCAGCAGTTACGGGATGTTTTTCGGCCCACATGAGTCACAGAGTACTGTTGAGAGTCATGAAGAACAAATTAGTGATTGGGGTGGGTATATTTGCAAATAAGTACAAAAACCGAGGTAGAACTACCATCTTAATGATGACAGTACGGCCCACCAGTGATGGGGAAGGCGTATCCAACTGTTGGTTTGAGTATTCAGTCTGTCTGTGTAGAGGCTGTCTTTCAGTTGTATATCATGTTCCTTGTTCAGGTGGATATGTATCCCCAGATACTTAACGTGGTGATTGCACCAGGCAACGGGAAACTCGCAGCACATGGGAGTTGTTGCCGTGGTAAGGGGAAACAGCTCAGACGTAGCCCAATTTAAACGGGGCCCAGAAAAGTCACCAAAGCGGACTATCTCCCGCAGGATCGGTTCCAGGTTATCTGCTGGGTGTCTTACAAAAAGCAGAATTTTATCCACATAAATGGGGTTTAATAGCGGGCCTGTTTTGAACTGCAACCCCCTGTAGATATTTGTCTTGAAGATCGCGGACAAGGAGATCCATTGCAATTGTAAACAAGCATTTGCAATGCAATGGGTCTCGTGTTTGCTCGAGTTAAAGCTATTTGGATTGTAAATTCCTAACTGTACTTTTCTTGCCACATAAATTGAAAATGAAAAGAAAAACAGTTGACATAAGCAAGCCGATTGAAAGCGCCATGGCCGCCGTGAGCAGGAGCGCGAAGGAGAGACACAAAGGAAAAAAGACGTTCGCTCACAGTCAAACGTATCGACTAACGTGCAGTTATCCATGTAATAGGGTCGATGGTCCATTTCAGCTAATGCAGCCTTGACCCAAGAGATGCTCCGGCATATACCCTTAAGCATCCTGGAGTGTCTGGCAATGCAGACACCTCGAATATATGCCTGGAAGACCTCCTTGTTGAGATCGGAGTACTCTGTGATGGCAGTGCCAAACTCGGTATGGAACACTTTGTCATGCAGCACTAAGGCAGGAAAGCACCATGGGTGCCCACCCCCACCTCCTCCTTGATAGGGACATCTAATGCCAGTTTAACCGGGGAATGATCAGAGAGGGTTCACGGAAGATGTGTAATAGATTCAAGCCAAAGCATTGTTTTAGTTAATATCAGCCAGAAATGCATGCGTGACCATGTATTGTGGGGAGCAGAGTGAAATATATATACGGGTGCAGATGCGGGACGTATGCATCAAGGGTCTTGCAGCATGTAGGTGTCATAAATATCTTGCAGTACATGCAAGGATCGGGTTTTCCGGTAGGGTGAGGGTCCGTGGTGTTTAGTTGTAAGTTTTGGAGTATGTTAAAATCCACACCCAGGACAATATGATCTGCAGCCATCCGTCCAGTAGTTTTGGAGATATTAAAGGGAAATTGAATTTGTATATCTGTGGCCGAGACGACTTTGTGAAGACTAAGGGCTAGATGTATCAAAAAAGCCTTTTGCGAATCGGTAATAGCGAATTTTAAGAAATCGCTATTTCTTATTTGCAAATGCTATGTATCATATTTGCGATTCGGTAATAGCAATTCCTTAAAATTCGCAAATGCTATTACTGAATCGCAAATTGCGATACAGCCCCCATTCGCACCTATGGGCCTGTAGGCCCATATTTGCGATTTTTTTTCATTTCCCAAATAGCGAATTCCTAACTGGAATTTGCAATTTTGGAAATGCAAAACTCCAGGGTGCTGGGGGCCTAAGGCCCCCTCTGCTGCACCCCAAAAAGGTTTTTTGGACAGGTAAGGCGCACACGTTACATGTCAATTTTAAAAATACATTTTTAATGCATTTTTAAAATTTGCACATGGTTACCACCAAGTTTTACTTGGTGGTAATTGCGATTCCTTAATGCCAAATTCGCATTAAGGAATTGCTTGATACATGTGTTTTAGAAATCGCAAATAAGGATTCCTTATTTGCGATTTCTTATTTAGAGAATCTCAATTTGCGATTCTCTAAACGGGGTCGCAAATTTAAGGAATCGCTATTTTAGCGATTCCTTAAATTTGTATTGCGAATGCCTTTCATAAATACTGAAAGGCATTTTTGCATTCGCAAATGGGCATTCGCACCGTTTGCGAATGCAAAAACCTTTGATACATCTAGCCCTAAGAGACTAAGAGCTCCTGCATGGCAAATGCACAGCTCTGATTGGCTGCCAATACTTCCAACCAGAAAGTGCTGTTAGCCATCTTGGGTCTCGGCTTCAGTTGAGTCCCTCTAAATATGTGAAAAAAAGGCAGGATAGGGACACCCTGACCCCTTAGCTCTGGTGACCCCAGCACCCCCAGCTAAAAAGCATTAAAAACATAATAAATTGCTGCATATTTGCGAAATTCACGAAATTGCGGCAAAAAAAAACAAAAAAAACCAAGTGCGGGCTCCTGGAGGCATTAACATTTTTAATGCGGGGGGCTTCTTGCACCTCCCTGGGCCCACCACCTCCCTAGCGCTGTAAAAAAAATTAAACGCAGGGGCCACCTGGCCCCCCCAAAGTCCTGGGTACTACCACCTTCCTGGAGCTTCTAATAATTGGAATGGGGGTGCTCCCCTGCAGCCCAGGGGACCACCACCTCCCCGGGGCACCACCTCCCCAGGGCATTTCTCAAAATGTGTTTGGGGGGCGTTTGCCCCGTACCCCCTGCAGCCCTGGGGACTGCCATCTCCTTGGGGTGTTTCTTAAATTGTATGCGGGCATGCACCCACACCCCCTCCCTGCAGTCCTGGGGACCACCACCTTCCCAGGGTTTTCCTATAATTATGAGCGGGCCACCCTCACCCCCCCCCAAGGGGGTTGCGCGACCCCCTAGAGGAGCCAATAATGTCCCTAGGGACCATCACCCCGCCAGGGCCAGCTCCTGCTATGTCCCAGGGTGCCCACCAACTGGACATAGCTGCTTGCTGTGGCTTGGCTGCTGCTTTGACAGCTGCCGCCAAGCCACAGCAAACACTCTGCTCGCAGTGAGGGAGTGCTGTCAAACAGCACTCCCTCGCTGTGAGCGGAGGTTTCCTCTGTCTTTCTGCCCATGGATATGCAGGCAGTGAGACAGAGGAAACTGCTCTCACAGAGAGGGAGCTGCATGTTTAGCAGCTCCCTCTGTATTACAGTAATGTTGCCCGGCCCCCTCTCGCCAAAACAATTATTAAATATTTAGGCTGAGCCCCGGGGGATGGGATCCTTGGTCCGAGATCGTCTGGGGCGGTGGGCCGTGCGGGGTTTGGTTGTTATAGGGGCCCTCGACATGCACTGCTAATTACTCCAGATATTACAGCAGTCATGAGAACCTCTATAATGTACTTAGAAGTATAAAGGAAACATTAGCAGTCACGTTTTTTGAGAAAAACCTGTGCATGGTGAGGGTGCTAGCTCTAGTTACCTTATGGCGCGAGTTATAGTTACTTGAAAGAACTCGGACTGTAACTGCTGAATTTCTATGGTTTTGTAGGAGTAAATTCAGAACCTAACTATAACGTCCCCTGTAACCTTTGTTTTTTTCAGTATATGTATATATGTTCAATGGCATGTGTAGCTGCAGATACACATGCTGTGCACATCCCGCCATCTAGTGTTGGGCTCGGAGTGTTACAAGTTGTTTTTCTTCGAAGAAGTATTTTCGAGCCACGAGATCAAGGGACTCCTCCCCTTTCGGCTCCAGTGTGCATGGGCGTCGACTCCATCTTAGATTGTTTTCTTTCCGCCATTGAGTTCGGACGTGTTCCTCTTCGCTTCGTGTTTCGGTTCGGAAAGTTAGTTAAATATCGGAAAATACGACGGTATTGTTTGCGTTCGGTATCGGGTTAGTTACAACAGATCGACATTGAATTTTGAACAGCTCCGGTGGCCCTTCGGGGTTTTCGATTCCCCGGCGGGGGCCTGGTCGGCCCGACCTCGTGCATCTTCAAGGCTAATGGAACTGACCCCATTCCGCTTCTGTCCCGAATGTCACAACAAGTATCCTTACACAGATCAGCATCTGGTCTGTAATTTGTGTTTGTCTCCCGAACACAAAGAGGATACCTGCGAGGCCTGTCGAGCGTTTCTGTCGAGGAAAACGCTAAGAGACCGAAGAGCAAGAAGACTACAAATGGCGTCGGCGCCGGCAGGACAACAACAACACTTGGAAGAAGAAGAAACCTTCTCCATCGCGGATTCGGACGAGGTCGATCCTGAACAGACGCCGAGAACCGTGAGTAAGACGTCACTGCCCAAAACTCACGGAAAATTCACTAAAGCTCAGGGGACGCCACCGCCAACAGGCCATGGCTTAACCCGAAAATTAGGTGACCAACCATCGCACAGAAAAAGGGCATGCATGTGTCGAAGTCATTCGACTCCGGTCGAGATACCGGCACAGAACAGACTCGACCTCGAGACACTGGGTCAGAGCAATCTCGACACCGAGAGGGCGGCACCAAAATAAGTCGGCACCGAGAGATCGGAACACCGAAAGGCAAAAAAGTGTCTTCGGAGCCGAAAAAGACGGTCGAAAAGGTTTCGATACCGAAACATCCGGCCTCGGAGCCGAAACCAAGTACCTACACCGAGGAACAGGGCCTGTCCTCACAGATGCAAGGACACAGATTCGGACAGGAGCTAGAGGCAAGGGAGCCAGATTACACTCAAAGGAGGCTCCGCATTCAGAAGGACACAGGAAAGATCAGTACTCTCCCTCCAATCCGAATTAAAAGGAAACTTGCCTTCCACTAGAAAGACAAGCAACCACAAGCAAAGGTGGCAAAGCAAATAACTCCGCCACCATCACCACAACGCTCACCACAACCATCACCGGTAGCCACTCCACCAATAATGCAGTCTCCAACTCATACAGGAATGAGTCAGGATGATCCTGACGCATGGGATCTTTATGATGCGCCTGTATCAGATAACAGTCCTGACTGTTATCCAACAAGACCGTCACCACCTGAGGACAGTACTGCCTACACACAGGTGGTGTCAAGAGCAGCTGCGTTTCACAATGTCACCCTGCACGCAGAACCAATAGAGGATGACTGTCTGTTTAATACACTGTAGAGCACACATAGCCAGTACCAGAGTCTCCCTATGTTACCGGGAATGCTGAAACACTCAAAACAAGTGTTTCAGGAGCCTGTGAAAGGCAGGGCCATTACTCCAAGGGTGGAGAAAAAGTACAAACCGCCACCAACAGACCCTGTGTACATCATGCAGCAATTAACACCAGACTCAGTGGTTGTAGGGGCAGCTCGCAAAAGGGCGAACTCACACACCTCGGGAGATGCACCACCACCAGACAAGGAAAGTCGCAAGTTCGACGCAGTGGGGAAAAGGGTCGCGGCACAGGCAGCCAACCAATGGCGCATTGCCAAATCACAGGCCTTGCTGGCTAGATATGATAGGGCTCATTGGGACGAAATGCAACATTTCATAGAACACCTACCCAAAGAGTTCCAAAAGAGAGCACAACGAGTGGTGGAAGAAGGCCAGAGTATCTCTAACAATCAGATACGGTCAGCAATGGAGGCAGCAGATACAGCTGCAAGGACTGTAAATACAGCAGTCACGATACAGAGACACGCATGGCTACGCACCTCAGGATTCAAGCCGGAAATTCAACAAGCGGTGCTGAATATGCCTTTTAACGGACAGCAGTTGTTTGGGCCGGAGGTGGACACTGCTATCGAAAAACTTAAAAACGACACAGATACGGCCAAAGCCATGGGTGCACTCTACTCCCCACAGAGCAGAGGCACATTTCGTAAATCACAGTTTAGAGGGGGGTTTCGGGGACAGAGCACAGAACCCTCAACCTCACAAACAAGACCCACTTACCAGAGTCAATATCAGAGGGGAAGTTTTCGGGGGCAATACAGAGGGGGACAATTCCCAAAAAATAGAGGGAAGTTCCAGAGTCCCAAAACACCGCAAAATAAACAGTGACTTCAGCGTCACAAATCCCCAACACATAACACCAGTGGGGGGGAGACTAACCAATTTTTACAAAAACTGGGAGGAAATAACAACAGACACGTGGGCCCTAGCCATTATCCAACATGGTTATTGCATAGAATTTCTACAATTCCCTCCAAATGTCCCACCGAAAACACACACCATGTCCAAACAACACATGGATCTATTACAACTAGAGGTCCAAGCGTTGTTGCAAAAAGATGCAATAGAGCTAGTACCAATTCATAGTACTCCCTGTACTTTCTCATACCCAAAAAAGACAAAACTCTAAGACCCATCCTAGATCTCAGAACATTAAACATCTACATCAAATCAGATCACTTTCACATGGTGACACTGCAAGACGTGATCCCATTGCTCAAACAACAAGACTACATGACAACACTAGACCTCAAGGATGCGTATTTCCATATACCTATACATCCTTCTCACAGAAAGTACTTAAGGTTTGTAATCCAAGGGGTACATTACCAGTTCAAAGTGTTGCCATTCGGAATAACAACAGCGCCAAGAGTTTTTACAAAATGCCTGGCCGTAGTGGCAGCCCATATCAGAAGGCAGCAAATACATGTGTTCCCGTACCTAGACGATTGGTTAATCAAAACCAATACGCAAGAACAGTGTTCACAACACACAAAGTATGTCATAGAAACCCTTCACAAGCTAGGCTTCTCACTCAACTACAACAAATCACACCTACAGCCATGTCAAATACAACAGTACTTAGGATCAACAATCAACACAACAAAAGGGATTGCCACTCCAAGTCCACAAAGGGTACAGGCATTCCAAAACATAATACAAGCCATGCACCCAAAACAAAAGTTCCAGGTAAAATTAGTGATGAAGCTACTAGGCATGATGTCCTCATGCATAGCCATTGTGCCAAACGCAAGATTACACATGCGGCCCTTACAGCAGTGCCTAGCATCACAATGGTCACAAGCACAGGGTCAACTTCAAGATCTAGTGTTGATAGACCGCCAAACATACACCTCGCTTCAGTGGTGGAACACTATAAACTTAAACAGAGGGTGGCCTTTTCAAGACCCAGTGCCACAATACGTAATAACAACAGATGCTTCCATGATAGGGTGGGGAGCACACCTCAACCAACACAGCATCCAAGGACAATGGGACACTCAGCAGAGACAGCTTCATATAAATCACTTAGAACTACTAGCAGTATTTCTAGCGTTGAAAGCATTTCAACCTATAATAACCCACAAACACATTCTTGTCAAAACAGACAACATGACAACAATGTATTATCTGAACAAACAGGGAGGGACACACTCAACACAATTGTGTCTCTTAGCACAAAAGATATGGCATTGGGCGATTCACAACCACATTCGCCTAATAGCACAATTCATACCAGGAATTCAAAACCAGTTAGCCGACAATCTCTCTCGGGATCACCAACGGATCCACGAATGGGAAATTCATCCCCAAATACTAAAGACTTACTTCCAAAGATGGGGAACACCGCAAATAGACCTATTTGCAACAAAAGAAAACGCAAAATGCCAAAACTTCGCATCCAGGTACCCATAGGCTCACTCTCAAGGCAATGCGTTATGGATGAGTTGGTCAGGGATATTTGCATACGCTTTTCCCCCTCTCCCACTCCTTCCATATCTAGTAAACAAATTGAGTCAAAACAAACTCAAACTCATACTAATAGCACCAACTTGGGCACGACAACCTTGGTACACAACACTACTAGACCTCTCAGTAGTGCCTCATATCAAACTGCCAAACAGACCAGATCTGTTAACTCAACACAAACAACAGATCAGACACCCAAATCCAGCATCCCTGAATCTAGCAATTTGGCTCCTGAAATCTTAGAATTCGGACACCTAGACCTTACACAAGAATGTATGGAGGTCATAAAACAAGCTAGAAAACCAACCACAAGACATTGTTACGCAAATAAGTGGAAAAGATTTGTTTATTACTGCCATAGTAATCAAATTCAACCATTACACGCATCTGCTAAAAATATCGTAAGCTACCTACTACACTTACAAAAGTCAAATTTCACTTTTTCATCCATTAAAATACATCTCACTGCAATTTCAGCTTATCTGCAAATTACGCACTCAACTTCATTATTCAGAATCCCAGTCATAAAAGCATTTATGGAGGGTCTGAAAAGAATTATCCCACCAAGAACACCACCAGTTCCTTCGTGGAACCTCAACATTGTATTAACACGACTCATGGGTCCACCTTTTGAACCCATGCACTCATGTGAGATACAATACTTAACATGGAAAGTAGCATTTCTAATAGCTATCACATCTCTCAGAAGAGTAAGTGAAATACAAGCCTTTACCATACAAGAACCCTTTATTCAAATACACAAGCATAAAGTAGTTCTACGAACAAATCCAAAATTCTTACCTAAGGTCATATCACCGTTCCACTTAAATCAAACAGTGGAACTCCCAGTGTTCTTTCCAGAACCAGATTCTATAGCTGAGAGAGCATTACATACATTGGACATCAAAAGGGCACTAATGTACTACATTGATAGAACAAAACAAATTCGCAAAACAAAACAATTGTTTGTTGCTTTCCAAAAACCTCATACAGGGAATCCAATATCCAAACAAGGCATTGCCAGATGGATAGTTAAATGTATTCAAACCTGTTATATAAAAGCAAAAAGAGAACTGCCTATTACACCAAAGGCACACTCCACTAGAAAGAAAGGTGCTACCATGGCCTTTCTAGGAAACATACCAATGACGGATCTCTGTAAAGCAGCCACATGGTCTACGCCTCATATACATTTACCAAGCATTACTGCGTGGATGTGTTAACAACACAGCAAGCCACAGTAGGACAAGCAGTATTACGGACTTTATTTCAAACAACTTCAACTCCTACAGGCTGAACCACCGCTTTTGGGGAGATAACTGCTTACTAGTCTATGCACAGCATGTGTATCTGCAGCTACACATGCCATCGAACGGAAAATGTCACTTACCCATTTGTTAATTTGTAAATATATCACCTTTAACCATATTATGTACATACATATTTACTCCATTGCATGGGCACTATTACTATATACACAACTCCTACCTCACCCTCTGCGGGGAAAACAATCTAAGATGGAGTCGACGCCCATGCGCAATGGAGCCGAAAGGGGAGGAGTCCCTCGATCTCGTGACTCGAAAAGACTTCTTCGAAGAAAAACAACTTGTAACACTCCAAGCCCAACACTAGATGGCGGGATGTGCACAGCATGTGAATCTGCAGCGTCCCATGCCACAAACAGATGTACACTGGGTAAGTGACATTTTCCATATATGTTCGATGGCATGTGTAGCTGCAGATACACATGCTGTGCATTATCCTGCCATTTAGTGTTGGGCTCGGAGTGTTACAAGTTGTTTTTCTTCGAAGAAGTCTTTTCGAGTGACGAGACCGAGGGACTCCTCCCTTTCGGCTCCATTGCGCATGGGCGTCGACTCCATCTTAGATTGTTTTTCCCCGCAGAGGGTGAGGTAGGAGTTGTGTATATAGTAAAGGAGCCCATGCAATGGAGTAAGTATTTATGTACATAATGTGATTAAAAGTGATATATATTTACAAATTTACAAATGTACAAGTTTTATCAACATATAATATATAGTTTTCATCAACTTAAAACGGCTACAGGCTCCCGGGGAGGCGGGAGGGCGCATGTGAATCTGCAGCGTCTCATGCCACGAACAGATGTACACTGGGTAAGTGACATTTTCCGTTCGATGGCATGTGTAGCTGCAGATACACATGCTGTGCATAGACTAGTAAGCAGTTACTCCCCAAAAGCGGTGGCTTAGCCTGTAGGAGTTGAAGTTGTTTGAAATAATGTTCGTAATACTGCCTGTCCTACTGTGGCTTGTTGTGTTGTTAACACATCTACACAGTAGTAGTTTGTGAATGTATGAGGCGTAGACCATGTGGCTGCCTTACATATTTCTGTCATAGGTATATTTCCTAGAAAGGCCATTGTGGCACCTTTCTTTCTAGTGGAGTGTGCCTTTGGGGTAATAGGCAGGTCTCTCTTTGCTTTAACATAGCAGGTTTGAATACATTTCACTATCCATCTGGCAATGCCTTGTTTGGATATTGGATTTCCTGCATGAGGTTTTTGGAAGGCTACAAACAATTGTTTTGTCTTGCGAAATTGTTTTGTTCTATCAATGTAATACATTAGTGCTCTTTTGATGTCTAATGTATGTAAGGCTCTTTCGGCTACTGAGTCTGGTTGTGGAAAAAAGACTGGGAGTTCCACTGTTTGGTTTAGGTGGAACGATGATATAACTTTTGGTAAAAATGTTGGATTTGTGCGTAGAACCACTTTATGTTTGTGTATTTGTATAAAGGGTTCTTGTATAGTAAATGCTTGTATTTCACTTACTTTTCTAAGAGATGTGATAGCTATTAGGAAGGATACTTTCCAGGTTAAGTACTGCATTTCACAAGAGTGCATGGGTTCAAATGGTGGGCCCATGAGTCGTGTTAATACAATATTGAGGTTCCATGAGGGAACTGGTGGTGTTCTTGGGGGTATGATTCTCTTTAGACCCTCCATAAATGCTTTGATGACTGGGATTCTACACAGTGATGTTGAATGTGTAATCTGCAGATAGGCAGATATTGCTGTGAGATGTATTTTAATGGACGAAAAAGCTAGATTTGATTTTTTTAAGTGTAATAAGTAGCTTACAATGTTTTTTGCGGACGCATGTAGTGGTTGAATTTGATTATTATGGCAGTAATAAACAAATCTTTTCCATTTATTTGAGTAACAATGTCTTGTAGTAGGTTTTCTTGCTTGTTTAATGACCTCCATACATTCTTGTGTAAGGTCTAAATGTCCAAATTCTAAGATTTCAGGAGCCAGATTGCTAGATTGAGCGATGCTGGATTTGGGTGTCTGATCTGTTGACATTGACATTGTTGCAGGACCAGTCATTGATGACTAAACAAACTTTATACGTATACGCCAAAACACTTGTAGACAGTGCAGCAGTTGAAAGCACCATTAAGGGAAAAGTTGAGGCCCGCTGATTCAACATCGTCAACGAAGGGTCTATCGTCAAGCTCTTTCTCCACCAACGGAAGACGTTGGTAAGAGAAGCCTTGGCGACACCAGAACCGCCTCTGTCGATGGAGCAGATCATCTTCATTTCCCAATAGCAGATTTCACCTTCGACAACGGGTGCCTTACCATCGATGACAAAAGAATCGCCTTCGGGCATAAAAAACACATTTCCAACTTTGTCAACATCGCTGACTTCAGCAATGTTACCAATACAATCTGTGTTGATTTTACCTCTGAAGATTTCTTTGCAACTATCAGAATTATTGTTGCAGGAGCCAGTATTCAAGAGGAAGACAGCAATTAACAACAGATTGAAGCTTTCTTCTCCTAATAAGATGAAGGTGAAGAGGATAAGCAAAACATAGGTCCAGGGCAGTTACGTGCTGAAGTTATGCCCCGGCGTGAAACTCTTCCTTCCTATGCCATGCATCTAGGGCGTTCTTTGACATCACCAGCTTCCGCAGTCTGAATCAGTAATGCGTGCAAGACAGCCCTCATATATTCCAATGATTTGAGTTCAGTAGATGTACTATTTTCCTTGCAGCAAATGATTTACAACATTTTCTGCCCATTATCTTCCACAAAGCCCAAATGCTTATCAAGGTTAAGTATTTATCTAGTGCTACAAAATATGTGGTAAATATATCTTCATCAGTCACACCCATACATACCGAACTACGAAACATCTGCACACGCAATCACCAAAATGATGCAAGATCCATCTGCAGAAGATGCTGATGATGACAACACAGATGTTATCTGATGGTTATGAAGATGTTAATGGTGAGCAAGATTTGTGTGCTAAAGATGACCTAGAAAATCTATTTCTTGACCACAAGACCCAGACCCCCTGTCAGAATGGGATCATTTTGTACTATTAGATGTCTGAAACCCATGAAAACCATGCAAAAAGATTCTCCACCCATTATTGGTCATTATCATGCCTTGGGCGAATGAGCATCGAATACGTTTAGTCTACATACTGCCGCTATAGAAAAAAACTTTGTAAAGAATGTTTATTTAAACCTTGGTCTTAAAACATGATAAAAAACTAAATATATAAAAAATCGTCAGCTTACATATAAAAAACCACAAGGCATTAAAAAAACGTTTTATCCGATTCTTAAACCGGGCTTTTAAAATGGTTTTACGGAACCTAGGAATTTTATGTCTAGTTGTGTCAAGCAATTTTAATTGCTCTTAGATAGAAAAAAAGTTTTCTTTATGACTTTAAAGAAAAATCGCTGAAAACAGTGAGAGCAATTCCAGCTCGTCATCGTATATGGGAAGTTGACCTTCAGCATATGACAAATCCCACATCTTCAACATTAAATATCTCTGTATTTAAGAAAAAGCACCACAATCATTAGTGGTATATAAGCTGAACCAAAGGCAGAGTCAGTCATTTCAACAGCTGCCCAGAGATGCCTCAGAAACTTTGCAACCCCCTATTAATTACACTTCCAGACAAAGAAGGAAGAAGATGGGTGCTAAAGGAGTCCATGCACACTCGCACACAAGAATGAAAGTTTTCAATTCCTCTTCCGTAGTTGGCAGGCTCAATGGGCAACTTTGAAAAGACTTTTCGACATTCCTCCACAAAGTACCAGCAGCGGGTAAGGTACAAGCCCTCCCTGTATTAAAGGAAAGAGAGCAGGCATCTGCTTCTTTAATTGATTCAGTAATGGATTCAGGCTCACTAGGCTCCAGACAAGTCATAAATTCTGCTGTGATGCATGGATATGGCTCGCTTAAAACCACTAGCTTTAGGTCTTCGGTACACGAGAAAATCATGGACATGCCAGATGATGGGAAAAACATTCTTGGCAAGAAGTAGACTGATACAGATATGGCACGCTCATTAAAGAAGGCAGAATTACTACAGTTACAAAAGGCAATCACAATAGAAAATATATTATCAAAGACGCAGTGATTTACTGAAATAGAGCTTGACAACACAAGGGTGTTCACCGTATCAATATGAGTATACTCGAAAACAGCAGAGAGGTCAAGGACTGTCTTCTCAAAAAAGACATGGAAATCAATCGAGCCGACAACAGTCTCCTCATACAAAACATTGACCACATGAAAGTGCTGTTGTTCTCTCAACCCTACCAGTGGGAGGGCACATTGAAAGCTTTCAAGCAGCCTGGCAGGAGTTTTCTTGGGTCCTCAATATCGCACAAAAGGGTCATACTTTGGAGTTTGTCAAGAAACTTCTGAAACATCCACCAAAAGTAGACAACCACAACCACCTGCAAGAACTCAAGAGACAGCTTGCAATTCTTTTTTCAAAAACATCAATAGAAGAGGTTGCAAAACAAATTTCAGAAACTAGGGGTTCTACTCAAGACTCTTCCTAACCTTAAATAAAAATGCAGAGTTCGGGGAAAGTGGTGCACACCACGAAGAGACAGGGAACCTCAAGTTAGCCTTGAAGAATGCCTATGAATTGGGATGAGGAACAAGTTGTGCTGTCAAAAACTCAGTGATCCACTGGGTAGATCCAGCGCTTCCAATGAAGTAGACGATGGTGAGCCGAGCAAATGCATCTACTTTATATAATTATTGCGGCAGAGAACAGAAGAGAGCTTACAATCATGAGTAAGAGTGCACAGATCCATACTGGAGATGATTCGGGAAGGCCTGGGATGAGCTACAGAGTGAATTGAATTCATTATGAGAAGGGAGTTAAAAAAGAAGAAGAGGGGATGAACAGGGATGGATAATGGCAGACGTGAAACACGCCAAGCTGAAGCCATTCATCTGGAAGTGGGTGAAATGTTTAGAGGCAAGATCAAGACTGCGTGAAGGAGCCAGGGGTTTGTTTAGTTATTGGCTGGTTGCGTGGCATAAAGTTTAGTAAAGCTGGTTGTATACAGGAGACGAGGGAGACAGCATGTGGAAGGGGGGTAGACAGGTAGGAGTTTAACTAGGCTGAGCTTGAGGGAGGACAGCGGCAAACAGACTGTTGACTTGAGCTGTATAATGTTTCCTATAAATTATTTGGCAAAATCAGTTACAATTAGTGTGTACTGGGATATCTGTGACATGGATTTCCTAGTAGAGAGACAAACAAAAAAAGCCTGGATGGGTGGCAGTGCATTTACTCTGCAGGCAACCCCATTTGACAGCAAATTCCCTTTCCCCCCTGGAACAGGAGCTGTCAAGAACCATTTGGCATGTAGGGCATAGAATCCTGGCTTTTATACTCTCCGGCAGAAATATTCTCTTCAGTAGTGCCAAAAGCCAGTCAGTTGGTGGGTACAGATCTTTAGGGAAAAAGTATTTAACATGTCAAGCTAGCCCAGTGCTTCTGCAACTGAGCTCTGTATTCAGCCTGCAGGTAGATGCCCATAAAACTACACTAAGCGGGTGTCTCCCATACACAGCAGAGTCTAATGACCTTTTTTAGTGAATTTGTAATGTTTCCTAACAGGCCTGTCGGTCTCTCTCTCTCTGCTGGAAAAGCTCAGATAGAGTCAATTGCATGTCAGGTGATGTTTAACAGACTTATGGGATTAAAATGAACACTGCCTGGGTTGTATTGGCTTTACAATGGCTCCAACATGTCAGAGACATTGTGAGGTTTCCTTACGGCAGCACTCTTCCGAGTAGAGTCTCACTCTGCTGACGCTACACTCCATTTATTGAGGACAATTTCATCCTTAGGGCATCTCGTGCTTTAGAACACAGCCTGATTCAATGCCAATCTCTGTAACCCTGCAGGCTTTAATTAAACTTCACACCTGTCACTTCCTAATATTAGAGAATCACTCCTACTGATCACTACTCGGTATGCTGCCACCACCGCGTCTGTGCTGTTTAACTCTTGATGAAGCTGGTGGAATTCCACCACTATGAGGCTAGCGCTTTGGGGCGCCTCTCCCAGTCCATGAGACAGGCTTATGTCCTGGTGCACACCCATGATCCGTGTTTGCCTATGACAACAAAAATCTGCATTAGGGATGCAGGCAACAGCACAGTTGGGCACTCTGGAAAGGGTGTACGTCCTTTACCTTGCAGAAGACTTTTCCTTCCCAACAGGAAGGTTAAGGTCTGTTGATAGATTCTTTGTGTGTATGCAGCTTGAATGTCTAAGAACAATATGTTTTTTGATGCCTTGTGCCAGGTTGCAGATAAGAGCAACCCAGTAATATTTGAGGAGGCAGTGGTTCTCTTCTGGGATCATAGGGATCTGCACTGATGGATCGGCCTCTCCAAACTTGGGATGGGTCACCCATTCAGTCTTCTGCAGGCTTGGGCAACTGTGGTCACGGATGCCTCCTCACTGGTTTCTTACTCTGGGCAACATGACAACGTGAGGCCTTTGGTCCCATGTCACAGCAGCACCTGCACATAAATATGCTCAAGCTCCCTGAGTTCTGTCTTGCCTTGAAGGGCTGTCTCCCTTCCTCTTCAGGAGGCAATGCCCACATTCTGTTGGACAAGGCCACTGCTGTCCATTATACCAACAAACTGGCAGGTGTTGGGCTGTGGTCTCTATGTTGAGTGATTTATCTGTGCACAAAGGCACTGAATAAGGAGTCTTCCCATAGAGGCCCATGTTTTCAGGCTTCCTTAATGCGAGAGTGGGTGCCCTCAGTTGTCTCTTGCTGGAAGACCATGCGTGGGAGCTACACTATGATGTAACAAAAGCTTTCTCCACATTTGGGTTTCCATCATGGATCTCATTGCATTCTCCTGTAATGAGAAGTGTCCTCGGTTTTGTCCCATTCACTTTCCGCCGGATGGTTCCCAGCATATTGCTTTTGAGTTCAGCCGGTCGCAGAGTCTCACCAATCGCCCTTCTGTCCACAGTTCTTCTGAAATTGTGGGAGGAGCTGAGTCTGATCACTCCCGTTTGGTCGCGAGGCATCTGGTACGGCGACCTGTTGGCATCCAGCATTGTCGCCTCTTCCCATCCCACTCAGAGAGAACCTGCTCTTGCATCAGAACGATTAAGTCTGAGACGCCGGTCCCCAGACACTGCGGCTGCATATGTGTAGATTGACCAGCTCCAGCTAGAATCTTTTCGCCCTGGTATTACTGCAGACTATAATGCATGAAATCCACCTTTTCTGAGAGTGCGGTGATCAACCAATGGCCTCTCACCGCTTCCAGACCTCCACAACTGTAGATCTTGGTAATAGTATACAGAGGAGAAACCGAAGGTGCGGGCAGTAAGGACTCCAGGTTGACAGACCTTATGGACAGGTATTTGTTTGTTTCTGTCTGAACCAGATGTAATGATGCACTGCCATGTGATTAATTCCATCCCCAGATGGATGATCTCGGATAGGAAAAAATGGCATTTATGAGATAGAGACTAACCCTCTGTTGCTACCCTACATCCATCCACAGGAACTTAGGGCCAGATGTAGCAAAGTCCGATTTTGCGACTTGCAAATTGCGAGTCTGAGCGACTCGCAATTTGCAAGTCGCAAAATTGGATGCAGAATGGTGTCTCAGACACCTTCTGCGACTCACTATGGGGTCGCAAAGACCCACCTCATCAATATTCATGAGGTGGGTCGCATTTTGCGACCCCATAGCGAGTCCCTGCACTCACAGGGATGGTGGCCTGCTGTAGTCAGCAGACCGCCATGTCTGTGACTGCTTTTTAAATAAAGCAGTTTTTTTTTTCATTTTGCAGACCGTTTTCCTTAAAGGAAAACGAGTTGTAAAATGAAAAAAATACCGAAACCGTTTGGTTTCGTTTTTTTCAGAGTAGGCAGCGGTCCATAGGACCACTGCCTGCTCTGAAAAAATATTTTTGTCGACATTCACAAAGGGGAAGGGGTCCCATGGGGACCCCTTCCCTTTTGCGAATGCGTTACCACCAGTGTGACACTGGTGGTAACTGCGAGTTGCTTTGCGACCGCATTCGCGGACACAAAGCAACTCTGAATTGCGATGCGAGTCGCAAATAGGAAGGGAACACCCCGACTCGCAATTTGGGAATGAGCATCGCGTGAGGCCGTTTGCATGGCGCAAACTGCGATTTTCGCAGTTTGTGACATGCAAACGGCTTGCTACATCTGGCCCTAAGCTCCCTCAGGTACTGTGTTGGTAAGCTGCCAACATCACTGAAGATAAACCATATTCCTGTTGGGCAAGTTCCAGAAGAACACAGGCTAGAGTTGCAGAGAGTGGGCAACAAGGCCGGAAAAAAAGTATTGCGCGCGACAGAGCTAAGCAATGCAGTCTTACAAGACAAGAATTATTAACCGAGCCTTGACTAGGGCAAGTAAACCCTAGACTGATGAACAAGGACAACCAGAAGAGCGGCATCAATATTACTGAACTCAGCGGACATCTCAGTTCAAAAAATACATCCAGAAATATCAGGCCAGCACTGAGCAGGATTTCAAAAAGTAACCAGAAAGGGGCTTGCACAGAGGAAACAAGTAGAGCTCAGCACAAGACACCAGTTGAGAAGCAACACGTGAGAGGAGCATGGGACTGGTTTGGGACAAGGTTAGAGAATCTCTTCCTCCCCTGGTGTTATTTTGATATAAATTAATTTTGGTTGTTACCAAGTTCAATGCAACTTGTTTCAAGATGGCGTCCATATAGTTGGCACACATGAGACTTCACGCATGCATGACATTAAATTGGCAAGAAACATCATGGCAGCCACTTATGGGTATAGCCTGTAGTCCTGCTTCTGTGTTTGAGTGAGTTTGAGTGTGCATGAGCATCCTTGGGTGGATGCAGTGGGATGGTCTGCAAAGTGTCTTTGCACAAAATGCCACCATCATCGTACCCACGAACATGGTGGTGCACTGTTTAACTTTGTAGTCCTACTTCGGGCACGCGGGTCCCACAAGCATGATGACTTCCCGTCTCAGTGAAGGTCTTGAATCCTGGAGTGTGGCACAGACGTCATCATGATGGCCAGAAAGCCTGCCACCAGATCCATCTATGGAGTCCACAGGAAGAAGTCTGCACAGTGTTGTGAGATGGAGGGCATCAATCCTTTAATATCTCACCCCCTCCAACGCCTTGATGTTCCCATGACAGCGGCTTTTGGCAGTGGCTATAGTTAAAGCCTTTCTGGATGCTTTGGTTATGCGTCTTCCTGATGGACCTTCCATGTTTAGATCACCACTGGTGAAATGTTTGCTGAACATTTGCTTATTTGTTCCCTCTCATTCCGTTTTTTTGTTTCTCAGTGGGATTTAAACCTTGTTTTGGCTTCCTAATGGTATCTCCTTTGAAGACCATGCACAACTGCCACATCCACTTCTTGCTGTCAATTCTGTGGGTGACAATTATTTCTGCTTCTGGGGTCCGAGAACTTAGAAGCCTTTCTATTTTCTATTTGTCCGTCCTCCACAGTTGTCTATCGCGATAGTTGTTTCGTTGCACCTAGCCATCCTTCTGACCCACGGTAGCTTCTGCGTTTCATATTGGCCGCTCTGTTACTTATGCATCTTTCTTTCTCCCTTTGCATCCAACCAAGGAGGAGAACATCTGCGTAGGCTGGACCCCAAGCGTGTGGTGTTGTACTAAGCTGATCTCACGAGACGGGATAGGATCAGCTAGCTTTTTGTGAGCTTCGCTGTAATTACAAAAAGAGCACGGCAGCTGCCAAACACCATTTCATGTTGGGTCGTCCTCGAGATCAAGAGCTACTCTTTCCTGGCCACAAAAGATCCTCCAGAAGGCGTTTATTCTTGTTCCACCAAGGCCTTCTCTGGTTTCATGGTCCTTTCCAGTGGCGTCCTGGTTGTGGACATCTGCCCGGCAGCCATGTGGTTCCTTTCCAGTGGCGTCCTGGCTGTGGACATCTGCCAGGCAGCCATGTGGTTGCCCTTGCATACTTTTCCAAATGGGCACCTTGCCTGACGGACGTTGCATGGTCTCCTTGGTCAACTAGCATCACTGGGTCCTACTTGACTGGGCGGTACTGCCTTGGAACACGTTAATAAGGGGAGTCATCTGTGTCCAGAGGATGAATCCATCAGAAGAAAGTTACTCGCCTTAGGTAATAATATTTCTGGTGGATACATAATCTCCCCACTGAGTGCTCACTTCTCCCCTCCTCCCTGATGAGCTATTGCGATGGTTAGTAAGAGCCGGATGTGCACAAACATGTGAGGTGCAGTGTTCGTTGCTGTTGTGACTCTCAGTTCCTTTCTGCTTGCGTTGTTGAGGGGGTGGAAGAAATATCTACAACTGATGCCAGGACACTAGTTGGCATCTAATATACTCATATCTGGGGGTGGAGTCTGGCCTAGTGCCACGTGGTGCCTCCTCGAGAGTCATTGCTGGGGAAAAAAATAGAAACATTATGAAGTGTGAAAGGAGTATTCAAAAAGTGAGGGATCTGCAGGTCGTTTATGTATGATTATGATTTTCAGGCTTGCGTCCTCGGGTAGATGAAGACAGGACCACGGGAAGAAATCATTGCATTCTCCTTTGGTCTGAGGTTTACGCGTCCCTAAGATGCCTGATTTTCCACATGGGATGGGCGACCTTCTGTCTGACTGACTTTTGACGATTAGTCCACACATAGTAAGTTACCTTTTAGCACTTACTATACTTTTTTGTAGGAGAAGCTCCTGATGAATCGCCACTGGATCATTTTTTGACCACACAGGCGCGAAACATGTCGACCCCTGAGTGTTAGGATAGAATATTTTTCTTCCTGATCCTTGATGTAGGAGTATCGGTGACCATTATGTCCTCCAAATACTCCTCTTTGTTTTTAATCTTGGCCTGACTGCTACTTTGAGTAATTAAATTCAGATACTGAGGGGGTGATTCTGACCGCGGCGGTCGGCGGTCGCCGGCCGCCAAGCGGTTCCCGCCGAAAGACCGCGGCGGTCATTCTGGCTTTCCCGCGGGGCCGGCGGGAGACCGCCAGAAGACCGCCGGCCGGCCCAGCGGGAAAGCCCCATCAACAAGGAAGCCGGCTCAGAATTGAGCCGGCGCAGTTGAAGGGGTGCGACGGGTGCAGTGGCACCCGTCGCGATTTTCACTGTCTGCACAGCAGACAGTGAAAATCTTTGTGGGGCCCTCTTACGGGGGCCCCTGCAGTGCCCATGCCATTGGCATGGGCAATGCAGGGGCCCCCAGGGGCCCCTCGACACCCCATACCGCCATCCTGTTCCTGGCGGTTGGATGGCGGTATGGGGTGTCAGAATCCCCATGGCGGCGCAGCAAGCTGCGCCGCCATGGCGGATTCCCATGGGCAGCGGAAAGTCGGCGGTACACCGCCGGCTTTCCGCCTCTGGCCGCGGCTGTACCGCCGCGGTCAGAATGCCCGGCGGAGCACCGCCAGCCTGTTGGCGGTGCTACCGCCAGGGTCAGAATGACCCCCTGAGTGTCTAGAGCCAATTTTAACCCACTTCTTACTCTCCTTTCTCTTCACTGTCAGCACGAACTGCAGATACCATTGGATCTGTGTTACCATCTTCGGCTTAGTGCCACCACCAGATGTTGTCACGGTTTCGGGCGGGTCTGATCAGGACTTTGGTTGGGACACCCCTTGAGGTCACTGAATATCCTAAAGAGGTAGTACACTGGGGCAGAGGAGCAGCTAAAGGCATACACGGAAAGGACCGCTATGGACAGGCACAGGAAACAGGAAAGTGAAAGCAGAGCAACCCTTGTGTGAACAAACAGGAAACGGATTACCAGTGGACAAACACGCTGGGGTTGTACACAGAGTAAGGCACAGAACCTCCCACAGTGACAGGGAATCTCAATGCCTCTATGCAGTTTGCTCTTACAGATAGTCACCCTGCCAGCCCCATAGAAAGGAGGCAGCAGAAGTGATTCTGTCTCTGGACCCTTGAGCACAAACAAGGATAGTACTTACATACACAGGACACGCTCTTGTGGGTCCAGCTCGAAACACAGTGGCGATTCCTGAGAAAACAGCAATAGCACACTGTCACTGTTAGGCACGAAATACAACGTATAACACTGGACAAGGATGGGGGCTGGAATTGCCTCCTGGAAACCAGGAGCCAACCCCAGTACACAGGAGGACACGTATACACTGGTGAAGACTGATAGAACACTTACCAGACACAAAGAACCAAGAAGAAACAGAAACAGAAGGGAACAAACAAAGAGGCAGAGGCAAGAACTAGGAACAGGTTCAGGCTGAAGCAAAGGCGGGTCTAGGACTTGAAAACAGGGCGCAAACTTCTGGCTGGGACAGACAGAGACAGGACTGGGAAACTGAGAACAGGCTCTGGCTGGAACAGGCAAGGACAGGACTGGAATACAGGGAGTAGGAAATGAGCAGTAGACAGGACTGGGAAACAGAGAGAAGGTTCAGGCTGAAACAAGGCAGGAGCAGGGCAGAGAAACAGGGAGCAGGCTTTGGAAGAAACAAACAGGTACAAGGCTAAGAAATAGGGAGCAGACTCTGGCTGGAACAATCAGGAGCAGGGCAGAGAAACAGGAAGCAGGAACAAAACTGGAACACCATCCGACAAGGGGTCTGTAACACAAAGGAATTGAAGTCCGATGCACGACGGGGAGCTTGAGGAAATGGCTGCTTATAAGCAGTTCCAAGCTGGGCTGCACAGGAGAGGTTTCAGGTGTGTGTGGTTTCGGACACTTGCAAGTCCTGGAGGAGAGGATCCAGTGAAAAGGAGCAACTGGACTTCTCCCATTGAAAACAATGGGAAACAGAATCCGGGTTTTCCTGACTACCAAGCTGTGCATTATGGGATTTGCAGTCCCAGGAAGCAAATGTAGTACTATACAAGTGTACCATAGAGAAAAGAGAAACAAACAGGAGTCAGCAAGGGACTCTAGATAGGTGTTCAAGGTGATTCCCAGGCTTCTGACAGCCCCCTTACAGCGCCCCCTGGAAATGGGATGACCGAGTCGTAACAGTATACCCCCTCCCACCAGTCTGCTCAAGAAGAGAAGGCGATCCTTTGGCTGAAAAAAGTTGAAGAGGAAAAGCCACAGCAAGAAAATCCAACCCCAACCTTGGTGGATAAGTTTACAGTCCTGCCATAGGTGAATATTCCAATGAGCAAAGCATGTATTAATACCCATATGGGCTCTAATGTCTTTCCTCTTTATTGTTCGATTGATATTGGAGGAGTGCATGGAGTTGGTTTCTGGTGAAGTGGATTCAGGAGCAAGGAGATCTGAAATGGCACTATGGGCGGTATTCCTTAGGACATTAGTTTCCTGTTCAGTACTGTCTTCTTTGGAGGACATAATTGGCGTATTAGTAAGGTCTGTAACTCCTTCCGACAAGCAGGATATGTCTGTTTCTGCAGCAGTATTTGCATTGATTGTGGTCTGAGGCTTGCAAAGCATAGAAACTTGGGAGACATGGGTAACTGGTGTTCTCAAGGTGAACATGAAAGATTCAGAACTTTCTTTAGTTTTGGATGACTTCGGAGTATCAATCACAGGATCAACAAGAGTTTTTAAGTCTTTAGAAACTGGATTAACATCTGAAAATGTAGAAGTTCCACAAACTAATTCTTTAGGGTGATCTTCAGACAAGACTGGGATTTCTTCATTGCAAGTGCTTTGTGGTGTGTTCGTGGTATCAGAAATGGTTTCTTTGCAAGGCGTTTCTCCTACAGGTAGTTGATCTTCAAATCTGTTAACACTGAAAGGTTGTTCTTTGGAAAGAAATGGAACCGGAGTCTCTTCAGAAATCGCCTCTACATTGTTATCTAAAGCTTCAGCTTTAGCCTTTGAATTGATGATGGTTTCTTGCAATAAAACACTAAGAACAGTACTTATCATCAGATCTTCGAATACAAGATTCAAATTCAAGTCTTTAGTTTTAGTGGGACATATTATATCTTTCAGTACTTGAGCTTCGGTTTCAGATTGCTGGGTTTCAGGAGTCTTTAATTTCAGGGACACAGCAGGTGACGTTGGTGTGGCTGATTTTACATCAAGATCAGATACCGGTAGCTCAGAGATCTGTTCTTCACTAATTGTGGAGCTGAAAACAGGATACACATTGGCAGGGATCAGCAGGTCAGGGTCAGTGGTTGAGGCTGCAACTGTGTCCAGTTCTAGGTGAAGGATCTCATTTCTTATGACAGGCTGTTTAGTTTCAGATTGCTGGCTTTCTTCCTTGTCTGAAATCTCCACGGTTTGCTTTGACACAGAAGAGATTCTTAAACTTTCTGAGAAGTCCATTACATTCTTAATAATTGCGGGTATTTCTTCACGGTCAGAAAATTCCATTAGTTCACTTGAAACAGGAACTGTCTCTTCATTATCTGAAAATTCCATGATATTGTTTGAAAGGGCAGGAGTATCCCCACAATCTGAAAATTCTGGTGTGTGCGCCATTTGAACAGCACTATCTGCAGGTTTGTTCACGGCAAGGCAGGAACCACTGTCATCACTAGATTCAGATTCTTCAACACTGTTGCACAACTTGCCATTAATCTCCAGTAAAGTCATATCTTGGTTTCTTAAGGTGCAGCTATTGGAGTCTGCATCAGAACTCTCTTCTTCCTTTGGCTTTATTTGTTCTGACAGAGGGGCTGAGACACTTCCTTCTGAAGACTCTGATCCATCCTCTGAATCAAAAGGTGTCAAATCTCTCAGAGATGTCAGAGATTCAGTCAACTGTACAGGAATTTTCACTGGAGAACTACAGGCTGAGAGAGAGTCTGAAGAAGAGGCTGATATATTTATAACTGGAGCTGTCTTTTGACCGTTATTAATAGAAGGGACAATCTGCTCTATAGAAGTCTTTGGAGAGGCACACAAAGTAGCATACTGTTCTTTAAGCCAAAGCTGGTGATCATTTTCTTTTTTCAGGTTTTCAAATTGCCTTGCAGTAGTTTCCATAAGCTGCTCTGTTACTTCTTCTACCTTCCAGATAAACAGGATGTCTGGTTCTGGCAACAGTGAAATATGCATTGATGAAAAGAGCCCATGTGCAAGATTTCTTGTGTATGTTACAACATATTCATCATAGAAGTCTGATATCTGCCTTTTAATCTGCCAAAACTGCTCTTGTAGTGTGTGTATGTCCATATTGTTGTCAAACCCACTCAGAATAGAAAAGGGTTTAGCAGAGCTTTTAGGGATTGAGACTGGTATATTATCATCCAGTTTGGGAAGAGCACAAGCCTTTTGAGTGGAACTAAGGAATCCCACAGTCTTTACTGATCCATTTGATACAGGTTCTATCCTGCTCACTTGAAAGCACTGAGGGACTGATAGATCCTTACAAGAGTCAGCACAACACTTAGGAATTGAGACTGATGTACTGTCATCCAATTTGGGAGGAGCACAAGCCATTTGAGTTGAACTAAGGAATCCCACCGTTTTTACTGATCCCTTAGATACAGGGTCTAGCCTGCTGACTTGAAAGCTCAGAGGGACTGAAAGGTCTTTATAAGAGTCAGCACTGCACTTTGAATTCTGAGAAACTGGCCTAGATGGGTTAAAGCACTCAACAGAAAACAAGGGAATCCCTAGTGTGGCTTCTTGAACAGTGTCAGGGTTCTTTGTTTTGATAGAGTCCTGGAAGTGAATTTGGGATGCACTAGCATGAGGTGAGGATTTAACCATCTTTTCTTGAGAGTAAATGTCTTGTGCAGAGGTAGCAAAAGCACTTCCACGGTTACGAACATTCTTACTGGCTTCAGCTAATAGATATTGCAAAAACTCATTACGTCCTTGTAATTCTTCTACAGACAGGGACTGGGGGTCATAGCCACAAATAACATAATAGTCTATCATTGAAAGATTAGCAAGCCACTCAGTATAGTACTGAACTTGCAAGTTATGGTTTTCTTTAACAAGTCTATCCTTTAAACTAAGGTCTTTTTTAGAGGATTTCAGAGAATGTATAGGCTTAGAAAGGGGTGTCTTAACATGATAGGAAAGCATTTTAGGTCTGTGTGTGCCTTTGCTGCCTGGGGAGCTTGAACTTTTTGGGTTGTGCATTCTGTCACGGTTTCGGGCGGGTCTGATCAGGACTTTGGTTGGGACACCCCTTGAGGTCACTGAATATCCTAAAGAGGTAGTACACTGGGGCAGAGGAGCAGCTAAAGGCATACACGGAAAGGACCGCTATGGACAGGCACAGGAAACAGGAAAGTGAAAGCAGAGCAACCCTTGTGTGAACAAACAGGAAACGGATTACCAGTGGACAAACACGCTGGGGTTGTACACAGAGTAAGGCACAGAACCTCCCACAGTGACAGGGAATCTCAATGCCTCTGTGCAGTTTGCTCTTACAGATAGTCACCCTGCCAGCCCCATAGAAAGGAGGCAGCAGAAGTGATTCTGTCTCTGGACCCTTGAGCACAAACAAGGATAGTACTTACATACACAGGACACGCTCTTGTGGGTCCAGCTCGAAACACAGTGGCGATTCCTGAGAAAACAGCAATAGCACACTGTCACTGTTAGGCACGAAATACAACGTATAACACTGGACAAGGATGGGGGCTGGAATTGCCTCCTGGAAACCAGGAGCCAACCCCAGTACACAGGAGGACACGTATACACTGGTGAAGACTGATAGAACACTTACCAGACACAAAGAACCAAGAAGAAACAGAAACAGAAGGGAACAAACAAAGAGGCAGAGGCAAGAACTAGGAACAGGCTCAGGCTGAAGCAAAGGCGGGTCTAGGACTTGAAAACAGGGCGCAAACTTCTGGCTGGGACAGACAGAGACAGGACTGGGAAACTGAGAACAGGCTCTGGCTGAACAGGCAACGACAGGACTGGAATACAGGGAGTAGGAAATGAGCAGTAGACAGGACTGGGAAACAGAGAGAAGGTTCAGGCTGAAACAAGGCAGGAGCAGGGCAGAGAAACAGGGAGCAGGCTTTGGAAGAAACAAACAGGTACAAGGCTAAGAAATAGGGAGCAGACTCTGGCTGGAACAATCAGGAGCAGGGCAGAGAAACAGGGAGCAGGAACAAAACTGGAACACCATCCGACAAGGGGTCTGTAACACAAAGGAATTGAAGTCCGATGCACGACGGGGAGCTTGAGGAAATGGCTGCTTATAAGCAGTTCCAAGCTGGGCTGCACAGGAGAGGTTTCAGGTGTGTGTGGTTTCGGACACTTGCAAGTCCTGGAGGAGAGGATCCAGTGAAAAGGAGCAACTGGACTTCTCCCATTGAAAACAATGGGAAACAGAATCCGGGTTTTCCTGACTACCAAGCTGTGCATTATGGGATTTGCAGTCCCAGGAAGCAAATGTAGTACTATACAAGTGTACCATAGAGAAAAGAGAAACAAACAGGAGTCAGCAAGGGACTCTAGATAGGTGTTCAAGGTGATTCCCAGGCTTCTGACAGCCCCCTTACAGCGCCCCCTGGAAATGGGACGACCGAGTCGTAACAGTTGTGTGGTGACCCGTCAGATATTGCAGTGCCGTTCTGACGAGGAGTTAGCCCGATGATGATGCTTCGCGTCTTCATTGACGCTTGAGGGCACTCCTATCATAAGACCGATGCCGGTCGTCGCTTTAGATAGATCTTATTTGGAACAGTGTACTCTTTTCATTTACTTTTTCATTTACTGGTCGTTTATGTATCCAGCAGAAATATTGCTATTGAGTGTAAACGACTTGTTTTCACAGCGCTGTAAAGATTCCTTTCCATGTTAAGGAGGTTGTGGCATTAGAACCCGCTCATTAGAAAGTTGGACAGAGACACCAGCTTACATAGTTCAGCCCTGCAGCTGGAAGGTCTGCTGCCCACATGGTATTAAGCCCCTCCCACACAGTGGTGCAGGAATGCCCCCCCCTTCCACAAAGCTCAAAGGCTCCCCCCAGACTCTACGTTGTGCCTCAGTTGCGAGTGTTAGGTCTGTACAAGGAGGCTCCCTTTCATCGACAGCAGGCGCCTCCCATCGGACCTTCGTTGGATTCTGCTCCAGGCCCAGAGTATGAGGCCCAAGCCCATGGGCCATATTCTGCCTCAGCTGCGAGTGGGAGGCCCCTCCCAGCATGCTGTTCTCCCACTGCAAGCTTGGTCTCACCAGTTCTCTTCCACCCAAGCCATAGAGCGCACTGTCTCTTCCACCCAAGCCATGGAGTGCACGTCTCTTCCACCCAAGCCATAGAGCGCACTGTCTCTTCCACCCAAGCCAAGGAGTGCACATCTCTTCCACCCAAGCCATTGAGCGCACGTCTCTTCCACCCAAGCCATTGAGCGGATGTCTCTTTCACCTAAGACAGGGAGTTCACGTCTCTTCCACCCAAGCCACTGAGCGCACTGTCTCTTCCACACAAGCTGTGGAGAGCACGTCTCTTCCACCCAGCCCGTGGAGCGCACGTCTCTTCCAGCAAAGCCATGGAGAGCACCGTCTCTTCCGCCCAAGCCTTGGAGCGCACCTCTCTACCACCAAAGCCATGGAGTGCACCGTCTCTTCCACCCAAGCCATGGAGAGCAGGTCTCTTCCACCCAAGCCGTGGAGCGCACGTCTCTTCCACCCAAGCCATGGAGCACACGTCTCTTCCACCCAAGGCATGGCGCACAAGTCTCTTCCACCCAAGGCATGGCGTGCACGTCTCACCCAAGCCATGGAGCGCACCTCTTTTCCACCCAAGGCATTGAGCGCACATCTCTTCCGCCCAAGCCATGGAGCGCACTTCTCTTCCACCCAAGCCATGGAGCGCACTTCTCTTCCACCCAAGCCGTGGAGCGCACGTCTCTTCCACCCAAGCCGTGGAGCGCACGTCTCTTCCACCCAAGCCATGGAGCACACCGTTTCTTCCACCCAAGCCGTGGACACACTGTTTCTTCCGCCCAAGCCATGGAGCACACCTCTCTTTCACCCATGCCATGGAGTGCACGTCTCTACCACCCAAGCCATGGAGTGCACGTCTCTTCAACCCAAGCCATTAAGCGGACGTCTCTTCCACCCAAGCCATTGAGCGGATGTCTCTTCCACCTAAGCCATGGAGCGCACGTCTCTTCCACCCAAGCCATTGAGCGCACGTCTCTTCCACCCAAGCCATGGAGAGCATCGTATCTTCCACCCAAGGCATGGAGCGCACCTATCTTCCACCCAAGCCATGGAGCGCACGTCTCTGTTAGTTAGAGTGGCTCATTCTTCAGTACTCTGCACTCTGGAGTCCTGTCCTTCTACCTGCACAAAGGCCTTGGGAGGCCCATCGCTGGAATTTGGCTTCCTCCCGACAGTTTTAACCCTTTCAAAGAAAAAACAAGTCATCCTCCTTCAGGGCTTTGAAACAGGAGCCTTTTGATGGGTAGAAGGGAGGAACCGCAGAACAGGACAGTGCAGCTGCAAGAGCATCTCCAGCTGTTGGGATGCAAACACTGCCTCCTGCAGATAAACACCCCTGAATGTGTGAATGAAAACCATGCTGGGGGCCTGTTCTGGGAGTATGACAATGTTTATTCAGAGTGCTGACATATTGTCGATCACTGGTCAGAGAATCAAACCTCTCCCTAGTGTCCTCCAAAGTGATAAAGGGAGCTTGGCCACCCTACTCCCAGCTGTGTTATTCTTCTGCACAAGGTCCTTGCCAGCGAGCTCTCTTGCATTCCCAGCCCACCTCATGATGCCCCACCCCTTGGCCCTCTTCCCCTGTGCAAGACCATTGCGGTTGAGCTTTCGTGCGCTGCCACTCTGCTTCCCCATACCTGTACCAGTGGACCTCTTCTTCCTCGTGAGACCCTTGCAGGTGAGACCTTGTGCACGGTCTGCCAGTCCCCTAGCCGCGCACCTCCTCATGGCACTCTTCATCCTCGTGAGACCCTTGCAGGTGAGATCTTGTGCACTGTCTGCCAGTTCCTTGGCCGTGCCCCTCCTTGTAGGCCTCTTCCTCCTTGTGAGGCCCTTGCAGGTGAGACACCTCCAGGTGAGACTTTGTGACCTGCCAGCCCCCCTGGCCGTGCCCCTCCTCGTGGCCATCTTCCTCCTCGTGAGGCCCTTGCAGGTGAGACCTCGTGAACAGCCCCCAGTCCCCTGGCCGTGCCCCATCCTCGTAGCCCTCTTCCTCCTTGTAAGACCCTTGTCAGTGAGATCATCATTGCTTGCCAGCCCCCTGGCCCTGCCCCTGCTCGTGGCCCTCTTCCTCCTTGTGAGACCCTTGCATGTGAGACCCCTGCAGGTGAGACCTTGTGCCCTGCCAGCCTCCCTGGCTGTGTCTCTCCACGTGGCCATCTTCCTCCTCGTGAGACCCATGCAGGTGAGATCTCGTGCCCTGCCAGCCCCTGTGGCAGTGCCTCTCCTTGTGGTCCTCTTCTCCCTGGTGAGACCCTTGCAGGTGAGACCTTGTGCCCACCTAGCCCCTCTAGCCATGCCCCTCCTCGTTGTCGTCTTCCTCCTCATGAGACCGTTGCAGGTGAGATCTCTGTACGTGAGACCTTGTGCCCTTCCAGCTCCCCTGGCCGTGCCACTCCTTGTGGCCCTCTTCCTCCTCATGAGACCCCTGCAGGTGAGACATTGTGCACTGTCTGCCAGTCCCCTGGCCTTGCCCCTCCTCATGGCACTCTTCATCCTTCTGAGACCCTTGCAAGTGAGACCTTGTGCATGGCCTGCCAGTCCCCCGTCCGTGCCTCTCCTCTTGCTCCTCGTGAGATCCCTGCAAGTAAGACCACGTGCACTGTGCCAGCTCCCCTGGCCGTGGTCCTCCTCGTGGCCCTCTTCGTCCTCATGAGACCCCTGCAGATGAGACATCATGCCCTTCCAGCCCCCCTGGCTGTGCCCCTTCTCGTGGCCTTTTTCTTCCTAGTGAGACCCCTGCAGGTGAGACCTCGGGCACTGTGTGCCAGTCCCCTGGCCATGCCCCATACTCGAGGCCCTCTTCCTCCTCGTGAGACCCTTGCAGGTAGGACCCCTGCAAATGAGACCTCCAGCCTTTCTGGCCGTGCCCCTCCTCGTGGCCCTCTTCCTCCTCATGAGACCCTTGCAGGGGAGACCTCGGGCACTGTGTACCAGTCCCCTGTCCAGGCCCCATCCTCAAGGCCCTCTTCCTCCTCGTGAGACCCTTGCAGGTGACACCCCTGCCGATGAGACCTCATGCACTGTGCGCTAGCCCTCCTGGGCATGCCTCATCTTCGTGCCCATGGCCCTCTTCCTCCCTGTGAGACCCTTGCAGGTGAGACCTTGTGCCCTACAAGCCTCCCGGGCTGTGGCCCTCTTCCTCCTAGTGAGACCCTTGCAGGTGAGACCCCTGCAAGTGAGACCTCCTGCCCTGCCAGCCCTCCTGGCTTTGCCCTTCCTCGTGGCTCTCTTCCTCCTAGTGAGACCCCTGCCGATGAGACCTCTTGCACTGTGTGCTAGCCCCCTGGCCTTGCCCCATCCTCGAGGCCCTCTTCCTCCTCGTGAGACCCTTGCAGGTGAGACCCCTGCCGATGAGACCTTGTGCACTGTGTGCTAGTCCCCTGGCCATGCCCCATCATCAAGGCCCTCTTCCTCCTTGTGAGACCCTTGCAGGTGAGACCCCGGCAGATGAGACCTCGTGAACTGTGTGCCAGCCCCACTGGCCATGCCCCATTCTCGTGACAGTGGCCCTCTTCCTCCTCGTGAGACCCTTGCAGGTGAGACCCCGGCAGATGAGACCTTGTGCACTGTGTGCCAGCGCCCTGGCCATGCCCCATCCTCGTGGCAGTGGCCGTGGCCCTCTTCCTCCTCGTGAGACCCTTGCAGTTGAGACCCCGGCAGGATGAGACCTCCTGCACTGTGTGCTAGCGCCCTGGCCATGCCCCATCCTCGTGCCCGTGGCCCTCTTCCTCCTCGTGAGACCCTTGCAGGTGAGACCCCGGCAGATGAGACCTCCTGCACTGTGTGCTAGCGTCCTGGCCATGCCCCATCCTCGTGCCCGTGGCCCTCTTCCTCCTCGTGAGACCCCTGCAGATGAGACCTCCTGCACTGTGTGCTAGCGTCCTGGCCATGCCCCATCCTCGTGCCCGTGGCCCTCTTCCTCCTCGTGAGACCCTTGCAGATGAGACCTCCTGCACTGTGTGCTAGCGCCCTGGCCCTCTTCCTCCTCTTGAGACCCTTGCAGGTGAGACCCCTGCAGATGAGACCACGTGCACTGTGTGCCAGCCCCCCGGCCATGCCCCATCCTCGTGCCCGTGGCCCTCTTCCTCCTCGTGAGACCCTTGCAGGTGAGACCCCGGCAGATGAGACCTCCTGCACTGTGTGCTAGCGTCCTGGCCATGCCCCATCCTCGTGCCCGTGGCCCTCTTCCTCCTCGTGAGACCCCTGCAGATGAGACCTCCTGCACTGTGTGCTAGCGTCCTGGCCATGCCCCATCCTCGTGCCCGTGGCCCTCTTCCTCCTCGTGAGACCCCTGCAGATGAGACCTCCTGCACTGTGTGCTAGCGTCCTGGCCATGCCCCATCCTCGTGCCCGTGGCCCTCTTCCTCCTCGTGAGACCCTTGCAGATGAGACCTCCTGCACTGTGTGCTAGCGCCCTGGCCCTCTTCCTCCTCTTGAGACCCTTGCAGGTGAGACCCCTGCAGATGAGACCACGTGCACTGTGTGCCAGCCCCCCGGCCATGCCCCATCCTCGTGCCCGTGGCCCTCTTCCTCCTCGTGAGACCCTTGCAGGTGAGACCCCGGCAGATGAGACCTCCTGCACTGTGTGCTAGCGTCCTGGCCATGCCCCATCCTCGTGCCCGTGGCCCTCTTCCTCCTCGTGAGACCCTTGCAGATGAGACCTCCTGCACTGTGTGCCAGCGCCCTGGCCCTCTTCCTCCTCTTGAGACCCTTGCAGGTGAGACCCCTGCAGATGAGACCTCCTGCACTGTGTGCTAGCGCCCTGGCCCTCTTCCTCCTCTTGAGACCCTTGCAGGTGAGACCCCTGCAGATGAGACCACGTGCACTGTGTGCCAGCCCCCCGGCCATGCCCCATCCTCGTGCCCGTGGCCCTCTTCCGCCCCCTCAGCTCGCCGGCGCCTCATCAGTAGCCCCCCTGGGGGGTAATTAGCCGCGGCTGCCGGCTCCGGGCCCCGGGAGCCCCGGCCTCGCTCCTTCCCGGAAGCCGCCGGTGTTTGAAGCCGGCCGGGGCCGCGCTCAGCCCCTTTGAAGTGGAAATAGGACAGTTTGACTACGTGGAGTTTCATGTTTCACGAGCCCGTGGCTCCCCCTGCGTGTGCTCGCCCCCGCTCTTTGTGTTTTTAACTCTCTTCTCTCTCTGTTTTATTAACTCTCTTCTCTTTGTTTTTATAATTCTTCTCTCTTTGTGTTCTTTTAACTATTGTCTCTCGTTTTTCTGACCTCTTTTTCTCTTTTTGTGTCTTTTTGTAACTCTTTCCTTCTCTCCCACGTTCTTCGCATTGGTGTCTCGCACGGGTTGTGTTGCTCGTTCTCGCCGCAGAGGCCCCAGGCAGGTGCCAGGTGATGTGTGTACCTTCAGCTCTGTACATGTATGACCCTTTCAGTAACTCTTTTACTAAACTGCATCCCATGTGAATAAAACACAAGCTAAAATTGCCAATGATGTGCAGCACGTCAACATTTTATAAAAGGAAAGTGGGACATTTAAGAATAAATAATCGAGAGAGTGTATTTCCCCATCGGCCGCCATAGCAGCAGAGACCATGTCAGGCGGGAGACAGGCACATTTTTATTTTTATTTCTTTGCTCCTAAAATCGGGAGTCTCCCCCCTGAATCGGGTGCATTTGCATGTGTGGTACCGCGCGCTCGAGAACTGATCACTTGTGACGCATCCCAACTATTTCAAAGCATCTTCCTTCCTGTTGTAGTGTCCTGCTGGGCAGGTCATATACTAGCTCCTCCCCAGGGGCAGTGGCCCCCCCACCTCACGCCCCCCCATACCCATCCATCACAGCTGTCAGCAGTAAGGTTGCTCTGCCTTTAAAAGGAGCCAGGCGGACGGCCGAGTTACCATATAAGCAGTGTCCATGTTATTATTTGTTTTAGCATGTGGACACACGACTTCACACTTCTATGTCTATTTAGGGTCGAGCGTGCGAGCGCTCTGGCCTCTTGCAATCTCTCTGTGGGCTTTTAACCACGCCCACTCTTGCTATTTGTTGTTTGTTGTGCTTGTTTTAAATGCTTCATTTTTATTGGTGCATTTTGTGAAATATCCCTCCTATGTGTGCTGAGTTCCCTCCCACTGAGTGAATATTTTTGTTGGCCGTCGCACTACCTCACGCTTCCTCCTGTTACAGCGTGTGATGGCCCCTCCTCTGGTTTTGGTTTGCCTTTAATCCCAGCCGCAATCTTTTCTGGACATTGACGCAGGGAACCAACAACTCTCGCGCTTATGCTCATGGCGGCCGTGGCGCTTTGAATCGGCTCGCTTATGTCAACAATTTTAATTTCCATTTTCAACATTTGTCGCAAGAAAAGTCCAGTTAGGAATTTACAACGCTAATAACTCTAACTTGAGTGCGTGCGAGACCCGTTGCATTGCAAATGCTTGTTCTGTAGTGCGGCGTCTGTGCAAAGTGTATGTGTGTATTTCAGACTCCACTATGTCCACCAGTCAGATCTTCGGGGACGAACAGCAGAATGTGGGGAGAGTCCAGCACTTTTTTCTTTTCTTTTTTAAAGAATAACTTTTCTGATACTTCTAAGCACAGGTTCCTCAGGTGCCACACTGGACCCAGAAGACAGCGTTGCGCCCGTGTGCCAGTAGGTGGCTTGGTTCCGCCCTAGATGTGTCTATGGAGACATACACCACTGCATGTCTGTCAGTTCCTTTCTTTCAGGGATTTTGGAGGCGGAGCTGACACTCGTTTCCTTATTTCCCCTCATGAGTTGGCAAGTTTTTTCTCAAAAGTCTTGCTGCCTATGTCTCTTCCCAAAACTACAGGGTTTAAACCTTGTAGGGAGTGTCGCAAACAGATGTCTATGACAGACCACCATGAGAGGTGCCTCTGGTGTTTGAATTCAGGACATGACTCCCAAGTCCCACGAGGAGTGTGCCCTTATGAATATGAAAATTATCTGGGAATGTGAAGCAAAAATGTACATCGCCGAGCACCGAAAGAAGTCATAGAAGTCCTGCTCGAAGTTGAGGGAGTGGTCCTGCTTCGAAGTTGAGGGAAGGGTCCTGCTTCGAAGTTGACGGAGTGGTCCTGCTTTCGGCTGTTCCAGCAACAGATCCTCATTAGAGTTCAAGTCTTGTGATCAGTTGAAGTCAAAGTGGAAGGACAAGAAGGCCACGCAGGACTTGTCCTCATCCCGAATCTATCTGCCAGAGAAGTTGTGGGGACATCAGGGTGTCTTTTGGACTTGCTCCCAGTCGCCTAGCATGAAGTCGTTTCCACAGCTGATGGACCTCGAGTTTCCTTGCCCATTGACAATGTAGAAACAGATTCAGATTTGTAGAGGCCATATTGTGAATGTTTGGTGCTCCTCCCGCTTCTTCAGGTGCATCTTCTGGCCCCAATGATCCTTGGAGGCCTCCAGTCAGGTTAACACCAGCAGATCCATCCTTGATACTGTCTGTGCCTCTTAAACCTGTCACAAGTTCCACTCTGACGTTGGAGCCAACTTCTAACCCGGCAGCATCAGCCACACCATTCCCTTTGCCCCTGACGCAGCACCAACTCCACCTTTGCCAGTGGAAGATCTTGTCCCAATAGTTCTATCTGACTCCGAGCCAAATTCGTCTTGATCCTACCCAAGGTTGCATCCTGAAGCCACACTGACGCACCCAGTACCAGTCCCATGTTACTTAGGCAGAACTATGCCTTTACCTCAGAGCCGCCCACCCAGCATCCAACAACTTTTTGGTTCCCACTTTAATCCAAGTCCACCAGCTTTCGGAAATGACAATGGGATTATTTTCCCCACACTATGATGATGACCACCTAAACACTGATTGTAGGAGTTCAGTGATTTGGACACTTTCCTGGACACTGGGTTGTACTGTACCCCGGGACCATCAACGAAAGAGAGCACTTCAGTCGCTGTGGTGATAAGATGTGCAGCAGAGGTATTCGACATACTGCTGCCATCCACAGAAGTGAAAGTCACACTTAAACTGACATTTTGCAACCTGGGCAGACTACATCTGAGCCTTTAATGCCCCTCAAAGAAGGCCTGACTGACAATCACATGGGCGCCTGGTCTAACTCTTGTTCCTATCCTCCAGTTAACAGACAGGCTGTAAGGTGCCACAGGCCAGAGTCAGGCATCCCTCAGTTCTTGATGCAGCACCCTACGCCAGAACGTTTGGTAGTTCAGGCTTTTACTGCAGGATGAACCCCCAATTAATTCCCTACGACTCCCTACCAGACAGAGTCAAAGAAAATTGAAGCTATCAAGAAATTGATGTTTTCATTAGCCAGTCTAGTCTTCTAGTCGGTCTATGCCAGCTGTTAAAGAGGCAGAGGGAGCTAGGGAGATATTCCATGCTTTGTAGGACATGGTTAACAAGCTCTTATCAACAGTACTTGCGTTGATTTTTCCCAACTTGCCTCAAAGTATCCAGGATGGTCAGTATGTGGCCATTTAATCCATTCTGGATTGTACACTAATGTTTGCTTGGGCAGAATATCTATCACTAGCGTGGTGCTCTCGTGACGTGCAGGCCTTCTTCATGATAATGTCATTCAATGGATCTCCCCTGTTTGTCAAGAAGGCTGATTCTGTGGTGAATGCTTGAAAGAGAGTCATCCTTACATTCCTTAAGCTTTTCTTCCTCAACTAGTCAGTATCCTCAGCAATTTCACCTCTTTTGAGGCTACTCTGGACGTTTGGCATACCAGCAATGCCAAGGCCCACCGCCTCTGCAACAGGCACTCCATCCTCTTGGGGTCAGAATGAATCAGACAGCATTCAGGCCACCAGGGGTAGTAAGCCTTCCAAGTCCCCTCACCCCTGCAGCAACAACCTCCAAACTGCCTTAGTTTACACTTAGGGGCACACAGCTGCCTTGTAGGAAGCAGGATCAGTCATCTTCTCCAAGAGTGACCAAAAAAACAACATCCAACAGATGGAGTCCTTTAGATCGTTCAGCTGGTCTATACCCTGCCATTATTTTTGATCTCTCACATCACAGCAACTTTCAGAGGTGCACCTCTCTATCCCTCTCCAAGGGGTGCAGGCTCTTTAGCCCAAAGGAGCCATAGAGTGGGTTCTGGCTCTGGTTGACTGTTAGTCCCACTATTTCCTCGTGTTGAAGAAGGATGTAGGCATCCATCCTATTTTAGATCTCTGCCTTCTGAACATCTTCTTGCAGAAGGACAGCTTCAAGATGCTCACATTGGCCCAGGCTCTGTCTGCCATGGATCTAGGTGACAGGATGGTAGAATTGGATCTGCAGGGTGCCTAATTTCATGTTCCCCTCCTGCGGTCCTACAAGCGCCACTTACAGTTCAAGGTAGACCTCAAGCATTTACAATCTGCAATGTTCCCCTTCGACCTCAACACTGCCCCTTTGACGTTCATAAAAGTGATGGTGGTGGAGCAGCACAGCTTTAGAGGTTGGGGATTCCAGTTTTCCTCTACCTCAACGACTGGCTGCTGCAGGCGGCCTCACCACAGTCAATCATAGACCACCTCAAGAGTATGGCAAACCTCCTGACTTCCTTAGGGTTCACAAACAATGTGACAAAGTCCCACCTTACTTTCAAAGGCTCCCTTTCAGTGGGGTCCTTCTGGATACAGTACTGTTTTGGGCCTTCGCTCCACCACAGTGAGTCCAGGACAGTCAAACTATGAGCCCAAAGTTTCAGCCTCAGCCCTTTGCCTCAGTGATTGGCTCTGAGATTTCTTGGCCTGTTGTCCTTTTACATCCTGCTAGTCAACAATGCCAGGTAGCATAAGCGGGCACTGCAGTGTAACCTTTGGTCTCCAGTGACCCAGCACCAGGGAAAACTCCTGGATTACATCCAAATTTAGAAGAAGACAGCAAAAGACCTGCAGTGGCGGCTACTCAACCACAAATAGACCAGCACAGACCACTCCCTCCGTGCCCTATCCAGAGCTGACAATGATGATGGAAGCATGATTGCTGGCATGGGGAGGACATGTGGGAGTGGTGGAAATCAGGGGAACTTGATCTCTGGTGGAGACCCATCTTCACATCAACTTCATGAAGTTGTGGACCATTTGCCAGGCCATCAAAGCCGTCATTCCATTCAGCAAAGATGGGCTGGTTCAGGTTGTCATGGACAACACCCCCTCCATGTGGTTCCGAAGCTAGCAGGGTGAGTCCTGGGTACTGTGCCAAGGGCACTTTGGGGGTGATTCTAACATTGGCGGGCGGCGGAGGCCGCCCGCCAATGTTCCCCCGACAAAATACCGCTCCGCGGTCACAAGACCGCTGAGGGTATTTTGAGATTTGCCCTGGGCTGGCGGGCGGCCGCCAAAAGGCCGCCCGCCAGCCCAGGGCAAATCTACCTTCCCACGAGGACGCCGGCTCCGAATGGAGCCGGCGTAGTGGGAAGGTGCGACGGGTGCAGTTGCACCCGTCGCGTATTTCAGTGTCTGCTTTGCAGACACTGAAATACTTTTTGGGGCCCTCTTACGGGGGCCCCTGCAGTGCCCATGCCATTGGCATGGGCACTGCAGGGGCCCCCAGGGGCCCCGCGGCACCCCCTACCGCCATCCTGTTCCTGGCGGGAGACCCGCCAGGAACCGGATGGCGGTAGGGGGTGTCAGAATCCCCATGGCGGCGGAGCGCGCTCCACCGCCATGGAGGATTCCCCCGAGCAGCGGAAAGTTTTCCGTTTCTGACCGCGGCTGAACCGCCGCGGTCAGAATGCTCGAGGGAGCACCGCCAGCCTGTTGGCGGTGCTCCCGTGGTCGGTGACCCTGGCGGTCACCGGCCGCCAGGGTCAGAATGACCCCCTTTGTCTCTTAAGCTGGCAGGAGTGTCAGGGCATTTCCCTGGTTGTGAACTACCTGGTGGGAACCTTGAATGCCAGTGCGGATAAGCTCAGCCAGTAAAGTCTGGAGAATCACAAATGGAGGTACATTCCCAGATGGCCCAGGTAGTCTTCCCACGATGGGAAGTACCCTGGCTAGATATGTTCGGCACTGTTGAAAATGCACGGTATCAAAACTTTTTCACACTTGAGTTTCCAAGAATGCTCTCTTAGAGACGCAGTCCACGTGGAGCATGGGACTCCTGTACATCCTTTTGCCACTGCCTTTCCTGCCCCAAGTTCTAAAGAAGATCAGGAGCATTTTGGCCCAGGTCATCCTACTGGTGCCAGATTGGGCCTGGAGAGTGTGGTACCTGGAACTTCTGGACGTGAGCATTTGTACTCCAATCAGCTACTGCTTCAGGATGATCTGTCGCAGCAGCAGCGTAGGGTCCTGCATCCAAACCTGTGCCATCTGCACCTCCATGCATGGATATTGCATGGCGACAGTTGACTGTTCAATCCTCCTCCCGAAGATATGGATGTCATCCTTGCTGCCAGGCATCCTTCTGCAAAGTCCATCCGAGGGGCGCTGGGACAAGTTTGTGGCCTGGTGTGTCACCCACAATATGGACACATAACAAGCCAAACTGTTGGATGTCTTGTTGCGGTTTTTTATCTCTGGCCCAGCAAGGATCTGCAGTGGGCTCCATTAAAAGTTATTTGTCGGGCTTTTCTGTATTTGCTAAACCAACGAGTGAGTTGACAAGATTGTGAATGGAGATGCGTGAGTTATAGTAATGATTCGTAAGTATAAATGTGAGTTATAGCTCTGACAATTTGAAAGTGGTGCATTAATTATACAGTAAGAGATAACGATAACTGTAGAATTTCTAATGTTTTTTTAGCTTAAGTTGGGTTTGTATACAAAAAAAAGAGCTAAAGTTTTCTTAACTATGTTTATCTTTAATCTTTTTTTTGGGGGGGAATTTCAATGGTTTTTGAAATTTGAATAACTTTTTTTATAATTGGACAGTTTACTATTGTCAAGTAGAGTGTCATTAATGGAATGTGGCACAATATAGTGGAGGATAGTGTTGTAAAGTGTGATGTGCTACAGTATAGTGTCGTACAGTGGCGTAGACTGGAGTGGCATACAGAGGAGTGGCATTAAGTGCAGTGGCGTAGACTTAAGTTGGATAGAGTGGAATGGTGTACAGTGGAGTGGCGTACGATGAAGTTGTGTACAAAGGAAGAGCATATAGTAGAGTGGCATACACTGGAGTGGTAAACAGTGGGACAGCATACAGTGGAATAGTGTAGAGTCGATTGGCGTACAGTGTACGGGCATACAATGGAGTGCCATAGCTTGGAGTGTTGTACAGTGTAGCAGCATACATTGGAATATCGTTTACTGGAATAGCGCACAGTGCAGTGGCATACATTGGAATGTGGTGGAGTGGCGTAAAGTGGAATAGCATAGACTTGACTGGAGTGGCGTAGAGTGGAGTGGCATTCAGTGGAGTGGTATACAGTCAAGTGGTGTAGAGTGGACTTGCATAGAGTAGAGTGAGATACAGTGTAGTAGCATAAAGTAAAATAGCGTAGATTGTGGCATACAGCGGCGTATAGTGCAGTGCAGTAGCACACAGCAGAATATCGTACACTGGAGTGAAGTAGAGTGTAATAGCGTCCAGTGGAGAAGCATAGAGTGGAGTGGCATGCAGTGGAGTAGTACACAGTGGGATAGTCTTCTCTGGAATAACCTTGAGTTTAGTGGCATTAAGTCTAGTGACTCCCATCTTTGGGTAACCGCAGGTCCGAACCCCCATGGGGGGGTAAAAAACCTCACACACCATACCCGTGCCATGCAATCAAACGCTGTGCGCATCGTGGAGTTGGCTGCATTGGGGGGGGGGGGGGGGAGGAGTGTCTACAGGGCCTGGTATGACCAGGCCCTGCATCCAACCTCCACTGCGGGGGTGGTTGTATTAACGTACCATATTTATATATTACTCTGCGTTAAAAAAAACATAGACATTCAATAAAAAAAACAAAGGGTACAGGGATGTTACAGTTAGGTTCATGTTTTTCCCAGGCTCTCCTCCTTCGCTAGGGCGCAGTTGCCAGTAGGCAGTTATAGTTAGTATGACCTAGTTTCCATAGAAAAAGCATTTTCTGACTTGCCTATATCTTTAGCACCGTTTGACGAATCTTCCCTTTTTTAAAGAAGTGCCAAGTTGGGTCTTGTTGTGCATGGAAAACTTCAGGATGATCCATCAAGCGGGCCGAGAAAAGTGGGGGGGTCAAAAAAAGTGTGTTTCCCATGTTAATTCCCATAGACTCTTAAGTTACACATGCCTCCAACCCGAACCACTGGACGGATTTAGATTTGGGAAAAATTTAGCGTTTGGTCCGCAGATCATCTTTTTTAAATTAAATTTGGTGTAAATCTGTTCGGTACTTTTTGAGATATTAAAGGGAAAGGAAATGTGTAAATCTAAGACCGCGGATCCAGAGAGATCTCCTGCTGAGATCTGACTAGCTGCCAACATTTCAAAGAAGAAGTATTTATTTGATCTTTAAAAGAAAAACAGGTCTCCCATGTTTGTGATTGATATTATCCCTGGGTGGACCCGGTCCCAGGGGCATTATGTGCAAAATTAGGAGGGGGTGCACGTGCCCCCTCTTAGGACTTTCAGAAGCCCCGGAGACCACCACCTCCCCAGGGCTATGCTTTTTAAGTATTCAGGGTATGGCGTGCAGTCTCCCTGTGCTCCAGGGACCACCACCTTCCGAGGGCAATATATTATAAAAATATTAGCCGGGTCTTGCGGACCCTCCCAGGCCCCAGGGACTGCCTCCTCCCCGAAGCTATTTCTTAATAGTATGTGGGGTGGCGCAGCCCCTCCGGCCCAGGGTCCACCACCCAGGGCAAGATAATATGAAAATAATAGAGGGGAGACTTGCATAACCCTCCGCTCCGGGGCCCTCCAACGCCATGGAGCTAAATTAACTTTAAAGGAAGAGGTCTGTCTAGGATCCCCAGGGAATACCACCTATATTTTAAGCAGCTCTCTGTGTGCGGCAGCAATACCGGCTCCCGCAGGAGATGGGAGCTGGTGGGACCACGGGAGGTCTTGAGGCTCCCTTTGCTGTCTCCATGAGTCTATACTGGGTAACTGGGTACCCTGGGCACACAGGTACATGTGGCTGGGCTCCGGGAGATAGTAGGGAGGGGCCATGTTGGCCCCAGGAGGTAGTGGTCCCTGGGGCCTAGGGGGTCCTTGTGGCTATAAATTATTTGAAAATAGCCCTACAGGGCTGGTATTTCCCGGGGCCTGGGAGTGGTCCACCCGACCTCCCATATAGTTTTAAAATGTAGCCCCGGGTAGGTGGTCCCCAGGTCCCAGGGAGATCCGTGCAGCCTCCCATGTACTTTGTTAATGTTGTCCTCATAAGTTTTTATATTAAGTAGCCCTGGGGAGGTGGTGGTCCCCAGGACCAAGGGGACCCTGTGGCCCTCCTGAATATATATTTATCTAATGCTGCCCCTTTAAGCTCCACACCCCTTTGTGGCGTTGGGTTTGGAGCTTAAAGGGGGTTGACCGCAGGGCCTGGCCACATGTCAGGCCCTGTGGCCAACCCCAGCCACACACAGCATGGCACGGGGCTGCTGTGGTTATAGAGGGTTGGCCGAAGGGCCTGGCAGCAAGCCAAACCCTGCAGACAACCTCCACTTTGCATGGCAAAAAGGGATTGGGTGGTTATAGCGGGGTTGGCCGCAAGATCTGGCAGCTGGCCAGGCCCTGTAGCTAACCCCCACAACGCAGACCCGAAGGCTGTGCATGGCGGTGGTTAGATTAATGTATAATAATAAAATTACTTTATGTTAAACAAAAACAGAAATTCGCTGAAAAAAAACAAAGGTTAGAGGGACGTTATAGTTAGGAAATAGTATTTAAAAAAACATAAGAAATTCACTTAAAAAAACAAAATGTTACAGGGACGTTATAGTTAGGCTCACATCTTAAATGTACAAAATCATAGAAATTCACCTGTTATAGTTAGTTATTTCAAGTAACTATAACTCATGCCCTAAGGTAACTGTAACTTACGCCCTTACCATGCACTGCTAATTACCACAGATATTACAGCACTCATGATATCTGTTGGAAAAGGCCCTTCCTGCAGGGTTATCCCCAAACATTTTGCCTTTCTCCTTCTATTTTTCTAACCCTCTTTCTGTTAGCCTTAGGACTGTGGGCACTTTACCACTACTAATCAGTGCTAAATTGCATGTGCTCTATCCACTAAAACTTGGTATAATTGGTTTACACCTGTAAGTCTCTTGTAAAGTGGTATACCATATACCCAGGGCCTGTAAATTAAATGCTACTAGGGGGCCTGCAGCGCAGATTGCACCACCCAAAGAAGTAGCCTTTCAAACTTGTCTCAGGCTTGCCACTGTAGCTCCTGCATGTGTAGTTTACCTCCACATTGACTTGCCAAGTCAAACTACTTGCCAAGGCCTAAACTAGCTTTTTACTACACCTAAGTCATCCCTAAGGTAGGCCCTAGATAGCCCTATCAACAGGGTGCTGTCTATGTAAAAGGTAGGACATATACTTTTATGTGTTACATGTCCTAGTAGTGACAAACAGCCTATTTCGTTTTTCACTACTGTGAGTGATGCTCCTCTCATAGGTTTGCATTGGGAATTCCCTTATATATGTCCAAGTGGTAATTTCTGATCTGTGAGGAGTAGCATTTGCATGTTTGGGATGGTAGTGAGAAATCCTGCTTACTGGTGTAGGTGGATTTTACATTACTATTTTCAGAAGTGCCACTTTTAGAAAGTGGGCATTTCTGATGGATACAACTACCTGTGGATTCCTCACCTAAAGAATTTTCCCCTCACGCCAGCTTTCGATGGAAATTTTCTTCTAGCTCTGCACGTCGACGATGTCACAATTGCCCGACTCCACGTGCCGCCGTATGATGTCATCCAGGCAATAAGAAGCCCTAGTCGACGTGCAGACGTTAGTTCCCTTTTTTCCGTGCCTTTGAGTAACGTTTTTTCTTCGAGGCTACCAGGGAGCTACAGTTTCACTTCGGTGTAACTATGTCGCAGCCGAGGAAGTCGGGTTTTAAACCCTGTAAGCAGTGCGGAGGTCGCATGTCGGTCACGGACCCACATGACAATTGCTTGTGGTGCCTTAGTTCCGACCATGAAGTCAAGTCGTGCGGTTCATGCCAACGCATGAATCCTAAGGCCCTGAAAGAACGGGAGGCTAAGTTATTTCTTGCTCGATCCAAGAAGAAGAAGGAGAAGCATCATCATAGAGAGTCTTCTTCTAAGTCCTCGAAGTCTCATTGGCGTCATCGGGACTCTCGGCGCCGGCATGGATCACGGCGCGATCGAGCAGAGACCACTCCCGTTCGAGGTCACCATCGGCTCGGCGCCGACCGACGTGGGAAATCAGCCCAACTGTGACGCCTCCGACGACTCCAGCTTCACCGACGTCTCCACTGTCGGTGTATGAAGTGGATCCGCATCAGGAGCCGAGGGCTTCTCCGGAGCAGGAGATGCCTGGGCCGTCATCAGCTTCAACTCCAGCACCGGCTCCTCAAGGTTATCCGGCTTTCCCGACGCCGGGCACGGGCCCTGCAGCATTTCTTATTGCTATGTTTAATATCTTTGCCACCATGGCGCCTGTAGGTGTGCATGCAGGGCTGTCAGGTCCTTTGTACTTTCGGGAAGTACTGCTTTGGCGCCGATGCCTTTGGCGTCGCCCAGAAGACCGGTGACACCGACGACGTCCACCGTGCCGGGGGATCCCGCGTCGGATGGCTCAGAGGATCGATGTGGTCAGAGGTTTTCGGCATCGGCTGACGCCTTATCGACGCCAGGGATGGAGTCCAGGCTCCGCTCCAGGAGGTTGGCTCTGAGGCTGCTGGAGGAACAAGAATATGAAAAGCAGCACTTGGAGGAGGGAGAAATCATGGAGCCTTCAGGGGACCTGCAAGGCTTGGACACTGCAAGCGGCCTAGACACTTCCCCGGAATGGGAGTTGGCTTCTCCGGGGGAGTACACAGAGGAGGCTGCCTCTTTTCATGCTGTGGTGCAGAAGGCAGCAGACTTTTTGTACCTTTTTACTTCCTGCTGCGGATGTGAAGACCAACATCCTTACTGAGGTGTTGCATCCAGCATCAGCTGTGGCGGAGCCCCTTCTTCCTTTCAATGAGGCTGTTATGGACCCTATTAGGGAAGTTTGGAAGAAGCCAGTGACTTCGGCTGCCATTAACAGGGCAGTGGCGAGACGCAATCGAGTGGCCCCAGGTGATCCAGACTTTTTGTCCAAGCACCCGACTCCGGAGAGTTTGGTTGTGCAAGCGTTATGCTCCTCCCGTTCTGCTCCTGGATCGTTTCCCGGAGTTCCAGCAGACAGGGAGTCTAAGAGAATGGACCAGTCAGCTAAAAAGGCCTTCTCGTCATGTAGCATGGCTTTGAAATCCACCAATGCTACTTGCATTTTGGGACGTTACATTTATGTCCTTATGGATGAAGCTAAGGGGCACCCGGGATTATCACAGGAGGTGATGAACCTTTTGTCGAACGCTCAGGCAGCGGCGACCCAGGTGATTCAATCTGGGCTGGAAACCACGGACTCTGTGGCCAAGGCTATGGGCACGTCCATAGCGACGAGGCGGCAGGCCTGGCTGCAATCGTCAGGGTTCTCCCCTGATGTTCAGACCACTCTGCTTGACCTGCCATTTGATGGAGACAAGCTTTTTGGATCGAAAGCCGACTCTGACTTGGAACGATTTAAGGAGAGCAGAGCCACAGCGAGATCCTTGGGACTGCAAGCAGCCACATACTCTTCTTTGAAATCATTTAGAAGGTTTAGAGGGTTTGGTCGTGGCGCTTCCTTTCGTGGCAGGCTCCATGCGGCAGGACAGCAATCTGCAGGAACTCTTCCTTTTAGATCCTTCAGGGGCAGGGGTAGAGTACGCACTAGAGGGGCCGCCCAGCAGCACTCTGCCTCTTACACTTCCTCCGGTGGGGTGCAGCAGGGAAAGCAACCTTAGTTCTCCATCACTCCCAGTTCACACATCTCCTGTAGGGGGGAGTCAATAACATCAGACTCCTGGGTCACCGATATTGTGGGGAAAGGGTATGCTCTTCCCTTTCGGGAGTTCCCTCCTCCCATCCCTCACCGCCCATCCCTCTGTTCGTACGACCATCTTCTGTTACTGCAACAGGAGGTGATATCCCTTTTGTCAAAAGGCGCAGTGGAGATGGTCCCGGAGCAGGAGAGGGGTCAGGGCTGCTATTCAAGATACTTCCTGATCCCCAAAAAGGATGGTCGGTTGAGGCCAATCCTGGACCTGAGGATTTTGAATTGGTTCCTCAAGCAGGAAAAGTTCAAGATGCTGACCCTGTCACAGGTTCTTTTGGCGTTGAACGAAGGAGATTGGATGGTGTCCGTCGACTTGCAGGATGCGTACTTCCATATTCCGATCCTCAAGTCGCACAGGAAGTATCTCTGGTTTGTGGTGGGGTCGCAACACTATCAGTTTGCGGTCCTTCCGTTTGGCCTTACTTCGGCACCTCGAGTCTTCACGAAGGTGATGGCAGTGGTTGCAGCGGAGCTCAGAAGAAAGGGGATAGCAGTATTTCCTTATCTGGACGATTGGTTGATCAAAGCCAAGTCTCCAGAGCTCTTGCGGCATCACCTGCAGTCGACAACTCAGTTGTTGTTCGATCTAGCCTTTTCATTGAACGTGCCCAAATCTCACCTGGAGCACTCTCAATGCCTCCTGTTCATAGGGGCAGTACTGGACACAACATTGAATCAGGCCTTTCCTCCGCCGCAGCGGGTTCAGGACATTCAGGCGTTGATTCCAATGTTTCGAAATGGAGCGGTCGTTCCAGTCCTCAAGGTCCTTCGTCTGCTCGGTCTGTTCGCTTCTTGCATTCTGCTGGTCACTCATGCACGCTGGCACATGAGGGCTCTTCAGTGGTGTGTCCGCAGGCAGTGGTTTCAACGCAAAGATCTCGAGGACTCGATAAGTATCTCCAGAGACGCTGCAGCGGATCTTCAGTGGTGGGCTGCGGTCGGCAACCAGTCGCATGGAAGGCCATTCTCGCTACCTCCGCCAGTGGCCACAGTTGTAACGGATGCTTCCACTCTAGGGTGGGGAGCTCATCTGGGGGACCTGGAGATCAAAGGTTGTCGGTCTCCAGGAGAACAGAGGTTTCACATCAATTTGTTGGAATTGCGGGCGATACGTCTGGCTCTCAAGGCCTTCCTCCCGTCCATTCACGGTCAGTCGGTTCAGGTCCTGACGGACAGTACTACCGCAATGTGGTAAATAAACAAGCAGGGAGGAGTGGGGTCGTATTTTCTCTGCAGAGAAGCTCTTCGGCTCTGGTCCTGGCTTCAGGACCACCGGATTTGCTTGGTAGCAAATCATTTGGCCGGAGTTCTGAACATGCGTGCGGACAGTCTCAGTCGGCTCATCTCGACCGATCACAAGTGGCGTCTTCATCCAGATCTGGCCCTTTACGTCTTCCAGAGGTGGGGATATCCACAGATAGATCTGTTTGCCATTTGGGAGAATTCACACTGCCTGTTGTTTTGCAGCCTCCAGTATCCGGTGCAAGGAGCTTTGGGGGATGTGTTTTAGATGTCCCGGAAGGGTCAGTTGCCTTACGCGTTTCCTCCCATACCCTTGATTCCTTGGGTCTTGAGGAAGATCCGCCAAGACCGGGCACAAGTGATCTTAATAGCCCCGGATTGGCCAAGACGGGTATGGTACTCGGATCGTCTCCAACTCTCTCTGTGCCCTCCGCTCCATCTCCCGTACAGGGCAGACCTCCTCTCGCAGTCGCAGGGGCAGGTTCTACACCCCCACCTCCAGAGCCTGCACCTTCATGCCTGGAGATTGAACGGGGCAATCTGAGTTCCTTTTCCGCCGGAGGTGGTGGACGACACTCCACCAAATCGATCTATGCAAACAGGTGGGCCAGATTTGTCAGCTGGTGTGAAGAGAACCAAATTGATCCCTTGAAGGCCCATTTGTCTGAGGTATTGTTATTTGCTTTATCCTTGGCACAGAAGGGTGGTGCAGTTGCCACAGTTAGGGGTTATTTATCAGCGCTGTCGGCTTTTCTGTGCCTTCCAGACCAACCCTCCTTGTTTAAGTCACCTCTTGTATTGAGGTTCATTAAGGGTCTCACTAATAAGTTTCCGCCCACTCCGTTTGTTATGGCACAGTGGGATCTTAACTTAGTATTGACCTTTCTTATGGGATCGCCATTTGAGCCGATGCAGTCTTGTTCCTTGAGATTTTTAGTTTTGAAGACTGTTTTTCTAGTGGCCATAACGTCTGCTAGAAGAGCGAGTGAGCTTCAGGCTCTTAGCGTAGAGTCCCATTATATTTCCTTTTCAAGGACAAAGTGGTGTTAAGGACCAAGGCGCCTTTCCTCCCGAAGGTTACACCCTTTGATTTGGGACAGTCTATTACTCTCTCTTCCTTTTATCCTCCACCTCATCCATCCAAGGAGGAAGAGAGGCTTCACCGGTTGGATCCACGAAGAGCGTTGAGCTTCTTTGTCGACAGGACGAGGGGGTTCATGCAAGATGATCAACTCTTCGTTGGTTACGTGGGGAAGAGGAGAGGCAGAGCTGTCCACAAGAGAACGCTGTCCAGGTGGGTCATTCTTTGCATCAAGCTATGTTATTCTTTAGCAAAGAAAGAACCTCCTGTAGGGCTCCGAGCCCACCAGGGCTAAGGCTGCTTCGTCGGCCTTGGCTAGGGGTGTTCCTGTGGTTGACATCTGCAAAGCGGCAACTTGGGCATCCCTCCATACTTTTGTCAAACATTATTGTTTGGACTCTGAGGTCAGGAGGGATGGCCATTTTGCCCGCTTAGTGCTGCAGGATTTCTTAGTTTGACCATTCAGGCACCCACCTCCTGAGGTGGTACTACTTTGGGACTCTATTCTTTAGGTGAGGAATCCACAGGTAGTTGTATCCATCAGGAGAACAAGTTACTTACCTTTGGTAACGCCTTTTCTAGTGGATACACTAGCTACCTGTGGATTCCTCACGGGCCCACCCGCCTCCCCGTTACCTGACTGGTCTTACCATGAATTCCTTGGTGAGCGCCTGTATATTGTACATATTTATATGATGATGCGATGTATATATATTTCTTTATATAGTTTCTTTTCATATTATTGGACTAAAAGTTGGTATATAAGTTTGATTGATGTTCTTATATCACTTCTGTAATGTCAATGTTCACCTGTTCGCCTCAAAGGCATGTAAAAATTGTGATAACTGACATCTGCACGTCGACGAGGGCTTCTTATTGCCTGGATGACGTCATACGGAGTCGGGAAATTGTGACATAATTGTCGACGTGCAGAGCTAGAAGAAAATTTCCGTCGTAAGCTGGCGCGAGGGGAAAATTCTTTAGGTGAGGAATCCACAGGTAGCTAGTGTATCCACCAGAAAAGGCATTACCGAAGGTAAGTAACTTGTTCTTCTCTGTGCTTATAACTCTGGTGCTTTGCTTCCTGACCCCCATCCACATCTAGGGCAGAGTGACAGCTCTACTTTTTTGCATACTCTCCGTACAGCCATTCATCATGGAGGGTTAAGTGTGACAGGGTTACGTCTGCATACTGATGGTCTTCCTGCACTAGGAGATGCAGAGGGCGTTCACATTTTACACTTGCATATGATGCTTCCTGCCCTCACACAAAGGGCTCATTTACCCCCTACTGATGTCTGGAGCCAGAGTAGGGAAGAAGGGAAATTCTTGGCACTGGTCATATCTGGCTGGATCCTTCTCCCACCTTCTAGAAGCTGGGCACCTGGAGTATAAGTGGAGGGGCTCTTGTCTCATGATTTTTAGAGGACTTTTGGAACTGGGACTGAACCTCTGCCAGAGGGACTGCTGGACTGCACAAATGACTCATCTGGACTGCTATTCTTTGGTTGCCCTGTTGCTGCTGGGTGGCATAAAGGACTCCCTGGATTGCTTTTCTGCTTGTTGCCCTGCTGCCAGCTTGTCCCCTGGTCCTAGTCTAGTTGGACACTGCTGTGGGACTGCAGGAGGACTCACCATCATTTACCCTGTTGTGCTGGCCTGCCTGCCCTGTTGTGCCCCCTTTAGTGCCTCCCAAGGAGCCCAGCGCAGAGAGAGTGCTGCTTACCGCTTCTTGGCCTTTACCCACAACTAGCGCATGGAGAGCGCTGCACAGTGTGACTCTGCTGATGCCATTATAGTGCATGGTGAATGCTATTTTATGAGTACCCTTTGCACCTGCACTAATGCGTGGTCAAAGCTTTGGAGATAGCACATGGAGAGCCCTGTTCCCTGCTCCTGGGGATTTCCTACAACACCTGGTAAGCACTTCCTGCAGAGCGACGAGAGACTTTCCCCAGTGCGGGCCCCCTGTAAGGGGAACCGTGACATGCGACATTGAAGGTATTGTGTTAAGGCCTCATCTCCGTGCACTGTTGTCAGCCGCTGAGGATCCCCCAGGTGAGGCCCTCGGCCGCGAGACATGGGAGGCGGGCCAGACTAGTCATCGGTCTGAGGAGTGGACGGTGCTCTTGAGGGCGCCGTGTCAGCGATCCCTTTCAGCAGCGCAGAGCCTGAAAAGTACTCGGGGTACAGACGAGACCCCGAGGTTGTGCGCCCCTTTGCAGCAAATTCAGTTAGTTTCCTAAGGTACTGTGGCTACCTCCCCTTGTAGCAGTACAGGCCTTTCACTGGCAGCTGCCGTTCTTTTTCCTGCCACTGACCCCGTGAGACCTGGGGGGGTCCCACTGGCTCCGCCGCCTGGACGAGGGTAACTTCCACCCCTCTCCCCACTGTCTTGTGGGAACAGGACCCGTGTCGCGCCATCCGTCTGCCTGCTGACTTCTGTGCGGTTGTTCCCCTTATCTTGTCACCGTGGTGAAATGTTCACCTCTGCTGGTAACCCAGTGGTACCGGAGCTAGTAGGAGCTGTGTCATCTTTGCATACTGTGATAAGTTAGGCCATCAGGGGGATTACCTTATTGACTGTGGTAGTGTACATGTACTTCTGTGCCCTGCATTTTGTGCTTGGTGACCGTAGAAAACTTAAAAGGAGCACAGGTGAGCTGCACCCTATAGCCTCATGGGGATATTGCGTGACCCATGCATATTACAGCGAACTGTGAGGAGTCATGTTGCCTGCTGCATTTTATGCTCTAATGTTATCACCTGTGCTGGCTTTCCTTGCTGTAACAGGCTAATGGACACCATTAAGGTTCCAGCATAGCATGTATTTTGCTTATGATACATGGTGATTTATGTATTCTTTGCTATAATTTAGCTGTTACGACTCATGCCCTAGGGTCCTACTGTATGTTATTTTGATGATTTGTGAATCTTACAGTGTCAGGATAATGAGCATTCATTCAGGATTGGCATAAAATACACAGTATTTTTGGTTCATATCATTTTGGGACTGTGTTATGTACAATATACCATATATTTTTATATAATCCTGTGTGGAGCCTCTTTCGTGATGTATTGTGTCACTGGTGTGAGTGTGCTGTGCAAACGCTTTACACATGACCTCTGGGGATAACCCTGCCTGCTCTGTGCCACCCAACCAGGGGATGAGCACATGTTATCTTTGGTGTGTAACTGACTCACCCTGACTAGAGTGGTTGGTTCTGCCTGGCTTAGGTGCATAAACTAGCCAACCAGAAACCCCCTTTCCAACAACGTCTTCTATAAAATCATTGATAATACCACTGTAACATTTGCTGCAAAATTATTCATAAAAAAATCTGTGAATGGCAGGGGCACGAGTTATAATTACCTCAGGGCACGAGTTATAGTTACTTGAGATAAATCTAGCTATAACAGGTGAATTTCATTCCAGACAGCACGCTGCCCCGGAACCAAACGTTAGTGGTTAGTCTAGTGTTACTCGGATTAGTGGTGTGCACTCACCAAACCATTTCATGCAATTACTAAAGTTTCTTTATGGTGGGCTAAATTACTTAATGTAGATTATTTGCGATCATTGGGGGGGGGGGGGCATGTGAGCTCATGCATTTGGTCAGTGGTATTAATAGATGAGTTAGAGAAGATTAGGTATTGTTAGCATAAGTATGACCTTCAGAGGAAAGAGGAGGGACTGGGATCTTGTAAATGAGTTGTGGCCAATTTGCAGAAATACAATAGTAGAGAATAAGGTAAACATGCATGTGCCAGAGCGGGTTGTGCTCAGACAGAGGAGGCATCCAATGGAGGGTAGGGAAGAAGAAGTTCATTTGAAAGGGATTCATAAAAATGAGGCAACAATCAGCCGTTTTAATTACAGGTCAGTATTTTATGATGGATTTAAGGAATGTAGAGTATTTTAGAGACAGCTTATTGTTTGAGGATGCAAGAATGCAGAGAGAAACAACATTATTCACTTGTGAGGGTTGTGCGATATTAGGTACTTTTGATAGACACTAGAGATAGGTAAGCCATCTGTCCGTTGCTAGGCTACGGCTAGGTTACCTATCCAGCCAGGCCAGTTGATCAGATCAAGGGTTGAAAGTTAAAGATAATGTCTGGAAGCATATGTTGAGAAATAGCAAGTGCTTTAGGCTGCACGTATAGAGAGCAGTTCCCTTGAGATCATTGCAATGTGAGAAAATACAAAGGAAATCCCCTTGAAAAGGAGATTCTGCAAATCCAGCAGTGGATGTCTTCTGGTGTTCACCCTCAGGCTTGGCTCACAGTATTAATAACAAAACAGGGTGGAGTCCATTTGAATGCCTCTGGTTTCAAGTGGCTCAAGATGGAAGGTGAGGACAGCTTCCCAAACATTGGGAGGATATTGCTTGCATTTGAGTGGCTGGAAGGTGGAGGTGCAGACACCCACGTCAGTGGGAATGGGGAGTGGGCTTCCTTTACAAATTCATTGAAGACTTTGAGCACAAATGGCTGCCGAATAGACGTGTGAAAGCACTGCTCTTTTCTAAATGCTATGGAGGAGGAGGGGTGGAGCTGCAGGTTGAAGGGGGCTCTTTAAGTGAGGCCAAGCCTTTTTCTTCCTTGATCACACTTTCACTGCAGAAACTTCCCACTTTTTTCTGCCTCTGTTATGGGTGCTCCAGGCTGGAAACTACCCTACCGTGAGGGGCATCACTGCACAAAGGATGGTTAGTGCCACCTGAGAGGGTGTCAGTGCGCTGCATTCATGAGAGTGTGGTAACTTTGTAGTTGACATGGCAATACCATCCTAATTTCTTCACTGTACATTTTTTCAACCGTGCTGTGAATGAATGGGGAACTGGCATTTGAATAAAAACACTTAATTCTACACAGAAAACTATGAGAGATGTACTTTCAATACTTTTTGGCGCTGAAGACGCAGGGTTTCCCGCAACATACGTGTTGGCTGCTTACACTGAAATTTAGTCTCACTAACGAAATTCACTGCCAGCATCGGAGTGGATGGCTGACACTGCCAATTAAAAAACTATGGGGGTGATTCTGACCGCGGCGGACGGCGGTCGCCGCCCGCCAAGCGGTTCCCGCCGAAAGACCGCGGCGGTCATTCTGGCTTTCCCACTGGGCCGGCGGGCGACCGCCGAAAGTCCGCCCGCCAGCCCAGCGGGAAACACCCTTCCCACGAGGACGCCGGCTCAGAATGGAGCCGGCGGAGTGGGAAGGTGCGACGGGTGCAGTTGCACCCGTCGCAAATTTCAGTGTCTGCAAAGCAGACACTGAAATTCTTCGTGGGGCCCTCTTACGGGGGCCCCGCGGCACCCCCTACTGCCATCCTGTTCCTGGCGGGAGAACCGCCAGGAACCGGATGGCGGTAGGGGGTGTCAGAATCCCCATGGAGGATTCTCAAGGGCAGCGGGAAGTCGGCGGTACACCGCCGACTTTCCGTTTCTGGCCGCGGCTGAACCGCCGCGGTCAGAATGCCCAGCGGTGCACCGCCAGCCTGTTGGCGGTGCTACCGCCGACCTCCGCCATGGCGGTAATTACCGCCAGGGTCAGAATGACCCCCTATGGGCCTTATTGCGACCTTGACGGAGGGGTTTCCTCTATCACAGATGTGGCGAATATCCCGTTCACCATAGTATGATCCCATTATATTCAATGAGGATCGTAATACGACGGATAGGATATCAGTCACATTTGTGATGGAGGAAACCCCTCCGTCAAGGTAGTAAAAAAGCCATATGTGATGTAATAATCAACATAGATACCACAAATGTAGGGTGACCAGAATTTTAAAGACACGAACTGGGACATTTCACAAAAACAGAAGAAGGACTACCATTTTTCTTCAACCGAGCGCACAGAATGAGAGCTTTCATTCGCACAGATTTACAGAAAAAGCACTAAGAACATAACTCAAATGCCATTTTTAAAGCCAGTGTAATATCTGTTAATTAAATTGCTGTCTAATAACACCTTCTTAAGTATCTCTGCTTCGGAAAAAACAAAAATAATGACTTCTCACCGTTTTCAGACGACTCTGTCTAAAAACCGGGACATGAGCTACATTTTCCAAAATCTGCTGGGACAGCTGGTGAAAAACCAGGAGTGCCCGGCAAATCTGGGATGCCTGGTCACCCTACACAAATGGATTGCTGTTATAATATTGTTTTCAAACGTGTATAGGTTCATGTAAAACTATTTGTTTGATAATAATTGATGGAATATTTGATTTGTAATTTACCAGTGTTTGCATTGCATCCTCCCTAATGCACTTGTTATGTAGTTAGGAACTGTGAGCTGTGAGATTTTCTGGTCTTTTTCAGGTTGAGAACAGCAGGGTCATGAGCTGACTTAAAATCCCACTTTACATTGTATTGTTAGAACCATGTTTCCATAGGAAAGGTTTGACAAATCTTCACTAAACCTTCCAGAAAAAGTCTCAAACATAACAACCTTTTTCTGAAAAGTTTTGGAGTGATCCATCAAGTAGGGGCAAAGAAAAGGTTGGAGGGGGCTAAAACTTGTTTTGACCTTGCAATTTCTCATACTGCAAAAATGGCTTTATGGAATTAGACTAAATTTGGCAGAAAGTTAGATCTTGATCCAGAAATCGTGCTTTTTATGATTTGGTGTAAATCCGTTCAATCTGTTTTTGAGAAATTAAGGTTAAAAATGTACGCATACTTCATGTCGCGGTTCCACCGCAGTGGGACTGCAAGCTGAGGTGCTCTTTGTGATTGGCTGGCCTCAATCTGAGGAAGGAGTTGCAGCGGCCATCTTAGGACTTGGAGACTCTGTCCCAAGTTCTACAGTAAAAAGGAAAAGAAAATATGAGGGGGTAGAGTAGGGGTCCCCTGACCGCCTGGGCCATGTGAGGCTAGCCCTTTCCTGCCAAGAGGTCTGAGTCGGGGAGAGGGAATCAGAAACCTTCTGTGACTGTACTGTTGAAAACAACATTGTTCAGAGGAACACTGTCTCCAGAGCCATCCAGGGGACTTTGCAACATATTAGACCAAGGGATCCAGAATGTATCACGTTATCCAGGGAACTGGCTGAAGTTCCATCTTGAATCAGTGAAGTGGCTTGCTTCGAAATCAGGATGGCCAGCCTGTCAGGAGCCAGTTTGTAGACTTCATGTTGAAGCAGGGACAGGGAAAGAGGATTTGTCTGGAAGTGAATGTGTATTCTATCTCCAAAGCCAGACACCCGATGAACTCATCAATTTAAGGAATTCCTACTGCCTCTTAGGAATAAAGGCCAGATCAACAGTCACAAAAATATGTGAGCAGGGTCAAATACCACAGGGGGAGTTGTACGCATTGGGTACTTTTAATGACCTGGAAAATCCTGAGAAGGTCGATAAACCTCAGGTTCTGGTACCTTTTATTGCTTTAGAAGATGAATGAAAGTAGAACACTACATCTTTCACAAACCCCGCTCATGAAGAGTATGGCTTTTAATGCTATGTTTGATCTAGAATGCCAATGGATTCCCACCCAAGAGCCAGAGCATACAAGCTGGAGTAACACTCAACTGAACTGCCAGACTGCCTCCTCCCCCTCACCAGTGTACCATGGATGCTGCTCCCAACACTGCAACGTAACAACCACCCTCTGCTAAAATTTGTACTTTTGTTTTCTAAAACCACCATACTGGCTGGACAGGGATATATGATCAGCCCGGCATAGGCCTTGCTTGGGGCCTTCCTGGACATTTGGTGCTGAGTTTAGCCCATTTCCCCACCTGAAGTTCTGTTTGATACCCTGCTTGTTCTGCTGGTGGCCTGGAGATCTCCCTGAACAGAGGACCGTCTACCGGCTCCAAGACACCTGTACAACTGACCTCGAGCTCTCTGAAGCCCTCTTGTCACACCTCACCATTATGGTGGAGAAGGTGGAGGGGTGTGGCCAAGATGGGGTGAGGATCAGAGGCTTAGAGCGGGAGCTCTGCTGCCACTGGGGCCCAGCATCATTAATCCTGCCCTCGTCCACTACCTGATGCCCTTCTCGACAGCCCTGGGCTGCCCGGAGCAGTGGTGACCCCGTGCCCCAGCTGAGCTGCAGAGGAGATTGGGAAAATCTGGCATGAGGGGAGCATGCCGTGACCACAGGCCCCAACATCCTCTGGGGACCATGAGCCAGATTCTCCCCGCTGCTGCTTGAACCAGTTGATCGAGAGGCTTCGGCAGGAGCGCACTCTGAAAAAGACCTTGACCAGCTGAGGACTGAGGAGTGCGCTGTGGCGGCTGAGGAGGCCGCCCATGGACTTGGGGCCTCTCCGCCGCCAGTGTACAGGTGAGGTGTGTGCTGGGTCCCCAGGGTGAATCCTCCTGACCCTAGCAACTGTAATAAAGAGGCAGTGACGGGTCGAGTGTCAGAGGGTCACTGTCTTGATATACCGCATATCTGGTCTGCTGCATTGTGACGAGCGGAGATCGTCAGGCCTGATTGCCGCAACTTTGCCCTAATGTGACTGTGAGATGGGGAGATGATTGCTCTGAGTTGCAGAGGCCCTTCGTTGAGAGAGGGCACTTACAGAGGTGCTTGAGTGCCTTTGAAGACCCCCTTCCCTGAAACAAAGATTGTCTACACATATTTGATTGTTGTGGGGCCAGTGAGGAGTAGTTGATGACCCAGTGTTTACTGCATTACCTCAACCTATGACCACTCGGGACAACTGTACGCTGCTGAGCCCCCCTGATGAGGTGACTCCCTCCTGAGGCACTGAGATTGCGCTGCACTGGTAAGCGATTGCCAGAACGAATTTAGTGGGAGGATACTGCTGGACTGTTTGACCTCACCACAGCGTGACCTGGGTGGATGGTGGCTGTTGCGTACCACCCCCTGCTTCGGACCTGGGAGGCGACCACCCCAGGAATTGTGCCTTTGTTACTGACTGCTAAGTGGTTTTACTGGGATTGCCGACGCTTATGCTGGGTGCCAATGCCAGAAATTCCTGTAGCTGGCTTCACCCCAAGTGAGTAGGTGATGGACCCTGTTATCTTCAGTGGACTGGGTATGGCTCATCCTAAGGCATCTAGACGGCCACCCACAAAGTCCATCATGGCAATGCTGGGTGCCATCCCGTCACAGACCCAATCAAACTGTTGGAGAGCACACTTCAGAAACATACCACCATTTTGGACAAAATCCAACAGGCAATACAGGACTGCATGATGGCGATGGAAGCCCTTCTGGGAGCCATATAAGTTGAGACTGGCCTGATGTGGGCAGATCATGCCAAGCTGGTGGAGCGGGTTGATGAGGTGGAGTCCTCACTGACCTCCCTCACACCTTCAATGAAGAACGTACAGGACCAACTGAAAGCTCTCCAGACTGAGGTGTGGATGCTCTTGGCGAGGGCTGAGGATGCAGAGGAACGTTCTTGTCGCAATAATGTCAGTTTCATTGGTTTCCCGGAGAAGGCTGATGGTCCAAACACCAAGCTTTTCCCTGAAGATTGTCTGATGAACATGGTTTGACACGATCCCTCATGCCAACCTTCTATAGAGGCTGTCGGCGGTGGGCATTTCTGGATAGGCCTTGAATTGGCTAACCTCCTTTTTGTAAGACCGCAGCCAACAGGTATGGATCCCACCCTAATATTCTGAAGCCCAAAAACTGTCTGTTGGGATCCCGCAGTGCTCAGCTCTAAGCCTACTCTTTTTAATATTTATATGGCCCCTCTTGCTGGACTGTCAGAATCCTCTGGAGCTAAGATCATCTTGTATGCAGATGATATGCAGCTATTGTTTTTTTGTGGAACGGGCTGTGAGTTTCCTATGAGCCAGATCAGCAGCTGTTTAACAGCTGTATTTAACTGACTGTCTTTTCACCAGCTGAAATGCAGTGCTGAAAAGAGTAAAATTCTCTTGTTCGGTGATCTGACTCCGGATTGCTTGCTAACTTTGTGGCCTAAGAACGCTCCTCTGCTGGGTCAAAAACTTGGGTGTAAAATTCAATAATGAGCTCTCCTTTAAGCCTCAAATTAAAGCAGTGATTGGCTCTTGTTTTGGCATTTTACATTCTCTTGGGAAATTCTTGTGTCTATTGTCGTTTCCTGCCAAAAAGACCATTATTCAGGCTCTTATAACATCTAGGCTTGCCTATGGGAATGCCTTGTATCTTGGCCTTCCAGAATATTTGTTAAACAAATTACAGATGGTCCAGAATGCCGCTGCCCATATACTTGTCTGGCTTTTGGTCAACATCATATTTCTCCCCACTTACATGAGCTACACTGGCTGCCCAACAGGAAAAGGAGTCTGTTTAAAACTGTAGTGCTGATACATGCGGCATTGCATTCTTCTAGAGCACATTATCTCTCTTCTAGATTTAGCTTTACTTTCCGGCCCTTAGTCTGAGATCTGCTAATCAAGCCCTTGTAACAGTCCCTAGAGTTCGGAAAGCCAGAACGGGAGGCAGATCAGCATCCTGCCTTAGGACGCTAGCCTGGAATAAATTCCCTTACAACCTGCGATTAACGTCCAATCTCATGGATTTTAAAAAACAGTGAAAACCTGGTTTTTGGTTTTGTAATTCTTTTAACTTGCTCTTATATTTTAACATATTTAACTTGTTCTGTAGGCTTTTTAATATTCGGTAGAGAGTGAATTAGCTTTGATAGTGACAAAGGAATCAGAAGTATGGCTCTGCCCCAGGACTTGGAGTAGCCGTGCGCATTACAAGTCTGCTGTAACATAACACAATCAATAAAGTTCTGAAATTTTTCTCTATTGAAAGAGCGCACAAGGTCCCGGGCCATCATCCATGGCTGAAAGCTCCCACCATTTAATTATAGCAGGCTTACTCAATATTCAGGACAGAGACCTGATACTGCAGTTGTCTAGAGCCTAGGCCCCCTGGCCTTTAAATGGGACTAACAGCATCATGGCATACCCGGACTACACAGCGGAGGTCCATAAGTGACACAATACGTTGTCGGCGTTCAAAGCTCAGCTCCGCACCCTGAATCTTTCCTATGCCTTGTTGTTTGTGGCCCGTCTGCGGGTAGTAGACACTGGCGTCACGTATTTCTTCACATCGCCAGAAGAGGCCTGGCAGTGGCTCTGCACTAAAGGAATACCAGAGAATCCGGAAGCCTGTACGGATAAGCAGAGTCAGCTGGACTGGACGGAGAACAAGCCTAGGCAATGCTGCCACTGTCCACGACGACCGCAGTCTCGCCAAACTGAGGAGCAGGCCGCTCTGGAGAGGGCACGGGCGGTGGTGGAGATTTTCACACATGTTGCCAACCTGTACCGAACGCTTGCACTGGACACAGATTTGGATTCTGAACCTGGGGCCCTCGTCTCAGGTGCATCCAAGCCGAGATCGCTGCAGATGTCGGTGGGTTCCACGCAGAACAGACCCCCAGACTCCTGAGAAACCAAGGGTGGCAAGTCGCTAATGATCTTGTTAGATATGGGAGGGTTCATGGTAGCAGGCACATGCATTTATGAAGCCAGTGACTACGGACAGGAGCCATTATACCTGTACGCTATAGAGCTGGGCCTGTGGCCGGAAGCCAACATAGCTGCTACCATATGAGAAATGTCACTTGGTCCCCCCTCTACAGAGTTCCGCGCAGAGACTCTTTCTTGATGTTGGGTGTTGTGGCATGAGGCCGATAGGCATTCAGGCCTAGAATAGGGGAGACTATTCAGAAGATTTTAACATGTATTATCTACACATATGGCTGTCACTTTTAGTGCCTTGACCTGGAACATCCACAGTATGGCAACTCCAACTAGGAGACACAAAATATATGCAAGTCTCTGGTGCAGACACATTCAGTTTGCTTGTCTCCAAGAGACACACTTGACTGCTGGGGAGCTCAGCAAAGTTAGTAAATGCTGGAGTAGTTAGGTATATGTAACAGGATACTCAGCCAACACCCCAGGTGTTTTGGTTTGGGTTGCCTCTGAGTTACCATTCGTGAAACACAGGCTCCTGGATGGGCGTTATGTGATTTTAGAGGGGGCCCTGGACATGCTCCCTTTCTTTATGCATCTCTTTATGCACCAAACACCTCACAGGGGGCGTTTCTGGATTCCATCTTTCCGACTCTACTACCTGACCCTCAAGCTCTGGGGTTTTGGGGAGGTGACTTTAATTGCATACACAACACCAATTTAGATATCTCCTCGGCCCAACAGCATGCTGATGGTGATAAGCCAGGTCGTACGCTGCCATGGTTGTTGCAGTCGGTGGTCCCTTAGACTGTGAGTGGTACCATACATTATAGCGCGTGCCGTGTGCTGAACACACAAGTGGACATTAATGACGTCTATACCTGATATTATGAGCAGTTGTATTCGGCCACCACTGCAGCTGCCTTCGATGCAACTACGGCTGATGGAACTAGATCAACCCTTACAGATAGAAGAGATCCATCTAGCTATTGCTTAGATGGTCGGCAGCAAAAACCCTGGTACCAATGGGTTCCCTGTGGAATACTATGCAACTTACAGGGAAATCCTGTCCCCTAGACTACTAGAGGTTTACTGTGTGGTGCATTACCGGGGCATGGTGGGCATACTCCTGGGGACCCTGCATGAGGCTCTCATTGTAGTGCTGCCGAAACCAGGCAGGGGCCCTATTGAGGTGAGCTCTTAACACCCATTATCAATGTCAAAGGTCTGTACTGGCTGCCAGATTTCATGCTCTTTCTCTATCGAAAGGGAAACCAGACCGGGATGTTCCCCATCCCAGGTGCTTATTGCGCTAGCGATGGAGCCGCTGGCTGTTCAGTTGCGCACCAGGGGGCCAACAGGGTGCACTAAGGTTGGGATGGACTGGCACACCGTGTCTCTTTATGTGGATGATGTCTTGGTCTATCTGAGGGACCATGCACTTACCCTTCCGGCCCTTTGTGACCTGCTCGATCTCTTTGGTGATATGACAGGCCTCAGGGTTAACTGGTGCAAGTCCTGCATTTTTCCATTACGTCGGGTCAAGCCTGAACGTCGTGTGGCGTTGGTGGGGGAGCGGCTCCCTTGGAGCTTCAGATCTTTCCATTACCTAGGGGTATATATTACACGGACAAAGACTTGCTCGATGGCAACTGTGGCAAGACCGTGACCATGACCATGACTTCGCTTCATCAATCCCTCCAATTTTGGATGCGAATTCCACTTTCACCTATGGGTAAAGCGTTCATTGTGAAAATGCTTGTTCTTCCGAGGCTCCTTTACTTTTTTGCTACCTTGCCCGTGATCCCACTGCGATCCTTTTTTGATGCTTTACGAGGTATGGAGTCCGACCTTATTTGGGGTTCTGTCCGTAAACAAATTTTGCCCCCCATGCTCCAGCGTCCCATGCTTGAGTGGGGGCTTGAAGTCTCTAATCTGGAGCTCTATTTTGCACTGGCTCAGTTGCAGTGACCCATGCAGTGGCTGACTGGTGATGAGACTAGAGAGGGTCGATATGTTCAGATGGACTTGAAGGTTATGAATATATTAGACTGGTTGCTTTCACGAAGGAATGGGTAAGCTTACATGCGTGGCCAAACTTATTTGGGCCCGCTATATGCAGCCTCGCCCCGCACTGACACCATATGACCCGCAGTTACCCCTTTGGATTCTACCTGCTTTTAAAACATTGCTTACGGCCCATGACCCCTTCCCATGGCGCGATGTGGGGATTACCCAACTGGGGAACTTATATAGTGAGTGTGTTCTGCTCTCCTTCGCTACGGGTTGGGTCCTAGCTCCTTTCTGACTTATAATGCCATCATGGCTGAGATCAGGGGTGTATAGTCGGTGGGGCAGGTTTAACCACCCCTACATTCGGGATTTAATGCTTGTTAACGCATGGATGAGGCCGCCGGGCGGTGTCGGTATTGTATACTGCACTACCGCAGGCCTCATCGCTCGCCTGACCCGTGATAAGCCCAAATGGGATTAATGCCTAGGCACAGTTTTGACTACCAAGCAGTGGACTATGGCTCTGGAATGGGTGAAATGCATTTCCCATTACGCTTGCCTGGAATTTACTCAATTCAATTATCTTCATCAAACTTACCTCACTCCCCACTGCCTCCACAGAATGTTGCTGGGGGTGTCTCCGGTCTGCTCTCACTGTGGACAGGCAGATGCTACATTTATGCACATGGTGTGAGAATGCCCTCCGCTGTTGCATGTTGGGACTCAGGTGTTGGAACAGGTATCAACGGTAATTGATGTGCAGTTGCCATTAGATCCTCTCCTTTGTCTTCTGGGGATTATGAAACACACCAAGTACAATAAACACTCTCTAAAGCTAGTGGACCTGGCCTTAGTCCTATTTAAACGCCCAATCGCTGTGGCTTGGAAATTCCAGCACCCACCCACATTTTGCTGTTGGCTTTGGGTGACTCATAAATGGGCGGAGGCTGTGACAGGAGACCGCCTACTGCAGGGAGGTGGTGGTGCAGCCACGCTCTGGGACACTTCTGTGTTTAAATTGTTCGACAGGCTGCACGAGCCCCCCACCTAAGTGGCGGCTTCGGAGTTGATATGTCTGCGGTTATGGAAGGGACCTTGGGGCCATAGACTTAGACTTGAACATATATACATACATGCTGGGTCGAAATAGGAATACAAGGTGCTCCTTGTTGAGACAAGCATGAGGGTGCATTCCTATATCACCCCCCCTCCTGCCCCAAAGGAGTTGCCCAGGCGACATTGGCTGATGAGGGTTTTTGCTACTACTTCCTTGTTGGATTATTTTAATATGCTCTGGGCATTATGACTGCTCCTCTACAGGATTGGATGCACTAGGGTAATTTGGGGTGGTATCCCGATTGGCTCACATGTAAACTGTAAACTTCGCACTTGTATAGCGCACTACTCACCCATTAGGGTCTCAAGGCGCTGTATGCATACCGCTGTGGAACCCATCCTGGCTTTTCCCTGTGAGGCGCCTACTCTTGGACAGCCCCAGGGTGAAGCCAGGCATCCAAGCGCTGTGAGGGCCATTATGGAGATTAAGCAAGCTATTGCCCAGAGTTACAGAGTGGGACCCATTAATTAGATTAGGCTCCGAGGTGAGAATTATCTGGTCCAAGGGAATTGAGCCCAAGACCCGCTGAGGTGGGAATTGAACCCTGGTCCCGGGCCAGATCTCTGCATCAGGATCTGCCGCTCTAACCATTGTGCCACACTTCTCCCACATGCAACATGCCTTTGTCTTTAATGGGTGATTGCTGATAGAACATGATTCCTATACACGAAGGAGACCCTGTCTGATCCTGTATTTTGTGATTGTACTTTTTGTTGCATTCTGCCTCATATGTGTTATCTTATATATAAATGCCAATTTATGCCCCTGGGGGGATGACTCTGATGGTGAACACACCCTCTGCACCAGCAATTGCGTGTTTCCTTGTTGCTCCCACCCTGCATGGTGCAAGCAGGGGCCTATTTCTAGTCTGTCCTTACTAGTGGTATGGTTTGCTCCAGCCGATTGGCTGTTGCGTTACCATACCAGGCTGCTCACTAGTTCCTGTCTTAGGTAAATGTGCCCTTTGTTCCCCTTGGCACTGGCTTCCAACCTGACTTTGTTGTAAGAGTAGGCCATAATCACCTTAAAATATGATCCCCAAGAGTGAACCATTGACCTGAGGTGCTACCTTCACGGGTCCCTACATACCGCCATCCAAATTATCAAGGGTCACCCAGGAAAGGAGATGCTCCAACCTAAATGAACCTTGGGCGAGTACCAGAACCGGTGTGTCTGTGAACGCTGGAAGGAGGACCCTGCCTAAAAGCTTATGCAGACCATCATGTTTAGTGGTGAAGGATGGAAAAACATTTGACTACCCCTGCTCTTCTGGATGTTTACCAATCTGCAATTTAAATCTTTTTGTTAAAGAAATATTACTTTTCAAGTAGTCATCCTGCCTGGACATCCATCTTTATCGTAAGTGAAATACCTTGGTTGCACTAAGCACCTCCCTAGAGCTGGACTATGATTCTAAGGGGTTATGAAGGGCCAACCATCCTTCCTGTCTGGTGTGGGAACCTTTTTCAAGAGTCCCAGGACAACCAGCGGTTATAGGGCCCAGTGTGTGTAAATCAAACCTGCCTATCACTGATGTCCCAGTCCCCAGCCCCATTGTTGAACCCCAAACATCACCAAGTACAACCCTTTGGCACTTTACTCTCAGGGATGGGAAGTTGAGCTCCTCAAGGCTTACCCAGGGAGTTGTGAAGTTAGAGACTCAGCACTCACCCAGTATCAGGTGACAAGAAATAAATCACTGTCCAGCTAGTATTGTGGTTTTTATAAGAAAAAGAAAAGCACTTTAATGTTAACGCACACAATGAATGTTATTGTACCAGATTTAATTGCGGGCGATTGTTACGGGGTAGTGTTAGAAACGGCACCCCTGTGTACTAGAGAAGGCAGCCTTTACTCTTAAGGTCCATTGGCCCTTGGGTTTGTGACAGAAATTTAAATGTGCCTTGTTAAGACAGCTATTTCGCTCTAACCCCTGTTCACAGCTCTACTGTGCTGTTTCCCTCTCTTCGCGGAGCAGTGTTACCTTTCTGATCTGGTAGCAGAGTTTGTAAAGGTCCTTCTACAAGCAGTGCCTGCGGGTGTATCCACACAGCCCACCAAGCAGGGATTCTGCAGTCTAGACGGACCTCAGCTGTGCCAATAGAGGTGGCACTTCACGCCTACTCGTCGGCACCCACAACCACAGATACGTTAAGCCGGCAGGTTGGAGGTGCAGTGTGAGGGTTGCAAAGCTCATGGAGATCCTGCTTCTTGGGTCTACCTCGAGCTTCCTCCCAAGTAAGCATATGCTCCCTCCGGATGCAGCCGCGACACTTCTCAGATGGCCCTGACTTCTCTTGGTACTTGAAGTTTCTTGTGGCTCCAACCCCTTCTGAAAGTCCTAGTTTTCTACCTCTTCTGCACTTCTTGGTGCTAGATAAAGGAATGGAGTCAACATGCTGCCAAATTCCAGGACACTCCGATCCATGGTGTCAATGGTGCCTCTACTGGCATTACACATCTAGGCTTCTGGAGCTCACTCACTGTATCTCAGTGAGGGTTGCTTAGTGTTGCAGTAGTGGTCACAGCCTTCACTTCTTCTGAGCAGTGACTTCCTCGTGAAATGGCACTGGTAATGCCCCTCTTGAGCAGTCAGTTAGCTCTCTCCCCAGAAGTAGGATGTGGCCAGACCCTCCAAGGAGACTAATTTAATTCTACCTCAGTTACTGGTCCTGAACCTGACGAGTGGAGTTGATTGTCAGTACCACCAACCCTGGGACTCCAAGGAATCTCCTGGCCGCCTCTGGTGTGGTACCTCAGGCTTCTGGCCAGGAAACCACAGAACACTGACTGGAGGTTTCTCTGCCTTCCTTATACCCCATACTGGACCAGCCATGGTCTTCGTTATAAGGGTGAGCAGGGAGGTGGGGGGAGCTGGGAGGTTCCCCTCAGGAGCCACCCAACACGAGAGCACCAGGGAAAGTGAGGGTGGAAAGAGGCTGTTCCAAGGGGTTCACAGAAGCAAATCTGCACCTCACACTCTGTAAGTACCAGATCTCCACTTCACTTCGTGCACATTCTTTCTTCGTGTGGATACTTCCTCCCATTACTTTTAACTACCATCACTGCTGCCTATCAGTACTTTTCTGCTGAATTCACTTCTACCTTTCAGTATTTTTCTATTTCCTTCACTCCTACCTTTTAGTACTTTTCCACTGCCTTAACTTTTACCTTTGTAGTACTTTTCTACTGCCTTAACATCGACCTATTAGTACTTTTCTACTGCCTTAACTTCTACCTTTTGGTACTTTATTACTGCTTTGACTTCTACCTTTTACTACTTTTCTTCTGCTTTCACTTCTACCTTTTATTACTTTTAGTACTTCTCTACTGCCTTCACTTCTGCTTTTTACTACTTTTTGTAAGGAAATGCCTCATTGGCATGGTTACCCCCTATCTTTTTGCCTTTGCTGATGCTAAATTATGATTTGAAAGTGTGCTGGGACCCCGCTAACCAGGCCCCAGCACCAGTGTTCTTTCCCTAAACTGTACCTTTGTCTCCACAATTGCCACAACCCTGGCACTCAGGTAAGTCCCTTGTAACTGGTACCCCTGGTACCAAGGGCCCTGATGCCAGGGAAGGTCTCTAAGGACTGCAGCATGTCTTATGCCACCCTGGGGAACCCTCACTCAGCACATGCACACTGCCTCACAGCTTGTGTGTGCTGGTGGGGAGAAAATGACTACGTCGACATGGCACTCCCCTCAGAGTGGTATGCCCACCTCTTACTGCCTATGGCATAGATAAGTCACCCCTCTAGCAGGCCTTACAGCACTAAGGCAGGGTGCACTATACCACAGGTCAGAGCATAGCTGCATGAGCACTATGCCCCTACAGTGTCTAAGCAAAACCTTAGACATTGTCAGTGCAGGGTAGCCATATGGTCTGGGAGTTTGTCAAACACGAACTCCACAGTTCCATAATGGCTACACTGAATACTGGGAAGTTTGGTATTAAACTTCTCAGCACAATAAATGCACACCATGCCAGTGTGCAATTTATTGTAACATGCACCCAGAGGGCCTCTTAGAGACATCTTGAGCAGTAAACTGCACCCCTCCCTCCCCCTTCACAGCGCCTTGAGACCCTATCGGGTGAGTAGCGCGCTTAATAAATTTTTTGATTGATACCAACTCGACTTCTAGTGTGGTGCTGACCAGTTTCTGCCAGCCTGCCACACACCAAACATGTTGCTGGCCACATGGGGAGAGTGCCTTTGTCACTCTGTGCCCAGGAACAAAGCCTTTACTGGGTGGAGGTGCTTCTCACCGTCCCCTGCAGGAACTGTAACACCTGGCGTGAGCCTCAAAGGCTCACCTCCTTTGTTACAGCACCATAGGGCATCCCAGCTAGTGGAGATGCCCGCCCCTCCGGCCACTGCCCCCACTTTTGGCGGCAAGGCTGGAGGAGATAATTAGGAAAACAAGGAGGAGTCGCCCACCAGTCAGGACAGCCCCTAAGGTGCCCTAAGCTGAGGTGACCCCTGCCTTTAGAAATCCTCCATCTTAGTTTTTGAGGATTCCCCCGATAGGATTAGGGATGTGCCCCCCTCCCCACAGGGAGGAGGCACTAAGGGGGTGTAGCCACCCTCCAGGACAGTAGCCATTGGCTACTGCCCTCCCAGACCTAAACACACCCCTACATTTAGTATTTAGGGGCACCCCAGAACCCAGGAAATCCGATTCTTGCAACCTGAACAAAAGAAGAAGGACTGCTGACCTACAAGCCTGCAGAGACGACGGACAACGACAACTGCTTTGACCCCAGCCCTACCGGCCTGTCTCCAGAGTCGACAACCTAAAACCAGCGACGCAGCCAACAGGGACCAGCGACCTTGGAAGCCTCAGAGGACTGCCCTGACCCCCAGGACCAAGAAACTCCAGTGAGCAGCAGCTCTGCTCAACAACCTGCAACAAACTTGCAACTTTTCTTCAATTTTAAAGACCTCACTCTTCCCGCCGGAAGCATGAGACTTCCTACTCTGCACCCGACGCCCCAGGCTCGAGATCCAGAGAACCAACACCACAGGGAGGACTCCCCAGCGACTGCGACCCCGTGAGTAGCCCGAGACGACCCCCACAGCGACGCCTGCACAGAGAATCCAGAGGCTCCCCCTGACCGCGACTGCCTGTAACAAGGGACCCGACGCCTGGACCAAGCACTGCACCCGCAGCCCCCAGGACCAGAAGGAACCGAACATCAGTGCAGGAGTGACCCCTAGCCCAGGTGGTGGCTGTCCCGAGAAGCCCCCCCAGTGCCTGCCTGCACCGCTAGAGTGACCCCCGGGTCCCTCCATTGTTTCCTACCTGAAACCCGACGCCTGCTTCGCATACTGCACCCGGCTGCCCCTGTGCCGCTGAGGGTGTCTTTTGTGTGCCTACTTGTGTCCCCCCCCAGTGCTCTACAAAACCCCCCTGGTCTGCCCCCCGAGGACGCGGGTACTTACCTGCTGGCAAACTGGAACCGGAGCACCCCTGTTCTCCATAGTCGCCTATGTGTTTGGGGCACCTCTTTGACCTCTGCACCTGACCAGCCCTGAGCTGCTGGTGTGGTAACTTGGGGTTGCCCTGAACCCACAACGGTGGGCTTCCTATGCCCAGGAACTGAGACTTGTAAGTGTCTTACTTACCTCACAATCTAACCTTTACTTACCTCCCCCAGGAACTGTTGATTTTTGCAGTGTCTACTTTTAAAATAGCTTATTGCCATTTTAACAAAAACTGTATATGTTATTGCTCTAATTCAAAGTTCCTAACTTACCTGTGTGAAGTGCCTTGCAGTTTATGTATTTACTTCAAATCTTGAACTTGTGGTTCTTAAAATAAACTAAGAACATATATTTTTCTATATAAAAACCTACTGGCCTAGAGTATGTCTTTGAGTGTGTGTTCCTCATTTATTGCCTGTGTGTGTACAACAAATGCTTAACACTACCCTCTGATAAGCCTACTGCTTGACCACACTACCACAAAATAGAGTATTAGAATTATCTCTTTTTCCCACTATTTTACCTCTAAGGGGAACCCATGGACTATGTGCACACTATTTCTTACTTGGAAATAGTACATACAGAGCCAACTTCCTACACTTTTCTTCTGCCTTTACTTCTGCCTTTTACTACTTTTAGTGCTTCTCTACTGCCTTACTTCAACCTATTAGTACTTATCTACTGCATTCACTTCTACCTTTTACCTCTTTTCTACCACCTTCACTCCTACCTTTTAGTACTTTTCTACAACCCTCAATCCTTATAGTAAATTTCTACTGCCTTCACTTCTACCTTTTAGTACTTTTCTTCTGCCTTCACTTCTACCTTTTAGTACTTTTCTTCTGCCTTCACTTCTACCTTTTAGTACTTTACTTCTGCCTTCACTACTACCTTTTAGTACTTTACTTCTGCCTTCACTTCTACCTTTTAGTACTTTACTTCTGCCTTCACTTCTACCTTTTAGTACTTTACTTCTGCCTTCACTTCTACCTTTTAGTACTTTTCTACTGCCTTCACTTCTACCTTTTAGTACTTTTCTACTGCCTTCACTTCTACCTTTTAGTACTTTTCTTCTGCCTTCACTTCTACCTTTTAATACTTTTCTGCTACCTTCACTTTAATCTAAACATTTGGAAGTCGACTTTAAAAAGTAGGTGCAAACTATTTTCTAATATACAATGAAAAATATGTTTTAATTTTAATTTTGTTTATTTAATTAAGTAAACTTTAGGGCTTTAAAAGCAAGCATGAAGAGGGGTTTATAGTTAGGTTGCTCTGCTTTTTTAAGTAGGATAATTACAAGTTAGGGTTTAAATAAAGTACAGGCTTAGGGTTGTAGTGTAAGGGTTATCTAAAGGCTGAAGAGTATCTGCAAATACAATAGGCATTTGCAATGCAATGGGTCTCGTGTTTGCTCAAGTTAGAGCTATTTGCATTGAAAATTACTAACTGGAATTTTCTTGCCACAAAATAGAAAATAAAAAGTAAAACAGTTGACAGAAGTGAGCCGATTCAAAGAGCCGCGTTGAGCTTGAAGGAGACAGGCAAAAGGAAAAAGAAATTTGCTCGCAGTCAAAGTTATCGACAAAAGTGTAATTATCCATGTAACAGGGTCGATGGCCAAGGTGGTAACAAAGCTGCCCTAAGGAGGGACAAACATAAAGCAGTTAACAACCAAAGGAAATGATTTTTGAAAGGCAAGCCCACGAACGAGTGACAGTGATGGGCGTGCAGTGGGCGTGGTTAAAAGCTCAGGCACATATCAACACGTCAGAAAAGCAGTGCTTGCACGCTGCTATTCTCGACCTAAAAACATTGAGGTTGATGCAAAAAAAGGCAAAATGTCCCGCTCCAGACTGACATCATATGGCATGTGCCATTAGCCATGCGGGCGCATACATCATGAAGCTGCGGCAGCCATTTTGTCTTTTTAAATTTGTCAATCCAAGATGGTCAATACCCATCTTGGAGCTGCAAGTTAAAAGAAAATACAAGAAAAGGAATGTGAAAATAAAAAAAGGAGCTATAACAAATTGCAGCTGCCTGGCCCCATGAAACAGTTAAAATAACATATATAGAAAAGTAAAAATGAGATAGAAAGAGGTGGTAGACCAGGGACAATCAACTGAATGTAGTGAAAGGAAAGAACAATCCCAGGTAGGAAGGTGTGAGGGAGCCACGGAAGAGCAGAGGGGTTCCACGAATGTATGTTTGATTGGCTTGTGTATATATCAGTGGAGACCAGGAAGTTCTTTGAGTGTGTTCACATGTCGTGTGTGCACTGTTGATCACTTACTGACCGGTCACGTGGCTATGGCTGAATAACAATCCTATCCTTTCCTCTCTTCCAGTCCCGGACAACATTGTGGTCAAGGTCCTTACACAACACCTCAGCAAACTGGATGCAGCCACCCATGGGTGGGTTCTGCACGGATACCCTTTGGATGTCGAACAGGCTGGCCTGCTCACCGATTCTGGCTTTGTGCCAAACAGGTGAGCCATGTGTTGCATCCTTGCCCTTTTGTATTAGAGTGGCTGTGTTTTGCCCATGAATTTGTTGTTTGTAGTGTAATTTTTCACATACACTCGTGAAGTCGGACATGAAGTTTTTCATGAATGATCTGTTGTAGGACCCTGGGTTTGCCCCTCTTTGTCAAGGTGACCAAGATATAATGGCTACATTTTCACCCCTAGTTTAGCTACATTTACACAAATCATGTACTGCCTAGGCATTGCCACTCTATCATCTGGCTCTTGGAACTGGGCCAAGTATGCCCTTTCTGCACTTGACTCATAAGTTAGCTGGGCAATCAGTCAAAGGCTTTACAGGGGGGTAGTGTAGTGGGTGAGCAAGAGCTCTGAACTCAGCAGTCAATGAACAGATGGGATAACTGAATTTCCAGCCCAGTGCTTATATTTCAGTCAAAAAGAAAGTAATCTCACCTCAAACCAAAATACCATCCAAGGTTCCAAGCTCACTTACAGGTTCTAGTGAAGCGCTACACACAGGGACTCTCTCCTCTGAGCAGGCCGGCAGGTCTCTGGGTGCTAGGCAAACCCTCGGCTTCTCCAGCAAGTTGCACAGACATCCTGTGACGTCTCCTCACAACTGGGAGTCTGGCTGTCATGCAGATACCAGCCCTGGTTAAACAGCAGCTCTTGCGGTGCTCTTCATACTTAATCATAAAATTGGAAACAGGAACAAAGTGGGCGGTTTGGCTCCACTTTTACACTCAGTTTCCAGACAGGGGACCCACTTCCTATGGTCCTGGAACAGGGTGGTTCTCTTTCAAATGCCACTTTCTGCTTGTAGTGAGACACATCCTTTGTGCAGTGCCGGCTCTCACTATAGGTGGTGATGATGCTGGCTCCAAACAGGAGCATCCGAAACATGGGCAGAATGAAGTGTGGAGACTGCACCTGGCTTTTGTCAGCCTTCCTGAAGTACCAATCAGGGATGATAAAAGGGGAGGCCCTGTCTAGAAACATTCCCGCCTTCAGCAACAGAATCTGCGGAGTCACCCCCTGCACCATGACAGTGATCCAGAACTCTGATCAGCAGTCCCCTGCTAGATGTCCTTTTGGAATCTGTAAGGGTGGTCCTCACTGTCTGTGTCTCCACCCGCCGACCACCGAAGTACAAGCACTGCATTTCTACTGTATGTGGAAGCTGGATCTATCTTTCATCTTGTGCCATCGGTCACCATGCAAAATGAATTCCACTGATCCCACAAATATTTGCACATTGCACACAGTCCGTGTCATGTATGTTGTGAACAAATGCAATGTGAAAATGCACTTGACATTGAAACAGAATGTTCGTGCAAGGGTCTGGGTGCCACACTGGAGTGGAAATTCACACATGTGGGGCCGGTAGTTTACTGCCGTCTCTCACAGGGTTATTAATTCACAAAGAATCAATACGCCTTCACCACTGCTTCAAGTTAACAACCCATGACATGAACAGTTGTCACATGTCGACGAAGGAGAGCACACATGTTGCACCCCTGCAGGTTCTGCACCTTGGCATTACCATGGACAGGCACAGGCCATCAGTGCACGTACTAGATTAGCCTTGGCCATTAAAATGTCAGGACACAAACTTCACTTGCAGTCTGGTTACTCCGGGCAGTGGTACACATCTGTACAACAAGCAGGGGACATTCCGGGTCCAAACCCAATTCTAGTAAGAGCCCTTCCTTACGATATGGTCAGTTTGTCTTCACTATTGATATGAAAGCTGAAACATGGTGATTGGTCAATAACTTGGGGATTGTTTACCTCTGGTGCACACCGTTAGGGGGTAGGGGTTGCAAACAAATGCTAAGATTTTTTTTATATTTGTTGGTGTCTTGAGTCTTGTCAGATGACTTTTGTTTCTGATCTGTTTGCCTCTGACAGTGAGCCTTGAATTGCCTCTCCAGGTGTTTTTGTCCTTCGGGAAGGGCATGCTCCCACCATGTCTTGGTGTATAGAGCCTCATGTTGCACCAACTTACTTTTAGACAATGTCATTTCTAAAGCATGCTCTATTCATACTGATTCATCTGCCTCTACTGACAATGTGTGGTGATTCTAAGACTGCAAGTTACACTCTGCTGCTGTGCACACCCTGCTTCTCTCTTACAGGACCGACTACTCATCAGACTGGCGGCTGTGCTTAACATCAGACATGCACAGACAGCAGCTCTGGTTTAAAGAATAATTATTTATTTGAATGCACAGCCCACCCAAAACAAAATGTAGCAAGCATACTCTCTCTATACATACATTATAGGTAACCCTTACAATACGCAACCAGTATACTTCCAATATCCCATAATCTGTGTTTCATCGGCTATCCAAAGGCACTGAATAATATCACCACATGCCATCCTTCCAGATAAACCTACCTATGTTCATCCTCAGACAGTAGAGTGGGATGTCGTAGAGTGGGATGTCGTAGAGTGGGATGTCGTAGAGTGGGATGTCGTAGAGTGGGATGTCGTAGAGTGGGATGTCGTAGAGTGGGATGTCGTAGAGTGAAGTGTCGTAGAGTGGGATGTCGTAGAATGGGATGTCGTAGAATGGGATGTCGTAGAGTGGGATGTCGTAGAGTGGGGTGTCATAGAGTACGTGGAGCGTTGTAGAGTGGAGCGTTGAAGAGTGGGGTGGAGTAGAGTAGAGTGGGGTGTCGTAGAGTGAGGTGTCGTAGAGTGGGGTGTCGTAGAGTGGGGTGTCGTAGAGTGGGGTGTCGTAGAGTGCAGTGGAGCATTGTAGAGTGGGTTGTCGTGGAGTAGAGTAGAGTGGGGTGTTGTGGAGTAGAGTGGGGTGTCGTAGAGTGGGGTGTCGTAGAGCGGGGTGTCGTAGAGCGGGGTGTCGTAGAGTGCGTTGTCGTAGATTGCAGTGGAGCGTTGTAGAGTGGGGTGGAGTAGAGTAGAGTGGGGTGTCGTAGAGTGAGGTGTCGTAGAGTGGGGTGTCGTAGAGTGCAGTGGAGCGTTGTAGAGTGGGTTGTCGTGGAGTAGAGTAGAGTGGGATGTCGTAGAGTGGGATGTCGTAGAGTGAGTTGTCGTAGAGCGGGGTGTCGTAGAGTGAAGTGTCTTAGAGTGGAGCGTTGTAGAGTGGGGTGTCGTGGAGTAGAGTTGAGTAGAGCGGGGTGTCGTAGAGCGGGGTGTCGTAGAGCGAGGTGTCGTAGAGTGCAGTGGAGTGTGGTAGAGTGGGGGTGTCGTTGAGTAGAGTGGTGTGGAGTGGTAGAGTGTTGTAAAGTGGAGTGGCATAGAGTGGTTCAGTGGCACAGAGTGACATAGTAGAGTGATGTAGTGTGTCCTAGAGTACAGTGGTGTAAAGTGGCATACAGAGAGTTGTGTACAGTGTCGTAGATTGCTTTGTCGTAGAGTGCAGTGGAGTGTTGTAGAGTGGGGGTGTCGTAGAGTAGAGTGGTGTAAAGTGGCATACAGAGAGTTGTGTACAGTGTCGTAGAGTGTTCTAGAGTGGAGAAGAGTGTCACATGTGTGCAACAAAAGTAAATGGTCAGCCAATAGTTCTGGAAAATGCCTAGAATGACCCGGCGGACAGTAACAGACAATGTCACCTATGGTGAGGGAGCCCGTAATGCGTAGAGAAAGCCCAAGCAGTTCAAGCGTAAGGGACCTCCGGCTCCAAACGCCTTTAAAGATTACTGCCAGCCCGTCCCCTCTGCGTAAGCGAAAGTGAGGTACATTCATTTAAATCCTGCAAGGCAGAAACCAGCTAGGTCAGGATTAGACTCAGTAGCGGTCCAGGTTTCAGCAATAAAGAGCAGATCTAATTTCTCTGCAGTCAACACATCATGGATTTGCTCTGCATCTTTTCCAAATAAACGTGCTTTGGTTAAGTCACTATGGATGAGCAGGTTCCTCCTGACAGGGCAGATATGCGTGTCAAGGTAGGCTCCATCATTAGACTTGACTAACCGTCCTGACACCCTGAACTCTCAAGAAGTCAGTCTGCTACAGATGGGACAGTATTGTGACTCAAGCTTGAGAAGTTAGGCGGTCTATAGGTCTTTGAGGATTTAAGCCGAGTCTTCCCCAGCCCTAATAGCATCTACCTGGATTACCTTATGTGGCCTGTAATGAAAGACATTTTGGGGGTTATTACAACTTTGGAGGAGGTGTTAATCCGTCCCAAATGTGACGGATATACCACCAGCCGTATTACGAGTTCCATAGGATATAATGGACTCGTAATACGGCTGATGGTATATCTGTCACCGTCACTTTTGGGACGGATTAACACCTCCTCCAAAGTTGTAATAACCTCCCTTGTCTTGTAGCTGGATAACCTGGGAGCGTGGCTGGCGCTGTGTGTGGCTGGTGCATGGATGGGCGCAGACATGCTGCCTTAATAGGTGTGATCCTACCCAGGCATCCAGCGAACTAGAACGCCAAGGGAAATGTCATCTAGTAAGGTGCCAAACAAAGATGGCGTCTGAGGCGACGTGTTCACAGCAGAGGGCCAACAAAAGCAGTGGCTTCCAAAATGATTCAGTTCTGCAGGACAGCACTGCAAATTCAGGACTTTAGGACTGAATATATCTAAGGTTAAAAAGACATGGAAATGTTTGGGGTTTCTCTAAACTGTGAGTGCCCTTTGGAAATAGCTGCTGCTCTGAGAACAGCGTCTGTGATATAAGCATGAGTTTCCATGACTATTGAGACAAAACCTTTTCAAGACGAAGGACTTGCCCTTTTCAACCTACTTGGATTTCATTGAATTCTGTGAGGATTGTGATTTCTGCTGCAGACAAAAGCCCATTTCCCACCCGTTATTTGTGAATAACAGAATTGGGGCAAAAACGGACTCCCCTGTAAGTGCCTGAAAACAGCAAACTGCAGTAACCAGGTCACATTGGCAAAGCGATTGGCAAACTGTTGTATCCTTTGCGTAGCATTTTTAGGACAGGTTGGTCCCTCTGAGCTAGAACCTTTTTTTTTTTTAATTAAATCATTCATACTATTCAGCAACGGAGAGTTAAATATGTGTCACGTGGAGCAAGTCCTTATTTGCACAGAAAGTGCCCTGTTCTGTTTCCACCAAATGGAAAATACGGCAACATTCAGTGTTTTCTTGAAGTGATTGTTCTTGTTACAGAAATCCGAGGCAGCATTGAAGCCGGCGGAAGGTCGCCATACTGGGCGACCCCCCTCAGGCCAGGGCGGCCCCTCCTCGGGCCTTGGCCTCCCTCAGGCCGGGGCGCCCCCCCTCTTGGGCCTCCCCTCGGGCCTGGGCCTCCTTAAGGCATGGGTGGTCTCCCTCGGGCCTGGGCCTCCCTCGGGCCTGGGCCTCCCTCAGGCATGGGCGGTCTCCCTCAGGCCTGGGCGGCCTCCCCCTCGGGCCTGGGCCTCCTTCAGGCATGGGCGGTCTCCCTCAGGCCTGGGCGGCCTCCCCCTCGGGCCTGGGCCTCCTTCAGGCATGGGCGGTCTCCCTCAGGCCTGGGCGGCCTCCCCCTCGGGCCTGGGCCTCCTTCAGGCATGGGTGGTCTCTCTCAGGCCTGGGCGGCCTCCCCCTCGGGCCTGGGCCTCCTTCAGGCATGGGCGGTCTCCCTCAGGCCTGGGCGGCCTCCCCCTCGGGCCTGGGCCTCCTTCAGGCATGGGTGGTCTCTCTCAGGCCTGGGCGGCCTCCCCCTCGGGCCTGGGCCTCCCTCAGGCCTGGGCGGCCTCCCCCTCGGGCCTGGGCGCCCCCCCTCGGACCTGGGCCTTGGCCTCCCTCAAGCCTGGGCGACCGCCCCTGGTGCTTGGGCCTCTCTCAGGCCAGGGCGGCTCCTCCTCGGGCCTGGGCCTCCCTCAGGCATGGGTGGTCTCCCTCAGGCCTGGGCGGCCTCCCCCTCGGGCCTGGGCCTCCCTCAGGCATGGGTGGTCTCTCTCAGGCCTGGGCGGCCTCCCCCTCGGGCCTGGGCCTCCCCCTCGGGCCTGGGCCTGGGTCTCGGACTCAGGCACCTCAGATGTTTCGGACGCACGTCTGTTCATCCCAGGCGGGGGTCTGATTCTGGCAGGATTCATGCACCTCGCCCGTTGCCGGAAGGGGATCTATACCTTAGCATTATAAGGGACGTACAACAAAACCAGGCCGAGCAAACACACAGTAACATCCGCGCGTGGCCGTCGCTGGTAGTTACCTTTCTGTGTTTACTGAGGGGGCCGATCCCAGGCTCGGATGCTAAATTGGATCTGATGGAGGGGAGGCGCACGCGGGCCGGGCTGTCTGTGCCTCACGAGCCACGCGCACGCGGGCCGGGCTGTCAGTGCGTCGCGAGCCACGCGCACGCGGGCCGGGCTGTCTGTGCGTCGCGAGCCACGCGCACACGGGCCGGGCTGTCTGTGCGTCGCGAGCCAGGCGCACACGGGCCGGGCTGTCTGTGCGTCGCGAGCCAGGCGCACACGGGCCGGGCTGTCAGTGCGTCGCGAGCCAGGCGCGCGCTGGCAGGGCTGTCTGTGCGTCGCGAGCCACGCGCACACGGGCCGGGCTGTCTGTGCGTCGCGAGCCAGGCGCACACGGGCCGGGCTGTCTGTGCGTCGCGAGCCAGGCGCACACGGGCCGGGCTGTCTGTGCGTCGCGAGCCAGGCGCACACGGGCCGGGCTGTCTGTGCGTCGCGAGCCACGCGCACACGGGCCGGGCTGTCTGTGCGTCGCGAGCCACGCGCACGCGGGCCGGGCTGTCTGTGCGTCGCGAGCCAGGCGCGCGCTGGCCGGGCTGTCTGTGCGTCGCGAGCCAGGCGCGCGCTGCCAGTGGACTAGGAATCAATCCATGTTTGTGCTAGGGAGAGATGTTTTAGGGCATGAGCAAAGAGGGCTCTGGCCCAGGGCCCCAGCCTTTCAGGGGTCCCCCTGATACAGCCAGCTCTGATCTGCAGAGTCTAACACTGATGACCTTGAATAATTCTTAAACAGCTTGTTTTAAGTTTTAAATACCATTTTCCGGTAATTCATTTTTAATGGGGGCGATGTTTGAGAGTCTTTTACAGGCATTTTGCAGGACCTCACCCATGAGAAATGGAGGGTGTTGCAGATTATTTGCAGTAATCTTGTTGAGCTGCTGATGTGTTAAATATTGAAAACACTTCGCTCTCCCTAAATATTAGATGCAAACACATTTAGAATTTGGACGAGTGACCTGGCCAACGAGGGTGTGAAAGAGATGAAACTGGATCATAAAGTCAAAGCTATTCTGAACAGGGGCCCCGAAAATACGTTTGGCCTGGGGTCCCCAAAATCCTTAACATGTCCCTGGTACTGGGCCTGCTGCAGGTGGGAAGCCTCCTTGTGACCAATAGTACCAAGCAGGACCAGTTCTACAAAATCAGGGCACAGTCCATGGGAGTGTCATTCCTCAAAGCGTAACGCTGAAGATTGACTGTCATGCTATATTTAATCATAAATAGTCTGTATTGAAAAAACACGAGTTTGCAGCACTTAGAAAGACTTCCAAAACCCGGCTTAAGCAACCAGAATAGCCACAGACATACTTAAGAATAGCCACAGACATACTTACCTGTTGAATGAACATTCCTGCTGAATTTAGCATGCTTGATATGAAATGAACATGCCTACCCTGGCAGCTTACTGAAAACAGCATGGCCACTGGAAGCGGTACACCCTTACTGAACTGGGCATTCCTGCTGTGGCGTTAGCATGCGTGGCGTACCCGATATGTTTTTATTACAGTGAGAATGCAGACCTTTAAAGAGCACGCTGACCGTGAAATGGGCTCCCTTGCCACAGCATGCCTACTGCGGAATTAACATACTTACTTTAGGAAAGATTAATAAATGTTAGAAAAGTACACTTATAAATGAACTTCAACTATCACAAATCTTGAAAGTCTGTGTTTATACAATACTACTTTTCTTCTCATATTATTATACCCATTATTATATTCCTTGAACATATATTCCCTTACTATGTATTTACAGATCTATTTATTTATTACTCTAGTACTACTGTACTAGAGAAAATTAAATACAAAATAAATAAAATAAACTCTGTAAATAAAATTCAAATTATAAATAACTTAATTAAAGTAAAACATAATAATAATAATCATGAATAAATAAATTAAAGAAAAAATACAAATGATTAAAAGAATGTGTATAAATATATATTTATATATATATATAAAATTATAAATAAATAAAAATAATATAAATCTGCTCTTTTGTAAGCTTTACTTTGTCTACCCATCACCATATGTCATGTCTCTATCAATCTATCCTCCATTCCCACTCTGACTCATCCCAAACCCATTCTACTACTTTCATCCCCTAAATAACCCTGCCTAAGCTCTTCCCTCCTCTTTAACATCTAGCTCACTCCAAACTTCAGTTTACTACCATGATCTCCCAAACAACCCTACTAAATTCGCCCTTATTTGTCTCACCTTAGACTCATCCAGAACACCTCCTGCTATTATGATCTCCCTAACCCTTTCCACAGACTCTTCCCTCCTCCATCTCTCCTTTACTCATCCCAAGCCTCATCCTACTACTATAAAGTCCCAATTAACACTTCTTGATTCTTCCCTCCTCTATCCCTCCATTACTCTAGTCAATCCAACTAACAAACTCCCATATCCTCTGCTCAAATTAACTCATAATAATACTAAAACTGTACTCATATTTCCCTATACTAATCAGCCACTAATTCCTCTTGGGTTCCAGAGTAGCGTGCTACTCGCCGAAAAGCGCTTCAACGCCTCATCAGGGGTAGTAAGCCCTACATAAATACTATTACAATTACATGTTCGAGGACCACTGAAGACATAATTGGATAGTGTATGCCAATCTTTTTGTCACCACTCTTACAGTTGAGAGTTTGTGTTCATTAAGGAGCCGTGAAGACATTGGCGATTACGGAAGAGTGATCTTCTCATCATTGCTCTTACAGTTCAGACTTTACGTGATCATTTAGGGCCCCTAAAGACATTGTTGATTAGGGTACGTCGATCTTCTCATGGCCCCTCAAACAGTTCAGAGTTTACATGTTCACCTAGGACCCTTGAAGACGTTGTCAAATATGGAGGGGCGATCTGCTCATCAGCATCGCTTTTACAGTTCAGACTTTGCATATTCATGGAGGACCCCGAAGACATTGTTGATTAGGGTGCGTCAATCTTATCACTGCTTTTACAGTTCAGAGTTTACATGTTCATTGATGACCCCTGAAGACGTTGTTTTTTAGGGTGGAGCAATCTTCTCGTCAGCGCTCTTACAGTTCAGAGTTTACGTGTTCATTAAGGAGCCCTGAAGACAGTGTTGATTATGGAAGAGTGATCTTCTCTTCATCATTCTTACAGTTCATACTTTACGTGTTCATTGAGGACCCCTGAAGGCATTTTTGATTAGGTAGCGTTGATCTTCTCGTGGCGCCTTGTTCAGTTCAGAATTTATGTGGTCATGGATGACACCTGAAGATTTTGTTGACCAGGGTAGAGCGATCTTCTTGTCACCGCTGGTTACAGTACAGAGTTTATATGTCCATCAAGGACCTCTGAAGATGTTGACTAAGGTCAAGCAATCTTCTTGCTGGTTACTGCTGGTTACCGCAGTAACCACCTACTTGTCACAGCTCTTTACAGTACAGAGTTTACATGTCCATCAAGGACCTCTGAAGGTGTTGACTGAGGTCAAGGGATCTTCTTGTCACCGCTGGTTACAGTACAGAGTTTATATGTCCATCAAGGACCTCTGAAGATGTTGACTGAGGTCAAGGGATCTTCTTGTCACCGCTGGTTACAATACAGAGTTTATATGTCCATCAAGGACCTCTGAAGATGTTGACTGAGGTCATGCGATCTTCTTGTCACCGCTGTTTACAGTACAGAGTTTATGTGTCCATCAAGGACCTCTGAAGATGTTGACTGAGGTCAAGGGATCTTCTTGTCACTGCTGGTTACAGTAGAGTTTATATGTCCATCAAGGACCTCTGAAGATGTTGACTGAGGTCAAGGGATCTTCTTGTCACCGCTGGTTACAGTACACAGTTTACATGTCCATCAAGGACCTCTGAAGGTGTTGACTGAGGTCAAGGGATCTTCTTGTCACCGCTGGTTACAGTAGAGTTTATATGTCCATCAAGGACCTCTGAAGGTGTTTACTGAGGTCACGCGATCTTCTTGTCACCGCTGGTTACAGTACAGAGTTTATATGTCCATCAAGGACCTCCGAAGGTGTTGACTGAGGTCAAGGGATCTTCTTGTCACGGCTGGTTACAGTAGAGTTTATATGTCCATCAAGGACCTCTGAAGGTGTTTACTGAGGTCACGCGATATTCTTGTGACCGCTGGTTACAATAGAGTTTATATGTCCATCAAGGACCTCCGAAGATGTTGACTGAGGTCATGCGATCTTCTTGTCACCGCTGGTTACAGTACATAGTTTATATGTCCATCAAGGACCTCTGAAGGTGTTGACTGAGGTCAAGGGATCTTCTTGTCACCGCTGGTTACAGTAGAGTTTATATGTCCATCAAGGACCTCTGAAGGTGTTTACTGAGGTCACGTGATCTTCTTGTCACCGCTGGTTACAGTACAGAGTTTATATGTCCATCAAGGACCTCTGAAGGTGTTGACTGAGGTCAAGGGATCTTCTTGTCACCGCTGGTTACAGTAGAGTTTATATGTCCATCAAGGATCTCTGAAGGTGTTTACTGAGGTCACGCGATCTTCTTGTCACCGCTGGTTACAATACAGAGTTTATATGTCCATCAAGGACCTCCGAAGGTGTTGACTGAGGTCAAGGGATCTTCTTGTCACGGCTGGTTACAGTAGAGTTTATATGTCCATCAAGGACCTCTGAAGGTGTTTACTGAGGTAACGAGATCTTCTTGTGACCACTGGTTACAGTAGAGTTTATATGTCCATCAAGGACCTCTGAAGGTGTTTACTGAGGTCACGCGATCTTCTTGTCACCGCTGGTTACAGTACAGAGTTTATATGTCCATCAAGGACCTCTGAAGGTGTTGACTGAGGTCAAGGGATCTTCTTGTCACGGCGGGTTACAGTAGAGTTTATATGTCCATCAAGGACCTCTGAAGGTGTTTACTGAGGTCACGCGATATTCTTGTGACCGCTGGTTACAATAGAGTTTATATGTCCATCAAGGACCTCCGAAGATGTTGACTGAGGTCATGCGATCTTCTTGTCACCGCTGGTTACAGTACATAGTTTATATGTCCATCAAGGACCTCTGAAGGTGTTGACTGAGGTCAAGGGATCTTCTTGTCACCGCTGGTTACAGTAGAGTTTATATGTCCATCAAGGACCTCTGAAGGTGTTTACTGAGGTCACGCGATCTTCTTGTCACCGCTGGTTACAGTACAGAGTTTATATGTCCATCAAGGACCTCTGAAGGTGTTGACTGAGGTCAAGGGATCTTCTTGTCACCGCTGGTTACAGTAGAGTTTATATGTCCATCAAGGATCTCTGAAGGTGTTTACTGAGGTCACGCGATCTTCTTGTCACCGCTGGTTACAGTACAGAGTTTATATGTCCATCAAGGACCTCCGAAGGTGTTGACTGAGGTCAAGGGATCTTCTTGTCACGGCTGGTTACAGTAGAGTTTATATGTCCATCAAGGACCTCTGAAGGTGTTTACTGAGGTCACGCGATCTTCTTGTGACCACTGGTTACAGTAGAGTTTATATGTCCATCAAGGACCTCCGAAGGTGTTGACTGAGGTCAAGGGATCTTCTTGTCCCCGCTCTCACACTTCAGAGTTACTTGTTCACCAATGACCCCTGAAGACATTGTTGACCAGGGTGGGTGGGGTGATCTCATCATCAGTCTTGCACTTCAGGCTCGACAAGGCGCCCAAGAGTTCGACAGCTCGCCCCCTCCCCCTGCACAGCCCCTGTGGTTTAATGACCATAAAGAGGCTATTAATACCGGCTTGAACTGGATGATGGGGTTTGAATGCGCAGCTCCATCTCGTGGCTGGCGGGGGTTAATAACTCCATTACCGGCAGCTCAGCGCCTCGGCGGCCCAGGCGCTAGGTGCTCGCCTTCTCGTACTGCGCATTAATTGAGCTAACACGACCCCGGCGACCCCTCCCCGCTCCATTATCTCTCAGTTTACCAGCCATGCAGCGGCATATGTTTGAGAGGACTGGGGGGCCTCTCTGCTTCCGCAGACAGCGCCCCCACCCCCCAGTCACCTGCTGCAGTCACAGGCGCTCGAGCAGAAAATACTTTTTTGTGCATAGTTTTCAGAATCCGATAATGTGTTTGATTTGTGCGAGTTCCGAGGAGCTCATTTGTGAGGGGAGGGAAAATGAGCACCAGTGGTACAAGGTTAGCTAGTGGTGTGGTTGGGGGGTGGTTGGTAGAGAGGGGGGTTTATCATCAGTAGTACAAGGTTAGGTAGTGGTGGGGTTGGAGGGGTGATTGGTAGAGAGAAGTTTATCATCAGTAGTACAAGGTTAGGTAGTGGTGGGGTTGGAGGGGTGATTGGTAGAGAGAAGTTTATCATCAGTAGTACAAGGTTAGGTAGTGATGAGGTTGGAGGGGTGGTTGGTAGAGAGGGGTTTATCATCAGTAGTACAAGGTTAGGTAGTGGTGGGGTTGGAGGGGTGGTTGGTAGAGAGGGGTTTATCGTCAGTGGTACAAGGTTAGGTAGTGGTGGGGTTGGAGGTGTGGTTGGAAGAGAGGTGGGTTTATCAGTAATACAAGGTTAGGTAGTGGTGGGGTTGGAGGGTGGTTGGTAGAGAGAGGGGTTTATCATCAGTAGTACAAGGTTAGGTAGTGGTGAGGTTGGAGGGGTGGTTGGTAAAGGTGGGTTTATCGTCAGTGGTACAAGGTTAGGTAGTGGTAGGGGTGGTTGGTAGAGAGGGGGGTTTATCGTCAGTGGTACCAGGTTAGGTAGTAGTGGGGTTGGAGGGGTGGTTGGTAGAGAGGGGGGTTTATCGTCAGTGGTACAAAGTTAGGTAGTCGTGAGGGTGGAAGGGTGGTTGGAAGTGAGGTGGGTTTATCGTCAGTGGTAAAAAAAAGTAGGGAGCGGTGAGGTTGGAGGGGTGGGTGGTAAAGAGGGGTTTATCGTCAGTGGTAAAAGGTTAGGGAGAGGTAAGGTTGGAGGGGTGGGTGGTAGAGAGGGGCTTATTGTCAGTGGTCCAAGGTTAGGTAGTCGTGAGGGTGGAAGGGTGGTTGGTAGAGGTTGGTTTATCATCAGTAATACAAGGTTAGGTAGTGGTGAGGTTGGAGGGGTGGTTGGTAGAGAGGGGGGATTTATTGTCAGTGGCACAAGGTTAGGTAATGGTGAGGTTGGAGGGGTGGTTAGTAGAAAGTGGGGTTTATAGTCAGTGGTACAAGGTTAGGTAGTGGTGAGGTTGGAGGGGTGGTTAGTAGAAAGTGGGGTTTATCGTCAGTGGTACAAGGGTAGGTAGTGGTGAGGTTGGAGGGGTGGTTTGTTGAGGTGGGTTTATTGTCAGTGGTACAAGGTTAGGTAATGGTGAGGTTGGACGGGTGGTTGGTAGAGGTTGGTTTATCGTCACTGGTACAAGGTTAGGTAGTGGTGAAGTTGGATGGGTGGTTAGTAGAAAGTGGGGTTTATAGTCAGTGGTACAAGGTTAGGTAGTGGTGAGGTTGGAGGGGTGGTTTGTTGAGGTGGGTTTATCGTCAGTGGTACAAGGTTAGGTAGTGGTGAGGTTGGAGGGGTGGTTGGTAGAGAGGTGGGTTTATCGTCAGTGGTACAAGGTTAGGTAGTGGTGAGGTTGGAGAGGTGGTTTGTAGAGAGGGGGGTTTATCGTCAGTGGTACAAGTTTAGGTAGTGGTGGGGTTGGAGGGGTGGTTAGTAGAGAGGGGGGTTTATCGTCAGTGGTACAAGTTTAGGTAGTGGTGGGGTTGGGGTTGGAGGGGTGGTTGGTAGAGAGGGGGGTTTATCGTCAGTGGTACAAGTTTAGGTAGTGGTGGGGTTGGAGGGGTGGTTGGTAGAGAGGGGGGTTTATTGTCAGTGGTACACGGTTAGGTAGTGGTGAGGTTGGCGGGGGGTTGGTAGAGGGGGGTTTATCGTCAGTGGTACACGGTTAGGTAGTGGTGAGGTTGTAGGGGTGGTTGGTAGAGAGGGGGGTTTATAGTCGGTGGTACAAGGTTAGGTAGTGGTGAGGTTGGAGGGGTGGTTAGTAGAAAGTGGGATTTATCGTCAGTGGTACCAGGGTAGGTAGTGGTGAGGTTGGAGAGGTGGTTTGTTAAGGTGGGTTTATTGTCAGTGGTACAAGGTTAGGTAATGGTGAGGTTGGAGGGGTGGTTGGTAGAGGTGGGTTTATCGTCAGTGGTACAAGGTTAGGTAGTGGTGAGGTTGGAGGGGTGGTTAGTAGAAAGTGGGGTTTATAGTCAGTGGTACGAGGTTAGGTAGTGGTGAGGTTGGAGGGGTGGTTAGTAGAAAGTGGGGTTTATAGTCAGTGGTACAAGGTTAGGTAGTGGTGAGGTTGGAGGGGTGGTTTGTTGAGGTGGGTTTATCGTCAGTGGTACAAGTTTAGGTAGTGGTGAGGTTGGAGGGGTGGTTAGTAGAAAGTGGGGTTTATAGTCAGTGGTACAAGGTTAGGTAGTGGTGAGGTTGGCGGGGTGGTTAGTAGAAAGTGGGGTTTATCGTCAGTGGTACAAGGTTAGGTAGTGGTGACGTTGGAGGGGTGGTTGGTAGAGGTGGGTTTATCATCAGTGGTACAAGGTTAGGTAGCGGTGAGGTTGGAGGGGTGGTTGGTAAAGAGGGGTTTATCGTCAGTGGTACAGGGTTAGGTAGTGGTGGGGTTGGAGGGGTGGTTGGTAGAGAGGGGTTTATCGTCAGTGGTACAAGGTTAGGTAGTGGTGAGGTTGGAAGGGTGGTTGGAAGAGAGATGGGTTTATCAGTAATACAGGGTTAGGTAGTGGTGGGGTTGGAGGGGTGGTTGGTAGAGAGGGGAGTTTATCGTCAGTGGTACAAGGTTAGGTAGTGGTGGGGTTGGAGGGGTGGTTGGTAGAGGTGGGTTTATCGTCAGTGGTACAAGGTTAGGTAGTGGTGAGGTTGGAAGGGTGGTTGGAAGAGAGATGGGTTTATCAGTAGTACAGGGTTAGGTAGTGGTGGGGTTGGAAGGGTGGTTGGAAGAGAGATGGGTTTATCAGTAATACAGTGTTAGGTAGTGGTGGGGTTGGAGGGGTGGTTGGTAGAGAGGGGAGTTTATCGTCAGTGGTACAAGGTTAGGTAGTGGTGAGGTTGGAGGGGTGGTTGGTAGAGAGGGGTTTATCGTCAGTGGTACAAGGTTAGGTAGTGGTGAGGTTGGAGGTGTGGTTGGTAGAGGTGGGTTTATCGTCAGTGGTACAGGGTTAGGTAGTGGTAGGGTTGGAGGGGTGGTTGGTAGAGGTGGGTTTATCGTCAGTGGTACAAGGTTAGGTAGTGGTGAGGTTGGAAGAGAGATGGGTTTCTCAGTAATACAGGGTTAGTTAGTGGTGGGGTTGGAGGGGTGGTTTGTTGAGGTGGGTTTATCATCAGTGGTACAAGGTTAGGTAGTGGTGAGGTTGGAGGGGTGGTTAGTAGAAAGTGGGGTTTATAGTCAGTGGTACAAGGTTAGGTAGTGGTGAGGTTGGAGGGGTGGTTTGTTGAGGTGGGTTTATCGTCAGTGGTACAAGGTTAGGTAGTGGTGAGGTTGGAGGGGTGGTTAGTGGGCAACTGGTGTAGAGCTACTGACAGACAGACCGAAGCCCCACCCCCTTCCGGTGTCAGTCTTAAATGAAGGCCTTGCCACCAGGACAGCACACACAGAAAGAAGAAAAAGCCTACCAGGATTGTTTTGTGTAGGAAGGCGTACCTTCCTGCACAAAACCAACCCTGCATACAACTAAAGCCCCAAGGGTACCTGTGCTTGCACTAGGCTGCCGAAACAACCCCAGCGCAGGAGAAAAGGACAGGAACGCAGAGTATTGCATAAATACAGTGCATTCCCGCCGTACGCCAAATCCCCATAAGTGAGGCCTCAGTGCTTAATTTGAGCCGGTGGTGGCAGGCACAGTGGCTCATTTAGTTTTCCTCAACAAACTTTAATCCAGAGAAAGAGACAAAAACACAAAAGAGGGAGCTAAGGAGGAAGCGAAAGAGGAATAAACAGTGCCAGACTGACCGAACAGGGCTGAAAAGAGCTCAGAGGAGTGAGATAAGGAGGCAGGGAGTGACTGGTGAAGAGAAAGGGGAATAAACAGTGCCAGACTGAGAGAACAGGGCTGAAAAGAGCGCAGAGGAGTGAGATGAGGAGGCAGGGAGTGACTGATGGTGGATGAAAGAGGCCTGAGGTGGAATCAAGGCTACCAGCTTGTAGTCAGCACCCCAACCTTTGATGGCGCCTGGGGGGCTTGGAAACAAAATTTCGCCCCCGCCCATATTATCACTTTTTTTTGGTAAACAAATTACGCACTCGTGGGTCAGGCGTTGGACATGAATTTTGATGGAGGTGAATACGATCGGCACAGTTGTTACTGGTGCACATAGTGAGCAGCCCAGAGGCCCCCGCAAGGACGGAGTGTTCACCAGTGCATCCCTCACGAGAGTCGCGACATGTCGCGACCCACTGCAGCAGCAACTCCCGTCAAACTTCTGCTGGAGATGCAGGCAACAGCCCATTTGACCCTCTAACAGTGCAGGCAAAGCTCGCCCGGCCGAGGGAAGCGCCGTCTTTTTAGTTCATTATCTCGTGATATTTCCACTTTTCTCTTTCAGATGACATCTTTTCCGCAGTGCCTGTTGGAATGAAATGAGACATCCTCTGCTCCGTGTGACCCCCTCCAACCCCTCGCCATCGGACTCCTAGACATGCCCCCCGCGGACCGTGGTCACCTCTTGGCAATCTGTTTTCAAAGCCCCCGAAACTTCCAGAATGCCTGTAAATTGAGTTCCAGAAATGAGCGCTGACATTTCCCCCGCTCCGCCGCCCCCAGGGAGGCCCGGACGCCTGATTGCCTTTTTCAAGTGTTTGCGCTCGAAAAAACCCGTAGAATTACATTGTGTGCCAATGTGAAGTGGGTCGGGGCTGCTCGGAGCAGGTTAAAGCTGAGTTTATGACAGCCTCCTCCTCGGTTATCTGTCCAGGCAGCATCCAGGAGCAAAGATTCCTGACGCATCTCCATCAAAGATGTGCTCTACACCTCAACCCGGGACTGCGGCCTGCCACTTTTATGTTTTTGCAGTTTTATATAGCGCAAACTCAACCCAAAGGTATTGGAGCACTTTACAGGAGCAGCAGTTACATTACACAATGAAACATTCATTTTTGCTAAGCGCTGGAAGATTCAGGGCCTGATTACTGTGATGGATAACCCGTCTGCCGGAGTCTAAATCCCATAAAATAGGATAGGATTTAGATTTTGGTGGATGGGATATCCGTCACCGTTGTGTCAGAGTAACTGACCCCCAATATCTGAATCAGGTCCTAAGTGATTTGCCCAGAATCACAGGATGTCGAGCCGACGCCGAGACTCAAACCTGGTTGCCCAGCTCCAAAGTCGGCAGCTCGGGCCGTTACGCCGCATCCTCTTCCACTTGTCACTCTCCGCGCCAGGAGGGCCAGCCTGTAGCCAGTGGTACCTTACAAGTGACCCCTCGGTGTTACGAGGTGATGAGTTTCAGGACGTTCATCCTGTGTCTTGGTACTGGTAACTCGGTAACTTGCACCTCCCGCTACATATTGGGCAAGCAGGAAATTTACCAGCACAATTTCCCTAAAACTGAATGAAGGTCTGTGGACCAAATGCACAAAGCAGTTTAGTAGTCACAAAGGCCCTCTTTTTGTGGCAGTAGTAATGCCAACAGGCTGGCGATACTGCCAGCCTTATCACGACTGTGGCGCTTCCCACGCAGTCATGCCGCCGGGACCGGCGGTATACCGCCATGGCGGTCACGGCAGTTGTAATCCGCCAGGGCAGCGCTGCCCTGGGGATTTTGACTCCCCTTACCGCCAGCCTGTCCATGGCAATAGACACCGCCATGGAAAGGCTGGCGGTAAGGAGACTTGGGGTGCCCCTGGGGGCCCCTGCACTGCCAATGCACTTGGCATAGGCAGTGCAAGGGCCCCCAGGTACAGCCCCATCGCGCATTTCACTGCCCGCATTTCGGGCAGTGAAATGCGCGACGGGTGCTACTGCACCCGCTGCACATCAGCATTGCTCTATTACGAGCCGGCAGCAATGTTGATGTGACTTTTCCGCGGGGCCAGCGGATGGTAACACTGCCAAGTGGAGTCGAAGTAGGGAGCCAGTAATACTGCCAGCGCTATTCTGGCGCCCGCAGCCTAGGTTGTAATGCGGCCCAAAGTTTGTGAGTCAAAAAAATGACAGGATTTGTGACCACAAAATGTATTTTTTGTTATGTATTAAGCCCATTTTGAGATCTGGTAGATGTTCACCAAATCAGAAAAAGGGTTTAAAAATGTGTGACAAATCGCTTTTTGGAGGGGGCGTGTTCAGGCCGTCCCTTCTATAAGCAGATTTGTTATGGTAGGTAGCCATGTTTTGCAACTGAAATTTAGTCAAAAAAGATTGAAAAGTTACAGACTCCTGAGCTGGGTGGTAACACATTCGCAAAAGTGAGGGAGGATCTATAGTAAAGAAAAAATATATATATTGTTTTTAAATGCAGTCCTGTTTCCTTGAAGGAAAATCGACAGCATTGAATGCCATCATAGAGATGGTGGTCTGTTAACCCCAGCAAGCCATCCCTGTAGTGGCATCCAATTACTGCGAGTCATAATTTGATGCCATGAATATTAATGAGGTAGATAGAATTGCCACCCTCTATGATTATGAATTTTGTGAACTGACCTAGTTGTACATAGGTCAGTTCACAAAACCTTTTTACAATCGCAAAATTTGGTACACAATTCTGGAACATGTTTTTTTCCCAATGGAAATTTTGTACACCAGTCCCAAAATGTATTACAGGCAGCTAAAAAAACCCACCCATTATGCAATTTCACAAATCCTTGCATATATTAAAAGGTATATAGGACCTTTGTTCACTACATTTCTAGATCCTGTCCATCCAAGTAGATTCTCCGGCATGTTTTTTTGCCTGAGAATCTGCTTGGAAGGGAGAGTGTGCAAAAGTTAAATATTAAAAGATCTGACAATAACTTGGGCTTGACAATGACTTCGGGCTCAGAGAGCAGACTGGTTTCTGCAAGATTATCCGCTCGCGTCGCAGACGGCCACAGTGACATCATAGAACGTCTGTGGGATGTAGATGGAATGCGCCTCCACACAAATAATGCATCAATGGATGAAGGACCTTGTTTTATCACTAGCAACATGTCCCCAAACTGTGCCCAAACAATCCTTCAAATACCAGATTTAAATGTAATTCTGAAATGCAGTGATTTTGTCTGAATCATTAGTTTGCTAGTCCAGCGAACAATATGTGTAGCCCTGAACAAATATCAGCTTCCAAGTTTCACCAGGAATTCACAAGCACTTCTGTTACACATGGACAGTCGGCCTTTTATCACCATCTCCTAATGGCTTAATACCATTGTACAAGTGGTAGCCAGAATGTTGCCAAGAATGCACACTAGGTGAAGGCTATGCCATCCTTATGCCAGTGGTAGTCAGTATGTTTGAAGAGTGCTCACTATGTGAAGGATATGCCATCCTTATCTCAGTGGTAGCCAGAATGTGTCAGGAACACTCACTATGTGAAGGCCATGCCATCCTTATCCCAGTGGTAGTCAGAATGTGTCATAACGCTCACTATGTGAAGACCATGCCATCGTTATGCCAGTGGTAGCCAGATTGTTGGTCATAATGTCAAGCATGGCTCATTACGCCAGGGACAGCTAGAATGTTGACAGCTATTGCCACCATGCCATTCAGAGTCACAATGATGCCTCCTCTAACCATCAACCCATCCAAGTGCTGCCAATCAGATGCTGATACACTGAACTAGGTACAAGCTCATTAACGTGCACACACATTCTCACATACTGAACAGTGTTGGCTAGCAGGACTCTAATATGGTCGTACACAATGGCGCCAGACTCACCGTATATGCGGCTCCCCAGTGTACACTAGCAGGAATGGCAGGACTTCCTTCCTGCTCAGTGGAAGGGGAATCCAACAAATCCCCGGAGCTGCTCTCATGCTATTTTCAACATGAGTGCAGCTCCAGGATTGGTGGGAGCAGGCTAACCCGGTGCTCATTTTGAGGCTGGGAGCCTGTGCCAGCAATCCCCCGGCTGTTTGACAGCCCTAGAATAGCTGGGCCTACAGTGCGCATGTCGGGCTGGCCGTAACAAGACAGTTGGCTAACCTGACATGCGCACTGAAAGGGGCAGCAGTCATCCTGTAAATCAGCCCGTCCCCTACCCTCACGCTTGTGCTGTACACAATGTGAGCTGGTGGCAAAATAAAATTGTAATGCCGTTTTATTTATTTGTGTTTGCCTGCTGCTCTCGCAGCAGGCGGGGTGATGCTCCTCCCTCTTTAGGAGGAACCGCCCCTGATACTGAAACGTTGAATATTACTGGCCCTGTGCCCTCCCAGTTTACCTTGCCCTGGTGGCTCTGACATTGTTTTTTCTTGGCTCAGCACCAGTGAGATGAAGGTACTTGGTGCAGACTACAGGAGGCGGGCGAGGGTGCATTGGGCTGGGGGCCTGGCAGCCACGTGGTGCTAGGGCCCCCAGTGCTTAAGATGCTTCGTGGCCAGCCTGCACATTCTGCTACTCTGGCATTTCCCCAGTTGGTTGCAGGTGATCTGTCTGCTTTCAGAGCAGGATGGGCTGCCATGGTACTCCCATGACCCTACACCCTGGTTCCAATGGCATAATGAAACTTGAGGGGACCACCCTGCAAATTATATGGAGAGGGACCCTTACCTCTGAACCCAGTGAGGGGCCTGCCGCCTGTGCACAGTGCAGTGCTTAATTTGTGCTTGTTGTTTCCAGTGCTGAGCACCTGCACTTATTTTTGAGGGCCGGCACTTATTCTTCTGCCTCGAGCCTTCGCTGTGAGCAAAAGACACATATGGGAAAGATGGAGGAAGGGAAAAACGCAAAAGCGCCCCAAAGGGGGGGAAAGCAGAAAGCTGCAAGAGTGACCTGAAGGGGCAGGGAGTGGCTTTATATGGATGGAAGAGGCCCGAGATGGCCTCAGGATTACGCTACCTCAGTATTCCGTGCTCCCGCATTTAATTGCAGCAGCCGTGTGTTTAAGAGGAGGGCTTTGGCACCAACACATTTTTATTTACAAATTAAGCACTGGCACAGTGTACTGTGCTGAGTGGGCCCCCTGGAGCTTGGTGGCCCCCTGTACCCTGGGGGCTGATGTTACACCTCTGCCCGGTTCTAGTCCTGGCCTCCTGCAGTGGTGGGCTGCTTTGAACTTTTTGACAGGGCTGATTCTGGTTTCTAATCTGGCCCTGAGACACGTGGAGCTGCCATCCCCAGCTCTCTGGCTCTTGAGCCCTGAGACGGCCCAGAAGTTACTCTGAGGTTGCCAGGCTTGGGTGCGGAGCCAGGGGCTGACAAGCCTTAAGGGCACAGTGTCCAGACCAGCTGCTCTAGGAGGAGGGAGACATCGGTAGCAGAACCAGGGTTGGACGCTGGTGGGGATCGACAGCCTGCCACTCCCCATCACTGCCAGATCACGCTACTACCTCTCATTGGCTGCCTCTGTGAAGGGCTAGCCAATGAGGAGATGGTTCATGGATCTACTTGCTGGGCTCAGTTCACTTACAGGCAGTGCTTAATTTGTAAATAAAAAGGTGCCGGTGCCCAAAGCCCTCCTCTTAAATACGTGGCTGCTGTAATAAAATGTGTGAACACGGAATACTGAGGCGGTGTAATCCTGAAGCCATCTCGGGCCTCTTCAATCCATTTACAGCCGCTCCCTGCCCCTTCAGCTCACTCTTGCAGCTTTCTAATGTCTCCCTTTGTGACGCTTTTTCGTTTTTCCCTTCCTCCGTCTTTACCAGATGTGTCTTTTGCTCGCAGCAAATGCTTGAGGCAGAAGAATAAGCCCCGGCCCTCAAAAATAAGTGCTGGCCCTCAAAAATAAGTGCCAGTGGTCAGCACCGGAAACAACAAGCACAAATTAAGCACTGCTTCAAGGGAGGGGGCGAGCCAATTGGTCTCCCCTATCCATTGCTGGGTTTTGCAGCATCTGCCTGCCTATTGCTGTATCTCAGATGCACACTGATCATGTGAGGTTGGAGTGTGATTACACTGTCCCCCCTGAAAGGCCCACTGTGAACACGAAGACTGTCTCCCCGCCCCTCCACTGACAGTCTTAAGAGTGGGAGACCAGCCTCTTACTCTCATCTCCCTCCAAGTCGGGTAGGGCACTTCCCCAGTGCCCAGATTGGCAGGCAGCCCTGGCACCACAAGTACATTTTGCACAGGTATCCTGGACACAAGTGAGCAAACTTTGGTGCTGTTTACTAGATGCGGTAGCCAATAAACAGACTGGAAGAGTGGTCCATGCACAGGAGTGCATGAAATGATGACCCAAGCACTGTAATACAGAACAGAAAAGGAGCATCCTGTGCTGATTTTCACATATTTTGCCTCACTTCAGAGAGGAGGCTCAGCCTGCAATCGAGAAAGGAGCAGAATGATAAAGAATGCTAAATCTCAGTGAGGATCCAATACTTTTTATTTTCAGTCACTCCAAAGAAGGCACAGAACAGTGCCTAAGACTGGGTCACCCCAAACATGCCACAGTCCAAGTCACTCGAACTCATTCAATAATCACAGCTGTGCATAGACAGTAACTATGAAAGGTTTTTTCAAAACCCAGGAGCTTTCGAAATCCTCCTGATTGTTTGCACGGGTATCATAATTTAGCCCCATCCTTGGAATCGGGTATTGACAAAGCCAATAGATCTGGCTTTCGCAAGAATGCTATGTTATACATCAACATTAAGCACTTTATATCTATAGCTACAAGGGGGAAGAAAGTAGAGAGGAAATGAAAGAAGAAAAGACCATTGCAGGGAGAGAAAGCAGGAACATGCAGGAGTGAGCGAAAGGGGCAGGGAGTGTCTGCAGGTGTGTTACAGAGGCAGGAGGTGGATTTAGGACTATGCAGCCTTAGTATCTAGGACGCTGGCAATCAGCGTTACAAGCTGTGGACCTCTGAGCAAACTTTGGGCCCGGCACAGATTCTTTTCCAAGTTAAGCACTATGGCCCTCATTCTGACCTTGGCGGTCTTTTCGCAAGACCGCCGAGTTACCGCCGCGGTGAAGACCGCCGACCGCGGCGGTATGCCGCTGTGCGCATTCTGACCGCTGGGAGCGTTCCGCCGGAAAACCGCCAGCAGCCACACTGGCGGTCGGCGGGAAAGTGGAGACTGGTCAACCTCCACCGCCACGCCAGCAGAACACCGCCCACAGAATTACGACCCACATTTCTGTGTGGCGGTCTTCTGTTGGCGGTCTTCTGTTGGCGGTCACCTCCCCATGGCTCCTGTCACCTCCCGGAGGACCAACGCACAAGGTAAGTTGATCGTCCGTGAGGGGAGGAGGTGGGGGGGTGTTGTGTGATGTGTCCGTGCATGGGGGTGTGCGTGTGAGTGTGTAGAGGGGGTGTGTGAGTGCGTGCATGCGGGCGGGGAGTGCTGCTGTGCCTATGGGCAATGTGTTTAGTTCGGCGGGTGTGCATGTCGGCATGTATGTGTGCGGGTATGTGTCCCCGTTGTGTATGTGTGTGTAGGGGGTGTGTATATGTGCATGTTGGGGGTGTGTGCATGTCGGGGTGCATGTATGTGCATGTCGGGGTGGGGGTGGGAGGGGGTTCGTACCACCTCTGGTGGGTGGCAGGGGGGTGGAGGGTGTGGGGGGAGGACTCGGGTGGGTAGTGGGGGGTGGGGGAGACCCCTATCAGTGCCAGGGAAGGAATTCCCTGGCCCCGATAGTGCTTACCGCCATGGTTCGCACGGCGGTTCCCGCCCGCAAGAAACCGCGGCGGTAGGCAGGGTCATAATACCCTTGGCGGTCTTGGGACGACCGCCGGGCCGGAGTGCGCAAACTCCAGCCCCGCGGTCATGACCGCCGTGGCGGTCGGAGTGGGGAAGTGGCGGTCGGTCGCGGCGGGGACCGCCGCGGTCAGAATGCCATTTTTAATACCGCCGGTCTGTTCGCGGTCCGACCGCCGTCTCTCCGCCGACCGCCAGGGTCAGAATGAGGGCCTATATATTATACTAGTTTGGCAACATGCAATATAGAAAACAATTGACAAAATATAATAATAGAGTGACACAGCAGCCCAGGTACACCTGCCCTAGCACTGAACTCCACCCCTTTCTGGCAGCCTTGCACTTGTGATCATGGAAAATGCTGTCACTCACAGAGGAAGGCAGCTATTGGTGGAAGCGGGCTGATGAATTACCCACGTGACGTACTCTGGTGGGTGGAAGCAAAATGTGAATGACACTTCAACAGACCAGTCGATGAAGAGGATGGACTGGAAACCCCAGTAAGTGTGCATATGTAATTTGTATTTTTTTAAGTGAAGCATCGAAGTCAGCTAAAGCTCTTTCTAGGTCAAAACAAAAAAAAATACACTCTTTAAAAAACAAAAAATAGATGTCAAGCATTAGAAACCTTCAAGAATTACCTCAAAGTGAAGTGTCACTCAAACACGCATCCCACATATTCCACCTCAGCTGCTATCGATGCTGTTACTCTGCTGGCAGAAGCTACCCCAACACCTGCCTAGTGGTGTCACCTGAGCCTCAGCCGTGGGAGGGTGCAGGGGAGGGGCCCACTCAGCAAAGGTTGTAGGTGGTGGAACGGGGAGGGGGCCTTCCTGTACTTAGACGGGGGGAGGGGAGCTCAAGTTCCATTACACCACCGCACCTACCCGTGGACTCTAGGCCTGCGTAGAAAGAGTGGGAGCTCTGTCTATGGACAGGCATGGTGACCATGACACTGTGGTATTACTCTCAGGTGTACAATGTCCTCTATAGAAGTAGCTAGACGTACACTGCAACTAAACACTGTAATATGTCTTTCTTAACTTCACTGATGATGTATTTTGTTGCATTTTTTCATAGTCCTGATGAGGCGCTGAACCGCATTAGCAGGTGGGCAGCACAGTTCTCCATGGCTGAACGCTTGGCTGGAAGAGTACGACATTGCAGGGTAGCCTATGTGGAAGTGTTTCTGAGTGATCAAGTGATGCTTTTATGGTCCCTTACCCTGTACATAGGCCAGTGGCGTGAGGGAAACTTGAGGGGGGGCCCCTGCACAGTACATGGAACCCCCGAGACTCACGCAGAAGCGCTCAGGTCAGAGTACTGTGCTAAAGCCCCCCCCCCGGAACTCTGGGCCCCCTGCACTGTGAGTGCCTTTGTTACACTACTGATGTAGGCTTATTCTCTCACTTACTGAATAAAGAAGAGGGTCCTCCCACTCCCTTGGGCCCAGCATTCACAATCCCTTCCACCTGGCCCATTCCAATGCATGTAGGCTTGCCCTGGAGAGAAGCAGGGATGATGGAAGAGACGTAGGGATGATGAAGAGAAGCAGGGATGATGTATGATGGATGAGAAGTAGGAATAATGGATGAGAATTAGGGATGATGGATGAGAAATAAGGATGAGAAGTAGGGATGATGGAAGAGAAGTAAGGATGATGGCTGAGAAGTAGGGATGATGGATGAGAAGTAGGGATGATGTATGATGGATGAGAAGTAGGGATGATGGATGAGAAGTAAGGATGAGAAGTGGGGATGATGGATGAGAAGTAAGGATGAGAAGTAGGGATGATGTATGATGGATGAGAAGAAGGTGATGATGGATGAAAAGTAGGGATGATGTTTGATGGATGAGAAGTAGGGATGATGGATGACAAGTAAGGATGATGTATGATGGATGAGTATTAGGGATGATGGATGAGAAGTAGTGATGATGTATGATGGATGAGAAGTAGGGATGATGGATGAGAAGTAGAAACGATGTATGATGGATGAGAGGTAGGGATGATGGATGAGCAGCAGGGATGAGAAGTAGAGATGAGGAGTGAGGAATAAGAATGTCCTAAAATAGATGTTGTACTGCCCCCTTTGTGTCTGCTTCAGGAGCAGTTTTAGTTTAGCAAAACTGCCAAAATCTACTCCACAGGTGGACTTAAAATGAAGGACGGATGCCTTGCCTGAACACTGCATGCACTCCACACTTGTGCGGATTGGCTGCACATAGCTCCGGCTGGTCCAGGCGAGTGTGGTACCCCGATCTGCTGAGCCTGAGCAGTTGCCCTCCAATCATTCTATCCCTTTGGAAGGGCCACCTGAATCTCCACAATCTGCACCAGCATGCACGGAGATTGAGCAGGGACAACTGAACAGTTTTGATTTCCTGGCTGAGATAGTTGATTGTGATTCTCAGGGCCAGGTGCCCCTTGATTAAGTCCATCTTTTTGGGGCATTGGGTGGAATTTGTGGCCTGGTGTAGGGACCGTCACCTTGAACCCTATGGGCTCAGTTATCAGATGTCTTATTGTTTGTCTTGTCCTTGGCCTAGCAAGGCTTTGTGGTGGTCATTGTTAACGATTATATGTCGGCCCTCTCAGCCTTTGTACGCTTACCTGACCAATCTTCCTTACTCAAAGCACCTGATGTTATGAGGTTCTTAAGAGAGTTAACACACCTTCATAATGCCTCAATGGGTGGTCAGCTAGATCCTCAAATTTCTGAGGTATAGGCCATTCAACAAACTGCATAGCTGTTCTCCATGGTGACTGCTGTTTTCTCACCACTACATCTCTCGAAGAAGGACAGGCTGGAGTTGTTTGATCCAATGAGAGCATTCAGCTTTTCATTGAGCGCACAAAGGAGTATTGTGTAGATGACCAGATCTTTGTGGCCTTTAGGGGTGCTAAAAAGGTGTAAGGTGGTGCTGAAAGTGACCCTGTCCAGGTGGATCATTGTGTGCATAAAGACATGCTACACTGTAGCCCAGAAGGAGCTCCCTGTGGACCTACATGTTCATTCCACTAGGGCCCAAGCCATCTGCACTGCCAATGGATGTTCCGGTCCTAGACATCTGCCAAGTTGCTGCATGGGCATCCATGCATACCCTCTCCAAGCAGTAGTGCATCAACATATAGGTCCACAGAGGCGACCACTATGCTTGTTTGGTTCTGCAGGACTTGTTGGTATGAGTGCCCACCTCAGACCCTCCTCCACTCGGAGGTGCTGCTTATGTCTCTATTCTAAAGGTGAGGAATCTGTGGTTAGAAGTATCCATCAGGAAAATAAGTCACTTATTGGAAGAAACGTTCTGTCTGGTGGATACTGTATCTCTCCGCAGATCTGTCACTGCCCTCCCTGTTCTGTGGAATGGACTCCTGTGGCTGTTAAAAAGGGCTCAGTTTAGTTTCGGTACACGGTCACCTCGTATTTGTCATGCTTGATCTGTGTCTGAGGGTGTGGAAGAATGTGGAGACAAAACTGATGTTAGCGTGCATAGGTGGTGCCAATGTATGGCTCTGCACCGTCAGTTCTGAGGTGGCATCAAGCCATCACCCTCTACCGCCACTTGGGAGCAATTGCTTTGAAAGCTGGATCTAGTCTGGTGCCTGGGATTATTCTAAAGGGGAGAAATCTGCAGGTAGGCGAAGTATCCACCAGGAAGAAGTTTACCAATCATAAGTAACTTGTTCCTCATGCATTTGTAGTGTGCGTTACACAGGCCATAGTTTACAGATTCTTTTAATCTCTGTAAATTGCCCAGTACAAATGTGTACAAATGTATCTGAAGCCTCTGAGTGAAGTAGGTACACCAGGGGGTGTAACACAGGCACCTGCAGCCCCTGTTGTGCAGGAGGCCTTCCCATCCCTTTAGGGAGCCCCTCAACCCCTTAGAGGACTCCCATTCAGCACAAGACCAACAAATATCTGTGCGATCTGTGGGACTCTGGGGCCTCACATCGCATTCTGCAGGGCAGCCCCCCATCATTTTGCATTATGCCACTGAGGTGCACTTTGACATTCTCTTGGCCACACTAGTAATACTGTTCGATATTGTGCGCTACACTCTCCAGTGAGCTAGCGCATGGAAGCCGACTTCCAGGACCTGATGCTCAGTGCAAATAGAATAGATGGATTGAGTTGGTTGAATGTTCCGAGCAGCGAGTCAAAGGCGTTTTACAGCTCAGCCTCTTCCGCTCACACTGATCAGCCAGTCATGGAGGCGTGTTTGCCTTGCATTACATATTTGCTCAATATCTTTTATTAAATGGCACAAAAGAATATATTGGGTAGTGTTCAGATTAAATTTGGAGAAGACATCTTCTCTATCTGTTAGCAAAATCCCAAGAACTTTTTTTAATGTTCATTGTTTTATTAATTTTTTCAGTCAAGACCTTGGGGTAGAACTGAAATATCTTCCAATACATGCAGTCTCCAGAGGCTCTTCAAACAGAGGCATCCTGGGGGTACCTTACCGGAAGCTGGCTCCGCCGCAGTATACCAGCCCAGCTGAAAATGTCCCTAATAATCCTGGCATTATAAGCTCCTAATGTTGGCAGATAAGGGAACTGGGGCACAAGAGATGTTTAGAGACCTGAGCAAATTGGGCTCTGATCCAGGGCCCCAGCCTCTTAGGTGGGCCCCAGATATATGAGCTTGTTTTACATACAAGTTTCTTGTTTGGCAGTGTGTGAGTCTATTTCAGATATTTTGCAGAGAAATGTTGTGTTTACGTTTTGATGCAACATCCATAAAAAAAGTTCCTTTTATGAGAAACGGCAGTGGGTCGCAGAGATTATTTGCAATAATATTAGTGCTTTGCTGCTATATTACAATATTGAAAACACACATCACTGAATATTAGATGGAAACACATTTCGAGTTTGGACCAGTCTGCCTTGGCAGTATCAATGAGATGGTCTCAGAGGGCATGAAATGGCTAAAATTGGATCATAAATTCAAAGCTGTTCCGAAAAGCCCCCCCCCACCCAAAAACAAATATTTTTGGCCCCTGGGACCCTAAAAGTCATAAGATATCCCTTTCACATTGATGTAAATGAGAGCACTTAGCCCCTGGTGGGTAGAGGAGTCCCAGCTGACACAGCTGAGAGGTTTTGCCAGAGGTGCTACCTCTGAAACAGGAGAACACCGTGGGACAATGCATTACTAAGAGTGAAGGGCCACCATATCATATCAGCCCGCTCATGTTTGCCTTTGGCTGTATAGATGTGGGTCCTGTGCTCATTGTGCCAAATGAACCAAGCAGTACCTGGCTGATGAGCCCTAATCAGGGTAAAATCGGTCTTGGGTTACTTATGCTCCAGTTCAGAGAGGACCTGGCCAGGCAGGTCGGGCTGGGCTGTTCCTAGTGGAGAAGGACCAAGATGGATCTGCAAATGGCTGGGTCCAAACTGAAATGGCAAGGTGGGCAAAAGAACAATGGGTTGGAATACTACCCCACGCAATTGCCAGGGATTGCTGGGAAGGTCACTTGCGGTGTCTTAGCGCCTGTCGTTTCTTCCAAGCACCTTGTACCATGAGGCTGTGCCTGGAATCCAAAAGGGTCCCACGAAGGATGCACTCCGGAACCCTCCAGCATTGCCTCCGGCGGCATTTGCAGCACCCCAGGAGTGCTTGCTGCTCGAGCTGGAGTGTGAAACTTGAGGCCCTACAAAGAAAAGTTTCTGCCAATCCTGGGGTTCAGAAGTGTCAGAGAGAAACATACCAGCACTGCAGCACCTCTGACAGACAGCCAGGTGAAAATCTGATAACATTTTATCCTGCTGTCCCAATTACTGATTAGTGATTCTATATTTTTGACAATTTTTTTTAATGTGTGCCCTTCACCGTAGCAATAATCTGTCTGTTTCTCTTTAGTAAAGTGTTACTGTGTGGGCATTCTTTATTTAATTGTTGTCAGTGCTTCATTTGTACTAAAATAAGTGCCGGAGCCCTTGTCAGGAGGCCACTACAGTTTGCACCACCTATTACCCCCGCCTGCGATGCCGACGGTAGTTCCAACACAACTGCTAACCATTGCACTCTTAGAAGTGGGTCAGTCAAGACTACTCCAGACCCCCAAAGCTAGAATAATGTCAGGCGGCAAGTAGTAAGTTTTAATTTATATTGGATTAATAAACAGCTGTTGTGCTCATCCCTAAATTAGACATACAGCACCACCATGTGGCAGACTGCATAAGTGCTGATGTTGACAATTAAGGGCCGGTGTCAAGCACCAGAAATTACTGGCTCAAATTAAGCACTGATTGCTACTGGTATTCACAATCTGTACCAAGTATCATACTTTATCCCCTCACCATCCCAGGGTTTGCTGTGGTGCTCCTAAAGCTGACCATGGTGCTTGTGGGCCCTTTCGTGTCGTGAGAGACCCCCCCGTCCGACAGGCCAGGCAGGTCGAGCAGTGCCGCCTTTGGGATGGGACCAGGAGCCCTGTTTTTCGTGAGAGCGCCCCCGAACCTCACCCCGACAGGCCAGGCAGCTCGGACAGTGTCACCTTTGGGATGGGATCACAACATGTGTTCATGAGTTAACACTCGCTGCTGGCGATGGCTGTTTCTAAACCTCACGATTTCACATAAGGCAAGGAAGACCACGCCTTTCATTCATCCAGGGTCGATAGAAATGGCGGGAGTGTGGTATGAAGCACTACATACAAACACGTCGATGTTATTATCACACTCAGCTACCTGGGTCTGTCTCGCTGCTCTAGACTGCTGAGGACATGGGATAAAGCGGTTTTATTTGACACTGGGTTCTGATAGGGCTTACCGATTTGTTGCACTTTCTCTTGGAAGATCATTGCACCCCACACGTGCTCGAGGACATTTTGCTATCCCCACCCTTCGTGAAACAACAAGGTGGAGTTTCTGTTGGCAGGATATGACCTGCTTGTACTAGTGCCCTGAAGCTTCTGAACATTTAGAATGCCATAAGGAGGGGGGTGATGAAAAACAAAGAAATGACCATTACATTAATAGCAGCAACCTACTGGTCACGGGCTTGCACTCCAGAAGCTTGGTAGGTTGTAGGGGTTGAGGTTTGAGCACCCCATCTCCCGCACATTTGATGTCATTTTAATCCTTGCTCACAAAACCAGGGCCAGGCAGCCCAGGGTCCGGCAGCCCAGGGTCCGGCAGCCCAGGGTCCGACAGCCCAGGGTCAGGCAGCTCAGGGCCAGGCAGCCCAAGGTCAGGCAGCTCAGGGCCAGGCAGCCCAGGGTCCGACAGCCCAGGGTCAGGCAGCCAGGGCCTCGCACAATGCCCCTCTGCGGCCCTTCTCTTGCCACGAGGGTTGTTTCTGCTCTTGAGGGCAGAGTTGAGGTGCAGTTGTGAGGGCCTGTGACTAGCTGGGGGCATACAATGCGTCCCACTTATATTTTACAAAAAGCTGGGGACAGCCACTGCAGCCGCGTAACCCTTATTACAATATGAAAATTCAAACGTATCCTTAGTGCCCCTTCTAAGAAATCACTGGCTGAAGCGACGGCCTTAATGCGCTAGAGGCTCTAGAGCAGAGTTCCTGCAAGCTCCCGAATCCGTCTGTAAGCGCCTGGAAGCGAACAAAGGCACCCGAGCTACCCATTAGGTAGTTCTGTCGGAATCTAAAAGACGACTCAAAACCGCCAAGAAATAAAGAACGTAGCGCCTACACAAAAGTAGATTTAAAAATAGGAAAACTGCACTATCTAAACACTTGCAAAGGGTTGGAGATGCAATAGGTGCAATCAGGCAAAAAAAAACATTGTTTGCTCAAGAATGGATGCACAGGCAAAACTGGGATGAAACTCCCCTAGCCATTAGGGATTAAACTCCCTTAGCCATTTGTGAGAGAAGAAACCAGTCACTAATGTAAAGATAAAAAAAAACACAACAGTAAACTAAGAATGTCTCCCTGGCTGACATTAGACGGAACACGTGCTCTAGATAAAGAAAATCCCAACAGTTTTACCCCATAATCCGAGACAAATAGCCAAAACAAACCCCTAAATGCGCCCCCTCCTTCCGCCTGCTCCGCCGAGGTATCCAAAGCAGCACAACCCGTTCTGGCCGCAAGAGGGCGCTCTGCTACTGTTCAGACACGAGCTGAATAAACACAAGCAGTGGCAAAGCAAGTCTGTCTGGCTTTAATGTGCCAACGCACACGGCCTTTTACAAAAGCTGCAGACATGCATTGCATGCACATATGCTTTTATCACTTTAAAGCCTGCCCTATTGGTTTTGCCACTGTTGGTTAAAGTTAGCAAGAAAATGATTGTTTTCCTCATAGACAGCATAGAGGAGAAAGCAAATTAAATGTGACGAACACTGGGATGATTGAGTGCACTTTTAAGATGTAAAATGCAGACTTGCCAATTTATGACATTTTTTCAGTGTGAAGTGCGACAGAGGGGGCGGGACTCGGTGGAGTTAGTGACTCCTACTTGGGCCACAACACATGCCTTCGAACTTAATTCACAGTCGTGTGAGCCCAAGTGGGGTTGTTAAATCCATAATGGATTTCTGTTCTTCAAAGGCTTTACACATCAGCTGGAAACCCACCCTGGGAAAGGGTTTCCAGCTCACCCTGTGATATCAGCTCCTCACCCGGTGACCGTGTGCAGCGAGCTGATATCGTGTGACACATCCTAGCATCGTGTGATGTGCCACCTCTGAAAATAGTCCCTCACACATTCCGATGGAGCGTGATACACCAAACAGCCAATAGGATGTGGCGAGAGAAGAGTACTCCTGGGGGTGGAGTGAGAGATCACTCAAAGTATATTCTAAAGAATATGTAACACTAGGTCTTTCAAGCAGCTGTGCTGTCAAGCTAGACTTAAAAATATATTATTTCGTTTGTTTTTCTTGCAAGATACAAAAGTGTATCACAAAAAATATGTTCTAAACTAAAACTGTATTTCTACTCACTTTCTAACAACAAGACAGAAAGTGCTTTCATTTCCAAAGCTAAAAGTCGGGAAGGGGTTAGTAATCGCTGAAGATATTGTTATGGCTTTTCCTAGTGGGCCTACCAGTGGTGGGCAGGTGGCGCCACACGGTGATATGTCCCAGATTATAGTATTTTTTAGGGTTTTCTGTGACATGGAGCTGGGGTCATAAATGGGGTTTGAACAGTTAGATCTGTGAGGCAAAATCTCAAGAACCTCTCTAATCGTGGGAAAGCCTTTTATCTGTGTTGATAATTGATGGGCCAGCCACCGTGGCCCTATCAAAGCTATCAGCCACCGTGGCGTGTGGTGATTACTACTTTTTATAGTTCGAGGAATTATTGGGAACATGTCCGAATCGCACACTCATGGACCGATTAACCCTGATGAAGTCCTTTTAGGATGAAATGTGTTGGCTGGGGTGGATTTCGTTACCAATAAAATTGCTTTTGATACTAAAGTATGGCTCCCAGCTAATAATGGACTAAAAGAAGAACTATTTTCCGGTCACGCACGGGTGAACATTTAAATATGCTAAACGTCTAGAGCAAGAACCTCTGTTTTGGATTGTAGCGCTTCCATTTTGTAATAATACAACTGGTTACGACCCTCCACTAGATCATATCTACCCTACAGTAATGTGGTATAAGACTGAACTGGGGCTCTAGCTTTTATCCAATAATGTGGCATAAGGCTGAACTGGGAACCCTGCTTTTATCCAATAATGTGGTATAAAGCTGAACTGGGGCTCTAGCTTTTATCCAATAATGTGGCATAAGGCTGAAATGGGGCTCTAGCTTTTATCCAATAATGTGGCATAAGGCTGAACTGGGAACCCTGCTTTTATCCAGTAATGTGGCATAAGGCTGAACTGGGAACCCTGCTTTTATCCAATAATGTGGTATAAGACTGAAATGGGGCTCTAGCTTTTATCCAATAATGTGGTATAAGGCTGAACTGGGAACCTTGCTTTTATCCAGTAATGTGGTATAAAGCTGAACTGTGAATCCTGCTTTTATCCAATAATGTGGCATAAGGCTGAACTGGGAACCTTGCTTTTATCCAATAATGTGGCATAAGGCTGAACTGGGAACCCTGCTTTTATCCAATAATGTGGCATAAGGCTGAACTGGGAACCCTGCTTTTATCCAGTAATGTGGCATAAGGCTGAAATGGGGCTCTAGCTTTTATCCAATAATGTGGTATAAAGCTGAACTGGGAACCTTGCTTTTATCCAATAATGTGGCATAAGGCTGAACTGGGAACCCTGCTTTTATCCAATAATGTGGTATAAGGCTGAACTGGGAACCCTGCTTTTATCCAATAATGTGGTATAAGGCTGAACTGTGAACCCTGCTTTTATCCAATAATGTGGCATAAGGCTGAACTGTGAACCCTGCTTTTATCCAATAATATGGCATAAGGCTGAACTGGGAACCCTGCTTTTATCCAATAATGTGGCATAAGGCTGAACTGGGAACCCTGCTTTTATCCAATAATGTGGTATAAGGCTGAACTGGGAACCCTGCTTTTATCCAATAATGTGGCATAAGGCTGAACTGGGAACCCTGCTTTTATCCAATAATGTGGTATAAGGCTGAACTGGGAACCCTGCTTTTATCCAATAATGTGGTATAAGGCTGAAATGGGGCTCTAGCTTTTATCCAATAATGTGGCATAAGGCTGAACTGGGAACACTGCTTTTATCCAATAATGTGGCATAAGGCTGAACTGGGAACCCTGCTTTTATCCAGTAATGTGGTATAAGGCTGAAATGGGGCTCTAGCTTTTATCCAATAATGTGGCATAAGGCTGAACTGGGAACCCTGCTTTTATCCAATAATGTGGCATAAGGCTGAACTGGGAACCTTGCTTTTATCCAATAATGTGGTATAAGGCTTAAAAGAAGCTCTAGCTTTTATCCAGTAATGTGGTATAAGGCTGAAATGGGGCTCTAGCTTTTATCCAATAATGTGGTATACAGCTAAAGTGGGACTCCACAGGCGTATGTGGAGCGTATGTGGAGTCCTTTGTGGAGAATATCTGCCCTCTGCAATGCTTGTGAAGCCTCTGTGATGTGGCCTACTGTGTTTGGTGTTTGAGTATATGGTGTATCTCTTGATTGGGATGTGCATATCTCTTATGATCCATCCATGCAATGAGGTTGGCATTAGCTCGTGGTGTCATTGACATCCTGAGTTAAAGGTGTTGTTGAATGGGGTTCCATCTCGAACCCCAATATCACTACTGAGCAGGAATACCTGCTTGGGAAGTACAGTCTCTGCAGGTGTTAAGGGTGTCAACACCATTAACTAACAGGCTTTTTATTTAGTAATGTTAATGTGAACTTGGGTATAGGGAGGAGGGAGCCACAAATATCTTAAATGATAGATACTGAGTATAGGTTCTAAATGTGGAGTGCGCGTGGAGAGGCGGCAGCCGTCGGGGGCATGTACCAACGACGGCAGCTCAGTAGGATACAGGAATCTAATGGATAGGTCTGTAGGGTAACTTGTCCGCTGTTTGTGGGGTCTCTAGTGGAAGCAGTATGAACCCATGGAGGGCTATTTGGGAGTAGGAAGTTTCATCATCGCTTGAGGGGACACCCTGTCCAGCTTCAGCGGTAACAGCCTGTTTCTGAATGAAGCTTCCATCGCCTGTCATCTTTTTGTCTGTTCATCAGACGTGGTTGTGAGGTGGTTTATGTGTGTAGTAGACTTCTTGCTTCTTCTTGCGTAAGCGTTTTCTTGTTTGCTGTTCACATTTGCTGGAGGCGTCTGCTTAGGTAACAATTTCCAGTCACTCAGTCAGTCCCAGACCTCTGCTGGATCAATCAAAGGTGTGTTTTGTGTTCATGTACTATTCTGAACTTCTCAGAGAATAACAAGGAATATTTCAGCCCCGTTTCTCTCAGGTTACAGGATACTCCACCGAAGGAGGCTTGCTGCTGTTGTACTGCCAGGGTATGGTCCGGGAACACAAGGAGCCAATTGTTGCCTGCTTTAAGGTGGATACCCTGTCCTGCAGAACGCTGGATTTCACGGTCTCTGAAGTGCAACAATTAGCAACAATCGGTTGGGGCGCAGTGCCAGAAGGGGGTCTCAGTGCAGATACCCTGTTAGGCCTTTTGATAGACAACAATAAAGCTCATTTGTGGGGGGCACAAAGCTTTTAAACCCTGTCTCTAGTTAGTTCAGTGTCTTGTCCCTCAGAGCCTTTGGGCAGGCCCACTTTTCTGATATTGCTCAGTGAAGCGTGTCCTTCAGCATCTTCAGCTACACCTTCTTAACTGAGAGGCAATGTGTAAAGTATTTATTCAGCACTAAAACAGTAATAAAGTTGAAATGCAAAACCATAAAAGTCGTAACACGTATTAGACACATAGAGTAACATGTAATAAACAAAATGGTGCCAGAATGAAAACTATCCAAAAAGAAGAATGGGACATATGATTTTTTAAATGTTTTAAGTAAAAATAGCACCATGAAGCACAAAGTCAATTGATAGTCAATGGTCGCAGTAGACTGGGTCCTAAGTGCACTTTTTGCTGACTGTGATGAAGCGCAGGTCAGATACACTAACCAGGTTCGCCCTGGTTAAAGATTTTATCTTCTGACTTTAGTCCTTTTGATTCCAATCCCCCACAGGAGTACACTTCTGAAGCCCCCTTGGACCTCAGGTGAGGCCCTTGGAGACTCACTGGATAGCAGGCAGAGGCAAACAGGAGAGTCTAGTCTGGATGCAGTTCCCGCTGGCCAGCTGGGCATTTGCAGGAAAAGCCCTCTTATACCTTGTGTGTCCTTGCACGTTGAACAGGGGACAACTTTGTGACCCCTGGAGTCAATTTCTTTGTCCTGAGTGCAAGAGAGAGAGAGCAGGCCCAGTCTTCCAGGGCTCCTCTCAGATAGCAGACATCAGATTTAGTCCTCTTCTAAAGAGGATATTTTGAAATTTCACAAGATCTAGTGAGAACGAATGACTGCCGGGGACACCCGAGCCCGTAGAAAAAAGGTTCCCAGAGCTCATCCTATCCACTCTGGGCATTTTTCTAGATGGCTGAAGTCCTCGGGTTCACTCAACTTGGGCTCTGAGGGCTGGGGATATGTGTGGGGGCTGTACTATGGGAATCCTAGTGTCCTTCCACATCTAGCACTAAAATCCAACTTCGGTCAGGTCTTTTATCCACAACACCACAACACCCCCAGAGACAGAAGTCTGGTAGAACAAAGTTGAGTTTTTAGCAACCAGATAGCAGATACACCCAAATAGTTTTGGCATCCTGTTTTCCTCCTTTGAAGTGTGCCCTAAATGTTTTATGTAAACCCACAATACCTGTTAAACAGGTGTTGACACTGTAGTGTCAAAAAGAAGCCCACTGTGATTGGGGCCTGTTTGGCTGGGGGGGGAACAAAAGGAGGGCCCTGCCCAAATGTCAGCTAACCTTCGCCTGTGACAGAAGAGGACTCTTCAGCATGTGCCCCTAATGTCATAGCAAAAACACCAGCAGTTTTCTAAAGCATGATTTGACTTGCGAACAGAATTTGATACTTTAATGTCAAAAAGGATCCTCACAGCCCCATGCTGCGTTTTCTGTCAGTCTCAGATGGGTCATCACTGCCCATTCAAGTCTGCCTATTGTTTGCTCCTTGGAGCAGGTACACACCTCATTAGCAGCTATTCAGAATCTAATTATTGGCTTTGCAGAAGTAGGAGAGAAAAATGCAGATTTAGCTTCCATTGACTTCAGGCAGGGCAAAGGTAACTTTTCTAAAATTCATCTTTGCCAAATATTAATTACAAATCCAACTTCACCGGTGAATTGGGCCTGTAATAAATATTGCAAAAACTCCAAAAATGAAATTTGTAGCGGTTTCCTATCCAGAGATACTGTTTATTAAACTTAATATTGTATCTCAATGCTTTACTATGGAGCAGTCAACCTTGCTACAGAAAAAAATAGCTTTGAGGGCTTTTTCACTGGAAGGACATGTTTAACATTAAACGTTTAGATGTGCTGTTTTTAAATACCATGCACCCTGCCTTATAGGCACTACATCCTATTTTGAGGTGACATTAATATTCAAAAGGAGGGTTGATGCCTGACAAAATGGATTATTTTGACAGATCAAATTTGCAGTTTAAACCTGCACAGTTGTGCTACAGATGGCAAGCTTGTAGTCATGTTTGACTTATTGATGCAGTGGATGGCACAATGGGTGCTGCAGCCCACTTGAGACATTTAGCTTACAGGTCCTTTGTATGTTCTGTACCATATGTTGGGTACCAGATGTAAGTTAAAGATTTCAATTTCAACATCTTGAAAGGGGTTGCATAGGGACTTCACCACTGGTTAACAATGGCAAATTAGACAGAATTCTACAGCCAGCAAAAACAGTCAAAAGGTGACCCTGAATAAAGGGCAACTTTGCAACACCTCCCCATGACTTTGGCGTTCTATTTATCTTCGGCTCAGAAAATTCTTGAAAATGGAGTTGTTCGACATAGCTTTTGATTAGACATCTGCCTCAGTAAGGGGAACGATCGACAATGCGGAAAGCAGGCTGAGATCACCAATCTTGCTGGGCTCTAACCCTCTTATCCATGCTATTCCAATAACTTTGTGCGTTTTTGAGCAATGGAGTGGTGAATCACAGTTTGACCGTCTGTCACGGACGTCAATTATCGATAACCAGGAATAGCAGCTACTGCCATTGGCTTGCCATGTGACACCTCTGGCACTGCCTTTGTTACTCCTGGCCTCAGGGACTGAAAAGCAATATCACGAAACATATAGGGGCTTACGAGCCACATTTTCACGATGTAGTTTGGTCTCCCTGGCATTCCATAGCCACTCAACAGCATATAAGGAGCTAAGGATGGGACAGAGAGTCAACCTTGTGATGTCATCAGAGCTCAAGAGGTGCATGATGGATTTCTACTACTTTGTCACATTTCAGTGAGACAGCATCCCTACTTTGGGTCTGTCTTTGAAAGACAGATCACAAATTTCATTCATGCCAATGCTCTATACATTTAATCTCCCTTGAATTTGCCAAGAGGCTGTATTTATTTGTTAAGCACATTGGTACACCGAATATCGCTCCACATGGGCAATGAGGTACTTTACAACTAACAAGAGATACAAAGTACTAAACAGGGAACACAATACCCCCATTGGAGCATAGTAGGCAGACATACCAGGAGCCATAGTGTAGGGGGCCTGAAAGCCTGTAGCTGACATAGTAACAAGTGAAAATAATGAGATCACTAGAGATTTCCTGAGACTTTTTGAATACGTGGGTCTTTGCTTTCTTCTGGAGGAGAGTCTGGATTCATTCAATCTAAAATCTTCAGGGAAGATTGTTCCAGACTACAGGAGCCAAATATGAGAATGCTTGTTTCCCAGTTTTCCTTAATTTTGGGATCTTCAGCAATGATCGAGATATATTCCCGGTGTTTCTTTCTCCTCCTGTCAGTGGCAGTTTCTCATGGATAGTCGGCCTAAGTGAACATCTTTATGGGTTAAGCATGCCCTCTTGAATTGGAATCTGTTTTCCAGGAGAGCTGGTGGAGGTCTCATGATAGGGATGATATCTCTGACTTCTTTGTCCCTCTGACAAGCCAGGTAACTGCGGAGAGGGTGGCTTTGAGTGGAACTAGAGCGTTTTTGGGCAGTAAGGTATTTCCCCCATCTGGGTTTGATAGGGCCACTGACTGCAAGGTCTAGCTGAAGTAGCCAGATCAGGCCTGGTGAGATCCAGCTGTCGAGCCTCTGTCTGGGTGTGTTTAGCTGCTTTGGTCATTCCAGCATTTTAGTTACTTTAGCACGACCCGTGCTTCCCCACTCAGGTCATGGTGGCCTGGCAGATGTCTGGACCAACACTTTCCAGTGTTGCCAGCTCATCGTTACATGTAACTTGCTGCTTCTGTTTGCTCTTTGTCAAGTAGATTTTTGTGCTTTTGGCATTGTTTTGCACACTGTGTCATATTTGCTTACATTTACTGGATGCCCAACTTGCAGCCAACGACAAGTTCTGGTTGTGCTACCAGTTAAAACCAGTCAGATGTATAGAATATTTTGCAAAGGAATCTGCTTGGTGATGAATATGCATTTTCTGTATTTGATAAAAGGGATGATTTATGCTTTTACACCACCACTAGTGGATTTGTGCTACTGGAATGTGGTCTGACAAGCACACCAGTGATATGTGTGTTTGCTGACACCCACCAGAGGTTTGTGTGCTAGCACCCACTGGAGGATACAATTTATTGGTGCCACTTATGATTGTATGTGAGGAGTAATTGACAAAATATTGAATTCCAAAAACATTGTGTCTTTAATATTGTTTACAAAAATATTGTCCCATTCGGTGCTGATTTTCTATCAATAACTCAGATGGAGTGATATTTTTCTGAGGCGATATTTTGACCAGTATAATTTTGTCAGATTACATAAAGCCGATAGTAGGCAGAGTTTCGAAAGCACCATATACCAAAGGTGGTACCAAATAGACAATTGCAGGGGATAGACGGTAAGATTGGCTAATTTAACATTTAACACTTGTATTGCGCATTTTGATGAAATAACGATGATGGGTGATGAAGACTCGTTTTGGATATTTTTCTCTGTCCCGTAATTGGCCAGTTCCTGACACATACTGAACCCTTACGAAGCAGGACCCTCTGGAACAGTTTGTGAGCCATGCTAAGTTCATGCCGGGTTGGTAAAAGGAGTGCTCTTGTGACCAGTTTTGAGAAGCTTATGAACCTCTTGATGGCACTTATATGACACCTAAATATGTATTGATGGCCCAAAGCTTGGTGGTCTTAACAAGAAGGTTTCCAATCTCTGCTTCCCCATCCATGCACAGACTCACTTGAAAAAGACCCACTTGGAAGGATGGAGCACATTCTCAGACCTCCTTCTTTGCCATGTGTGCTGTCATGGAGGGATGGCTGTAGGCTGGGAGGTAGGCAAGCACTCCCCATTGCCTTACAAGGATTGGCTATGCATTACTCTGAACCATGATGCCAGTAAGGAGGTCTGCACACATTCATTGCATCATTGTGACTGACTGCATACCACCCTGATTCATGCTACCATTGAAGAGCGCTGCTATGTGTCTCTTGACACCTTGAAGCGATTGGCTACGCATTACTCTCATTCACAGTAGCTGGAGAGAGGTCTACTTGCAGTCTGCAATGCCTTGCTGCAATTGTCTATGTCTTACTCTGATTCACACCAGCAGTTGAGACGTTTGCTGGGGTTCTCCAGTGCCTTGTTGCGATTCGCTCTGCATTCCTCTGATTCACCATACAAGTAAGAAGGTCTACTAGTGATCTCCAATACCCCCTTGTGATTGGCTGTCCATTATTCTGATTCGCAATACCAGAAAGAAGGTTTGAGAGGGTTTTCCAATGCCTTGATGCAGTTACTATGCATTACTGTGATTTACGTTACCAGTATGTAGGTCTCCTACCTATCGCCAACACCTTGTGCGATTGACCATGCATTACTCTAACTCATGATACCAGTAAGGAGGTCTAATAATGATCCTCAGTTCCTCAGTGTAGTTGGTTATGCATTACTCTGAAAAACCTTACCAGATAGAAGGTTTACTAGCAATCTCTAATGCCTCTTTGCGATTGGCTATGTATCACTCGGATTCATGATACCAGTAAGGTGGTCTACGAGTGATCCCGGATGCCTTCTTGCAATTGGCTATGACTTGTTCTGTTTCACAATAGCAGTAAAGAAGTGTATGAATGATCTCCAGTGCCTCGATTCAATTGGCTGAGCATTATTATGATTCACAATACCAGGAAGGCCGTCTACTAGCAACCTCAAACATCTCATTGCGGTAAGCAATGAGTTACTCTGATTCACAAGGAGGTCTATTAGCGACATCAAACACCTTGTTGCGGTTAGCTATGCGTTACCCTGATTGATGTACCAGGAATGAGGCCTACTAACGACCCGGACACCTTGTTTCAGCTGGCTATGCAGTACTCTGATTCATGATACCAGGAAGGAGGTCTACTAGTGACCTTCAACTCTTCAGTGCAATTGGCTATACATTACTCTGTTTCACAATACCAGTAAGTAAGTCGATTTCCAGTGCCTCGATTTAATTGACTGAGTGTTATTTTGATTCATGATACCTGCAAGGAGGTCTACGAGCAACCTCAAACACCTCGTTGCGGTTGGCTATGTGTTACTCTGATTCAGTTGACGATGTGTTAGTCTGATTCATGATACCAGCAAGGACTTCTACTAGCAAACTCAAACACCTCATTGTGGTTAGATATGCGCTACTCTGATTCATGATACCAGGGAAGAGATCTACTAGCAGCCTCAAACACCTTGTTGGGGTTAACTATGGGTTACTGTGATTCATGGTACCAGTAAGGAGGGTCTACAAGTGACTTCAAACACCTTGTTTCTGTGGGCTGTGCATTACGTTGATTCACCATACCAGCAGGGAGGTCTACTAGCGACCTCAAACACCTTGTTGCGTTTAGCTATGCGTTACTGAGATTCAGTTGGCTATGCGTTACTCTGATTCAGCTGGCTCTGTGTTACTCTGATTCATGATACCTAGAAGGAGGTCTACTGGCGACCTCAAACACCTTGTTGTGGTTAGCTATGCGTTACTCTGATTCAGCTGGCTATGTGTTACTCTGATTCATGATACCTAGAAGGAGGTCTACTAGCGACCTCAAACACCTTGTTGCGGTTAGCTATGCGTTACTGAGATTCAGTTGGCTATGCGTTACTCTGATTCAGCTGGCTATGTGTTACTCTGATTCATGATACCTAGAAGGAGGTCTACTGGCGACCTCAAACATCTTGTTGTGGTTAGCTATGCGTTACTCTGATTCAGCTGGCTATGTGTTACTCTGATTCATGATACCTAGAAGGAGGTCTACTGCCGACCTCAAACACCTTGTTGTGGTTAGCTATGCGTTACTCTGATTCAGCTGGCTATGTGTTACTCTGATTCATGATACCTAGAAGGAGGTCTACTGGCGACCTCAAACACCTTGTTGTGGTTAGCTATGCGTTACTGTGATTCAGTTGGCTATGCGTTACTCTGATTCAGCTGGCTATGTGTTACTCTGATTCATGACACCTAGAAGGAGGTCTACTAACGACCTCAAACACCTTGTGCAGTTGGCTATGCGTTACTCTGACTCATACCGATACGGAGTTCTGCTAGCGACCTCAAAGACCTAGTTTCAGTTGGCTGTGCATTACTGTGACTCATGATACCAGTAAGGAGGTCTACTAACGACCTCAAACGCCTCATTGCGGTTAGCTATGCGTTATTCTGACTCATAATACCATCAAGGAGGTGTACTAGTAACCTCAACCACCTTGTTTCAGTTGGCTATGCGTTATTCTGACTCATGATACCAACAAGGAGGTCTACTATTTCCCTTGAACAACTCATTTTGGTTGGCTATGCGTTACTTTGACTCACGATACCAGCAAGGAGGTCTACTAGTGACCTCAAGCTCCTCGTTGCGATTGGCTACACGCTACCCAGATTCATGTGGCCAATAAGGATGTCTTCCAGCGATGTTCAGCGCCTTGAAGTTACCCGGCTACCCTGAGTCGTAATGCCAGTAATGAGTAGGCTTTTGCCAGTAATGAGTAGGCCTTGCCCTAGATGATGGCGGAGGCTCATCACGCAGACATGCGCTGCCGCTGGGGAAGCGCCTTGATGTCTTCCTCTGCGCCCCCTGACCCGCTACATATCTCAGCGCTTGTTGTACCTTGTCGAAGCTCTGTCTATATTAGTTTTAAGCAGCTGCCCCTCAGTGCAGCAGCCCAGGGACGCGGCCCGGATCCCCCATCAGCAGTAATTAGACGTGTAGGAGTAATGGAAGGCATCGTGTCTAATTACCCCGTTGAAGGCCCAATTATACTATTAACATTCGTGAGCGGGGAGCTAACGAGCGGGAGAGGCGCTCATTTGCATAGCATTAAGTTAATTGCGCTGGAAGCCTGGGTCGAGGGCAGGGATGATCTGGGCTCGTGTTACCGCCTGGAGAAGGACACCAGGCCGCAGCATCCGCCTGACAGCTTTATTAATTAGCGGCTATCGGGTTCCCTGGCAAGTGACAGGACGCTCTGAGCGGGCCGGGCTTCTAGGCGCTCGGAAGAAAGGCTGCAGCCACTCTAGTAATTGATGTAAAGAATGTGCCTCGGGCCGTGGCTGCCTTGCTGCTTCTGCAGCCGCCATCTTCGGGCCAGGCGGGAGCAGAGGAGGACATGTGGGTGCTGACTGGCAGGATCCCTGCTTCACCTAGTGCCTGCCTAGGCCAAGGAAGGAGATGCTGGGCGCCATATCAACTCTCAAATGCAGCAATATTCCGGGTCCAAGGGGCTCCTTAGCAGCCCTGCCAACTTTCACAGGCCCATGCATGATGTGCTGCTACCAGCCCAGGTTTTTTCTGGGAATTCTGGGACTTGTAGTATTGTTTATTCCATTATAGAAGAGGACTACCTGTACCAGAAGTTAAAGGGAAACACCTGGTCTGCAGTAGTACATCACGTGTAGACCTGGGAAACCTGACAGTTGTGCCTTAGGCCTCTGGGCCCGGTGCTGGCGCACCTGTTGCACCAATGGCAGTTACAGCAAGATCGCCCTCTCTTAAATATACTGTGCACCACGTGACTTGTGTGATGCTGTTTCTGGTTAGGAATTGGTCAAGTTACAGGCAGGGCTCAGACATTTTGACATGAGTGAAATTCATTGATGTGTTTAGTGGTTCAGTGTAATTACAGGGCGCCTGTATGTTTACTTGGTGACTGTTTTACAAGTCTACTGTGAAAGCTAGCTTTAACCCTTGCTAACCCCAGGCCCATCACTCTGTGGCCCTCTCCAGCGTTTAGCTTTCGGTACAAAAGGTGGTAGCGTTTACTGAGGGCGGAGGACAATTCCAGGCTTGTAACGGTGGTATTTCTGTGCACCCCCTGACTTTGGTCTCTGCCTTTTATCCTTCAGAGGCTGATAAAATGAGGCCCATTGGGTTATTACTTGTGAAGCAGGGCTGCAGGGCCACTCCCTCAGCAGACGGGGCTCTACAGAGAGAATACTTGTCCTGATGCCAGGAACATGTGGAGGAAGAGGGGACCCTCGGACGCCAATGCCATGGCTGTAGTGGCAACACAACGTTTCTGATGCAGGGCGTTGGCAAGTACCAGGGGACTGGCAGAGTGTGTGGCACGTCGGTAGTCTTAGTAACGAGGGATTACTGAACACACCTCAGGGACCGGTTGTGGCTCCAACTGGTCCCACAGTTAATTTTGTGTGCCAGGGAATTGAGGTTAATGGGCCCTCACACAGCTGGACACGTGGCCCAGGTCAGGCTCCCTGGTCCACAGGACAAGGGCTAGGTTGGCACCGGACCTTAAACCATGATAATCTGGGAATTGTACATTTTAGGGCACCGTCTCAGGCAGTTCTGAGCTCAGTGTACCAGTTCGACTGAATTCAGCACCCCCACAGGCCTAAAGTGAAAGGCTGGGTGGAGAAGGGGGTCTTATATCCTCCCAGGAGCTGGTGTCACGGGCTCCTACAAAGGGCGCTTCTGGGAGTTTTACGTTACTAAAACAGAGTCCACTGTGTAAAGCTGGAAACCCCTTGTGTCAATCAGAGGAACCCACAATTAATGATTTCAGCAGCCTAATGGTACATTTTATTTGGGTTGAAAAAAAAAACAGGCAATGAGAATGAAGACGTTTCTGTTGCTGACTTTTATTGTCCTCCAATACAAATGCAAATAACAGTGTGACTCATACAAAGTGCAGAGTGTGTGCATAAACATTAAAACGAATACAAAAGATATCATAAATTATCCTTGGTTCTTACGCCAAGTTGTTCAAACGTACATGCAACAAAGGGTTGTCTTTGTGACACTATATCTGGGAGCTTTAGGCATCATTAGGTCACAAGCCCCGGCGGTCACTACTGACTTCTAGGCTCACCATCAGGTCAGTCCTTCGGTTTTCCTGGGGTCCTCGAGCCTCTGGGAGAGAGAGATGGGCTCCCTCCCTGAGTCAGGGCCACAAGGATCCCTGCCACCTGCCACCTGGTACCTCTTAATTTTTAAGTATCTTGAGACTCTGGCGCGCTACAGATATTAATTCAAACGTATACGTCGCTCTTTGATAGGTTTCACTGTGATACATTTGCACTGATGATAATTATGGTCTGGGGCAACAGTGTAGCTGTCGCAGACAATTAGGTGAGAATCGCCAGGGGGGGAGGGGGCTTTGACTCCACCCACGTGTTTGGAGCCAGGAGTACGTTTGGATTGGGCAGACGTTTTGTGCTTCCATAAAAAAATACTTCCCACCAGACACTGGTGATCATTTTGCTTATTTATCTAGCTCTTGAGCTTAAACTTTCAGGGGCACACACATGACATTGTAATGCTATTAAAGGGTCTTAGATAAATAGTTTATTTGTGTTGTTTTTCTCTGCAACAGTAGTAGGTTTTTAGGTCTGGCTTGACTGTGAAACTGTCCCCTGACCTTTTAACCTACACCAATACTATTGCACAGTTATTTGTGTCCACAAAAATACTTCTCTATTCCCATGTTATTTACTTGTAAGGATTCACATTATCATACAACATTCCTTTGAAGACGGACCTATTAGCATTGCCAATGCTTGTTTTATTCTTTGAAATTGCCTAGGTCGACCTGACCTTTTTTAACTCTCAAGTATTTCGAGATTTTGGCAATGCTATATACATTATTTGAAATGTATATGTAGCACTTTTCAGCTTGAACTGTGGCATATTTGCGCTGACTATTATTTTTTATGTTCTTAAGCTTCATTTACCTGTTTCTTTATGTTTGGCTTTGGGGCTGAAACAATAAATGATTGATTGATTGACAGCTCACGCGCAGGCGCTGGTGAGGGACCCCACTTACGGGAGACTAAACTCTCTTCACTGAGTGGAGATAAGACATCAAGGAATAATCGAAAAAGGCCTGAGTCCTGCCCAGCCAAAAATCTACAGTGTGGTGAGCCCACATTATTAGTAATCCTGAGTCAGTCGGTAATGGCGGTTATTGGCCCAGTTGAGATTACCGCCTGACCCTAATTGTCATTGTCTCCAGTGTCAGGTGAGGGGGCAGTAGGGGCTGTCCTCCAAGAGTGGGAGTCCACCCGGCACTGTCCAAGGGCAGCAGAGTTTAGCATCTCCCAGTGCCTACAGATCCATAGCCACTGGTCAGAAACAACACATGGTCATGCATAGTGCACAGTGTGGAGGGAAGGTGTTGGAGCAAGCTCTGCATCAGGGTCTCCTTCCCGACACTTCATCCGCAACATCCCATAGTCCTCAAGAAGCCAGGGCAGCTTAATGAACTCCAAGGACAGGGGATCCAACACACTCCCATCAGGTACAGGCCCTACAAGCTCATGCAGTTAAGAAGTACTTTTCATTCTCTGTGTCCAGTGTGGGCATGAGCAAGCCTTGGATTTTAGCTGCAGGGAGGCAGCGCTGTTGCCAGGCATGGGCTTGACAGGTGGTTGTCTAAAGCTCCACTTGCTTGGAGGTCTCGTTGGATTTTAGCTGTTGCGAGTAGATTTTTGCGAGTAGATTTTACCAGACACGAGCCCTCCAGGTGGTTGTCTAAAGCTTCACTTGCTGGGATGTGTCATTGGATTTTTGCTGCAGGGAGGCGGAGCTGTTGCCACACAGGCCACACACATGGTTGCCTAAAGCTCCACTTCCTAGGAGGTGTCACCCATGAACCCATCAGTCAAGGCTGTAGCTACACTAATGCCAAAAATGTGGAATGACAAAAAAAATAGTTTGTCTTCTTTTTCCACTAGCCTGGAGGAGGGTTTTGGAGGCCATTGTTTGTGTACCCGCTAGCTCCCTGTGTTGATGGATCCAGGGTTGAATAAAGACCTGGGTGAGATGTTGATTTGGGGTTCAGAAAGATGCTGGACATTGTGACAGGGCTTGATGGAGCCCCTTGAAAGGTTACACTCACTTATTCCACCTCCGGGTACCATGAGGTCGCGTCTCATGCCACTACTCGTTCAGATTGCTTTAAGGATCTGAGCGGTACAGCTCAGGGTGCACTACGTGTGTTTACGTAAGCCCAAGGCTATCACATAACCTCGGTTGCTATAAATTAAAATGGCCGTACTTGTTGACCGTGGTCTCGAAGGGCCTGATTAGAGTTTGGTGGATGGAGTTACTCCGTCACAAACATGACGGACATCCCGTTCGCCGTATTACAATCCCATTATATCCTAAGGAAGTCGTAATACGGCAGACGGGATATTCCTCACGTTTGTGACGAAGTAACCCCATCTGCCAAACTCTACATCAGGTCCTCTGTCTTGCAGGGTGGCAAGAAAGCTTTAGTGTTGTCTTCTGCCTTCAGAGGAAGAAGGAACAGCACCATCTGCTGGTCGGCAGACTGCTTTGGTCCCTTGAGGTGGGGACCTCCAGCTATCCTGCTCACTCAGAAGATGCCCTGTGGCACCATCGGTCCTAGAAGCAGAGAAGATCAGATGAGTTTGTGCACTCTGCAGACTACTGCCTCCTTAAAGTCCTTTGACAATGTCCTCCACTGACCTCAATGCTCCAGACATAGGTGCTGGAAATAGGGGCGCGGTGGGTGCTGCAGCACCCCCAAAGTAACCATGCTGGAGTTCAGAAGGTGGATGGCAGAGGTCAAATGTCATTCTAGTCTTCTGACAAATTGCTGCTTATTTTAACATGGAGACTGGAGTTTACTTTTCTATCTCTTATGGCAGAGTGAGGATTTTGTAAAGTGAACTGTGTGACAATCTTGCTGATGTAAAAGGAAAGACTGCAGGATGTTGTTTTCTTATAGCACACAACAAACTTTAAATACCTATAAATGAACTCTACAAATATTTTCAAATAAATAAACAGTTAGAAAATCACAAATACAAGGACTTTTTTCCTAATTCTGAAGTGTGATGAAAACAAAGATTTTAATAGGCTCAAAACAAATCAAGATGCTTTACTTAGAGCTGCACAAATGACAGATATTCACTGGAACCCAATTTCCACACATTATTGTTTGTGTACATGTAGTTTTATCAGCAAAAATATATGTCTGTGTAAATCAAATTTAGTGGTTATTTTAATGGAAAATGTGCTGTCTATAAATGACAGTGGCTTCCACACCATGCAGTAGTAATATATTTGCAACAGTGTGCTCCTAAATACTACACCAGCTGCATACAACATCCTTTCCACGCCTCTGCTGAATGGGCGTGGCTCATTTGCAACACTTGATCTTTGTGTGATGCATGGATTTGGAGACAGAACAGACGGCTGGTGTTCGACCACCTTCTTCATAAAAACAGGCGGTGAGGTTGAGTGAATTTTTGCGATTGTGTTTGCAGGGCATCAATCGTTTAAGAAAGAAGGAAGTACAGTCTTGAGGTCACATCAGAGAAGCCAGCCAAGGAAAGGCCTCCGTAGGAGCCTGGTACATAAATACGTTTGTGGCCCTGGGACTGAAGGAGCAGGCGTGCACGCGGTTACAACTAAGATAGATAGGTAACCACTGTGTCCCAGGCATCCACGTCCCTCAGGTCTTGTGTTCACTAAATGGTGTCTGTCAGCGTAAAGACCTTTTAATATTTAACCAGTGAGTCATGCGCGAGCAGGTGAGACGCTTGACCACTTACTTTCAGCACGCTGACCATTAGAAGTCGATCACAGCTGGGAGGTAGGTGCGAGTCGGGGCTGCAGTCGTGGTCGCAGAGGGATGCGGACCTTTCTGATGATGAGATTCAGCACTGGAGACGTACAAGCCAACCCAGTGCGAATACAACCCAAAGCAACTAAACTAAATTCAACAGGCGTAGGGCTCATCAGGTCAATGGTTAGGTTTCACTGCGTGACCTGATGTCAGTAGTGTTCTGCTCCCTTCATGTGCTCACTTTAGACTTTCTGATTAGTCAATTTCATGTCAAGGAGCATATTTTTGTCTGTTGTATAAGGTGAAAGTTGTGATGAACCACGCCATGATTCTGTTGATTCGTGGAATGTGCTACTAGAAACATCACCTGATAATGGATACATGTTAGATTGACACAGCCCCAGTAAGTGGTGGGTAAGCCGTTGTTGAGCAAGTAGGTAGACCATAGGTCAGGTCTTGTGAAAGTCTCAATCCTAAAATATTAAAAAATGGCTCTGGTGAGAGCTTCAACTAGTCTGACCCTGCAAGGCCCCAGTCTAACCGGCCAAAGCTGCAGTCCGACCATGGCTTGTGGAGCACAGCCAGGAGGCCAGGCTCCTTTCGAGGTGCATCTGATGCAAGGTAGGTCCAGGGAAGGAAAGGGAGTCATAGAAGGTGAACTACGAAGAAGAGACACCAAGAAGCAAGGGTGAGAAACGAGAGGGGGTGAAGAACAGCATGATCACGGAACAGGAAGAAACACGACGTATCACCACTCAAAGGCCAAAGTGGAGCAGAGAGTAGGCTAAGGGAATGCAGTCAGAAGGGGGGTAGGGTAAGAGATGTTAGCGTGTTCTAACAGAAATATAGTGAGGTGTGGTTGTATATTGCAAAGCAAGCAAGAAAGGCAGGATCTCTCAGAAGAGGAGGCAGAGCGGGGTAGAACCCACGCGTCGGTGTCATTGTGGCTTACTCTGGGGCTGTCACCAAATGTACCTCTGTAAGATTCCGATTATCTGCTCTTGGTTCTGATGAAGGGCAGTGCAGCAATGACATTCATGTAGAGCTTTCCTGAAACAAGTAGGTACTGGAGATCGGAGAGGCGGCCACATGGGCTGACCAGCATACCTTCTCTGTTGCTGTAAGCATGTCCACCTGAGGTCTACGGTTCTACATGTGAAAATTGCCAACGACGTCAGAGGTTTGAGGACCAAAGCGCTGAAACACATACTTAATGCACCAGTAACATGTCCATCTATATGTCCACAGGCCAAGAGGGCGGCAGTGTCTTTTCACAGCTCCAGGGTCCGTCAAGCTGCAGCTCATGGTGGTCCACCTAAGAAGCACCATGCCACCTTCTAGTCACAGGCATGGCGCAGCCCCTGCTTCTCACAATGCTAGAGACCCAGAGCCCTCTCTGTGGGTTTGGGCGCTCACAGGTGAGTCCTGTGGAGAGCTGAGCTGGGCGGCCACTTCACCCACGGGACTTAGGATGCAGAAGAAGACTTCCCGCTGGTTTTCCTGGGCTAGACTGGCCTGGCCTGGCACCCAGCAGCCCTAAGTGTCGCTATGAAGGAGTACATCAACTGTGCCATCGAAGGAAGTTATAGCCATGAGCCCAAGATCAGACTGTTCACAGATAGGCAATGGGTCAGAGGGCTAAGAAATCCCATTCCTGCCTTCAAACACCATCTGGAAGACACCCAGGAGATGCCAATGGATGCGGGAAAGTCAGATCCATGAGGGTCTGAGGTGTTAGCACCTGCCTTGTCTACTCAAACAAGGATTATCAGAACCTACCACAAAGCTCTCTGTCCTGGGAGCCCACCCTGGACCAACCACCCTCTCCGTACAGAAATCACAGTGTAATTTCCTAACATTGCCGTGAAGTCAGCCTGCACAATGAGTGTCGAGGAGTTGTAAAACAAACGACTATCGTATGTTGAGCCTTTTAATCATGTAATTGCGGAGTGACACTGAAGCCCGCGGAGTCGCGTTACCGTTCGCGGGAGGCGGGCTCCGCGGCCCGCGCAGAGTCGGCGCTTTAACTACACCCAACTTTGGCCGGCCTGCTGCATATTGCAGCAGCGACACGAGGGGGAACAATCGAAGTCTTTGGGCGGAATGAAATATGCATGGCTATCCATGGCAGCCCCATAAAGTCAAGCAATTAGCCGCGTAATCCGAGAGAGCCGGCAGCCCGGCGGTTCGCTATTAGTTAAATGCATTTTGTACGTCCTCAGCCCATCAAATCAACTAACACTTCCTTTAATTGGCTCATGAATAATACACGCGGCCGCATTATAATTTAATACGCAGTAAACATTCCTGGGGCCCCGCTGCAAAGTCTATATCTCTCATTAATTCCTTAATTTCGGCAGATGGAAAGGAGATTGGGTGAAGTAGGCAGTACAGACCGCCTCAGGCCATGAAATAAGGGATGAAAAAAGGCGTGGGGGGCCTTAAGGTTTGCATCCCCCCTCCCCGGAAGGCTGTCAGGCTGGGAACGGGTGAAGTGTCAGCAGTCCCGGCCCGCCCCGCCTCGCAGCGCCAGCTAGCGCCTGGAGTGAGTGACGGGCTCACATCTCCTCTTGTCAGCCATCTTTAAACATCAAGCCGTCAGGTAAACATCATCCCTTGTACAGTCACTCGCGCTGCGGGCCCCATGAATATTTCATGCCGCTGCCATAAATATTAATTCTAATAGCTTTGCACGCTGGTTATTATTTCTGTTTTATGACAAATATCCATGAAATATTCAGCAGGCCCCTTTTTGGATCATTTACACATCTGATTGTGAAACAGACGTGTTTCTTGGATCGACCCTTGGCCCCTTTATTAGAATATCGGGTTCTGTAGCTGGGCCCCAATATTTGTCAGCGGGCTGCATGAAAACATTGACATTTGTGGAGTTGATTTGAAAGTAACTCCCATTCAGTTGGTTCTCCTTCCTCTGAGTTTGCACTTGTTGGCTTGTGTTTCCTCCAGACCCAGCCTGCTTGAGCTACCAACGACAGGCGTGAGTCGCGACATGGAGCCACCTCAGACGGCTTAGGCGGCTTCACGTGGGCCGTGAACCTCCCACAGTAGGGATGTGTGGTGGCACGTCCAGCCAGGCCTGGTACTGCCTTCTCTTGAACAGCAGCACATCACTAATGCAGAATGTGCAGCCTCAAGGCACTATATATAAACAGAAGTGGCAGCTGCTCAGTGCATTGCCGACGTTGGCTTTAATGGTGCCAAACCCACTCATGGTTTTACGTCTTTCTTGGAGTCCCGCAGAGGAAGCCCAATAGAGTTTGACTGTGTTACCTTCTGCTCGGGCAGTGATGTGGGCACTTGTGGATTGAGAACCCAACAACCTATTGCAGAGGCTCTCTACCAGGTCATAGAGATCTTTAGCGGCCTCATTTGCTCATACCTGTAGCCAATGAGGTTAACTTCTATTCAGGCTTTCCCTAGTATTGGTGGAGCAGCCACAAGTGGGGCCTGCTGTGTCTTCTGCTGTACTCAGACAGTGGCCATCCCAACACACCCATGAACCTTTGCGAGTAATGCGTCACACTTTTTAAACCCTGCTTGCAGCTTCTTAACATATTCTGGGAGGGATCGATTCCCGACATTTTGACTTCTGTGGACCCCCACTTTATCATTACTGGAACCCGGGGACCCCCACTAAATCATTATTGGAATCCGGGGACCCCCCCACTGAGTCATTACTAGAAGCAGGGGACCCCGGCCTAAACATTTTCAATGATTTGAAACAAAAAACAGTACACAGAAAAGCATTCACCAAACACTTACTCAAATGATAACACATTTTATTTAATTTGCAAACAAATATAAATAAATAAAAAATGTAATTTTAATAGAAAGGTTGGAACATTTCTAAATTCAATCGAAGCCACACATCATCCATACTATATTCTCTTTGATGCACTTGCACTCTTCCTGTGAATCAATCTGAGCACACTAATGTAATTTGTAGCCTCCAAGTTCAAATTCCTTGATATTTACAGTATGTTTTAAAGATTTCAGTTGTATATTTAGCCACTTTATTTATGTACACTTTTTTAATCTGTTAATATTATTTCATTTTCTAAGCAGTCATAGACCCCCCCCCCCCCGAGGAGTCTTCGCAGATTCCCAGAGGTCTCCGGCCCACAGGTTGGGAACCACTGCTCTAGAATGTCTCTTACTGGTCTGATGGCCTAAGCCTGCTTCAGAAGGAAGAACCCCTTTCTTGGGTACTAATTTGACCCCTGTCTGGGTAGGCAAGTCGGCAGTGATACGGGCTGCAGGTTTATTGACAGTGCTGTTGACCCAGCAGCTCATCCTTATGATGTCAGAGATGTCAACTTCATCCTTGCTGAGCTTCTTCCCCTTGACACCCATACCAGGGACTTCTCTTGGCCATTTCTTCTCATTGGTGTGGCCCAGTTACGTCACAGCTTCCCTGTCACCTGGTTTGGTGGAGCAAGCTCTGTGGACGGCAGAAGTAATAGGAGGATGTGGTTGGAATTGTGGACTTTGGAGTGATATTAGTGCTCACGGAACTGCATCGCCCCTATGTCGGTGGAAGTGGACAGTAAAAATAAACCATGGGAGAGTCAAGCTTCGAAGATGCTTTGGACAGTGAAAGCTAGCCAAGAAAGGAGTTCCAGTACTTGAGCTTGATTAGTCTGTTTTGCCCCATCCCATGTTTGGGGTAGAGGCCAGGCTGGGGCTAACTTATACGTTTAGGTTCTGCTAAGAAGTGGATGGTTAAGGTTCATCCTGTCAAACACAATTACTAAAAGTGGCTGGCACCACAGATGGAAGAGCCAGCTTTTAAATTAATAAGTCCATTGGCAACTATGAGGGCATCACTGAGTAACTTGTGCAGCTAGTGACGAAAGAGCAACTTGCGACAAGGGTTGTCTCTTGGAAAAACTAGCTGTCTCCTGACTTTGTGATTGCCAAAGGTAGAGAAGGGAACTCCGACTTCTCTGTTATGTTCCCTGTAGTTGGGGCAAGATTTGAGATGGCCAGTAGATAGGCTTGGAAAGAACAGCCTCTATCACCAGGGCTTTGCAGTGTCTTGACCTAGCTCGCTATCATCTTCTCTGATATCCTCTGTTTTGGGCCAGCTGGGTATCACCTCCACTGATGTCATGAACCATCTGTGCATTATTTCCACTTGTGCCTTCTATCCGAAACCAATTGGATATCATCTCCATTGGTATCAACTGTCTTGTACCAACTGGGTATCATCTCCACTGGTATCCACTGTCTTGGAACAACTGGGTATTTTCTCCACTGGTATCCTCTACTATGAAGCAGCTTGGCATAATATATACTGGTATCCTCTGTTGTCAACCAACTAGATATAATCTCCACTGGTTGGATTTGTCTTAAACCAACTGGATGTCACCCCCACTAGTAACGTCTGTCTTCAAATGACTGAATATCTTCTTCATTGGTATCCTCTATGTTTGGCCCTTGCCTTCTTCTTGGAACAAATGGGTCTCAACCTTCAATGGTATTGTATGCCTTGGCCAGCTGGCTGTCACTTTCACTAGTAATGTCTATTGTGTACTCACTGGAAGTCATCTTGTCTGGGTACCATCTCCACTGGTATCCTCTGTTGTTGACCGGTTTACTCTCACCTCCACTGGTATCCTCTGTCTTGAGCCCATATTCGATTTCTTGGATTGAATGTGTCTCAACCTGCACTGGTATCCTCTGCGTCGGCCAGCTGACATCTCCACCATTAGTAATGTGTATCATGTACTCACTGGATATCATCTCGTCTGGGTATCATCTCTACTGGTATACACATCTGTGAACTGACTTGGTAAAACCTCCTCCATTGGTTACGATCTTTCTTAAACTGACTGGATATCATCCTCATTGGTCCTTTCTACTGTTACTGAAAAAATATATTCTCCACACTGGTGCCCTCTGTCTTTGAGTGACTGGATTTCACTTTCACGGTATGGTCTATTATGAACCAACTGGATGTCCTCTCCACTGCTATAATATGCCTTAAATAACAATATATCCTCTCTACTATCACCCTGTGCCTTGGACCCAATGGATATCATCGGCATGTGTACTGTTTATCATTCGCTAACTGCGTATCATATCTACTGGTGTCCTCTGTCGTTAACCAACTGGATATCATATTCGCTGGTATTGTCTATCATGAACTGAGAGGATATCATATCCACTGGTATTGTCTATCGTGAGCTGACTGGATATCATATCCACTGGTATTGTCTATCATGAACTGACTGGATATCATATCCTCTGGTATTGTCTTATCATGAACTGACTGGATATCATATCCACTGGTATTGTCTATCATGAACTGACTGGATATCATATCCACTAGTATTGTCTATCATGGACTGCCTGGATATCATCTCCACTGGTATTGTCTATCATGGACTGACTGGATGTTATATCCACTGGTATTGTCTATCATGGACTGACTGGATATCATATCCACTGGTATTGTCTATCATGGACTGGCTGGATATCATATCCACTTGTATTGTCTATCATGGTCTGGCTGGATATCATATCCACTGGTATTGTCTATCATGGACTGCCTGGATATCATCTACACTGGTATTGTCTATCATGGACTGACTGGATGTTATATCCACTGGTATTGTCTATCATGGACTGACTGGATATCATATCCACTGGTATTGATATTGTCTATCATGGTCTGGCTGGATATCATATCCACTTGTATTGTCTATCATGGACTGACTGGATATCATATCCACTGGTATTGTCTATCATGGTCTGGCTGGATATCATATCCACTGGTATTGTCTATCATGGACTGGCTGGATATCATATCCACTGGTATTGTCTATCATGGACTGACTGGATATCATATCCACTGGTATTGTCTATCATGGACTGGCTGGATATCATATCCACTGGTATTGTCTATCGTGAACTGACTGGATATCATATCCACTGGTATTGTCTATCATGGACTGGCTGGATATCATATCCACTGGTATTGTCTATCGTGAACTGACTGGATATCATATCCTCTGGTATTGTCTATCATGAACTGAATAGATATTGTATCTACGGGTGCTGTCTATCATGAACCCATGGGGTATCATCTCCACAGTTTTTGTATCTTGAACTGGCTGGATATCATGTCCAGTTGTATAGCTTTAACTACAAGCTACCCTCTCAACTGTCCTCTCTATCTTGGACCTGCTAAATATCATACCCACTGGTATTGTCTGTCATGAGTGGATGGCACATTATCTACACTGGTAGGCATTTTGTTCAACCCTTTAGCATCATCTCCACCGCTATGCTCTATTTTCATGTGCATACCATCAACTCCACTGCTGTGCTCTGTTTTCATGTGCATAGCATCAACTCCAGTGCTGTGCTCTATATTCATGTGCATAGCATCATCTCCACTGCTGTGCTCCATTTTCTTGTGAAGTTAATGGTGAGTTTTCACAGGCACTGTATTAACCTCTGTACTTGGTTAATTTCAGAAATGTTGGGAGACATCATTTTAAGGTTTGGGGTTCACTTTGTAAATCAGAAAAAATCCATCTCAAAGAAGACTATGGCCCTCATTACCAGTTTGGGGGGCAACAGAGGCCGCCCACGAAACTCGTACCACCATCTGACCACCAGTGCGGCCAGAACACCGCCGGCCCTATACAAGTTTCCCGCTGAGCCTTAACATTGACACCGGCTCGTAACTGAGCCGGCGGCAATGTGGTGGTTCAGCGGATGCAGCAGCACCCGCCGCACTTTCCACTGCCCGTAGTCACAGTGCTGCGATTGTGTACCTCACCGCTGCATACAGTGAAAATAGTACTAATCATCCCCTAGGAGATTGCTCATGCTTGGCTTTGGTCAAGGCATGTTGTGTGGGTTTTTTGTGCAGTTGTGGGGCATAATCCTTTCTTGAGAAGGGCTAATGGGCATTCAGCAGCGCTCAGTGGCTCTGTGACTTTAGCGCTCTCTCCTGACGTCTTTGTGTGATCTGCAGGTCACAAGTTCATATTCTGGCATGGTTCACTACAACTTTCATCCTTACCCTGTCATTCAAACCAGTACAACTAACCACTGCATTTACAAATGTTTTATATAAAGCACTTTGGCCAAGACTCTATAGAAATAATTGGTTATTACTATGTGGTGAGAGGAAGCGCTTGAAGATGTTGTTTGGAGTCGTGACTTATCCGTGGTAGTCGTGCTTTGTTTGAAAGCACACTTGCCTTCTCTCTCTTCTCTCTGTCCACAAGAAGATCCACTTCTTCCTGGACATTCAGTTATGCAGTTAGCAAACACAAGACATTCTCCAATTCAGCAAACTGTGTGGTAGTTCAGAATGTAATTTACATTACATCAGTCTAAAGGAAATAGCGATTCACCAGAGGAAAACCAGATGGGCCATACTGGCGTGTTCCCTATCTTTACGTTGGTCACTGTACAGAACTCCAAAAGTAAATACATTCTCAGGGCAGAATTAATGGGTGCCAACTCTAAACACACAAACACATTCCCTTCCACTCCACCACATACAGATACTAACCATATCTAACACCTGCTCTTCCGGCCTCCGGTCTTCTCACTTTACCCTTCTTTCATTCGTCCAGTCTGTCCCCTATGACTTCCACTAGGTGTCCTACACTAACTCCAGCGTTAATACCCCAGTATGGTGATAGCAATACCACAAGTAAACCCTCTGCCATCTGCATGTTTTTTACTTTTTAGGTTGAAGCCTACCAGACAGCACAGCTCACTGGTTGCAAAGACATTTCTGGGAACATGCTGAAACCTTACATGTGAATGCATTACACCCCTTGATTACCAAAGGCTTTGTGTTTTGTAACTCACATTTGCTCGCTTTCTATTTGCTGGCTTTATTTGTTTTAGAATGTCCACCATGTCTTTTTCCTTTCTGTGGAGCACAGCCCATTTACCGCCTCTATGCTCGACTCCTTGTATTCTTCTACAAGTGCTCTCTCTTAGGTTTTCTTTTTTCTTTTTTTGTGAGGTACTTCATAAGAGTTTTATGTCTTCTCAGTTGTCTCCTTTGTATATTAGTTCCAGAAGCAGTAAACATGCTGCATTTCTACCTGCCTCCTGTCATCTGTTTGAATAATTCTACTTATCTCTGCCACTACCATCTGACCAGTCTGCGATGTCTGTGAGTATAGGTGCTGGAAGCAGGGAAGTGCGGGTACTTAAGCACCCCCAAAATAACCATGCTGGAGTTCAGAGGCTGATTGAGCAATAAGGAGGCGTTTACATTTTGTTTTTATCTTGTCTTATTTGCTTTGCCTTTAAAGACAGAGGTCAACTGTCAACCTCTGTATTCCAACAAACCGATTGTTGTTTATGCTCTTTAAAGGCAGTTTTCTGTTTACTTTTCTGTCTGTGACTGCCAAGTGAGAGGATTTATGTGACAACCTTCCTAGGTACTGGGAGCATGAAAGGAAAGTCTGTAGGGTGTAATTTTTGTTTCTAGCAAACAACAACATTTATGTGGATATAAATGAGCTTTAGAATTATTTCAGAATATATAAAAATAGGAACAGCACAAACAAACCATTATTTTTTGTAATTCTGAACTGTGATGGAAACAAAGATTTGAATATGATCAATACAAATCTGTACACAAAGTGATGCAGATTTCCACACATTATCGTTTGTGCGCTGTATAGTTTTATCAGTAAAACTGTATGTCTGTGCAAGTTTAGTGGTCATTTCAGTGGAAAATGTGTTGTTTTGGAGCACACTATAATTGGGGTAATGTGCCCCAAAACATACCACCAGCTACATACTATATACCCTTGCCACTCCCCTGCTGAATACATTTGCTATACTTGTGTTTTTTGTGTACACATAGTTTTTCACAGTCCCTAAGACTTCAGTGATGTAACATTAATGGCAGCACCCCACTCTGGGAATTGTTCAAGAATCACTGGTGCATGCCATCTGAGACGTGTCAATGCATGCACGAGCCCTTGCTGGTGCACATCTTGGCAACGATCCCGTTTCAGTGCCGGCCTTGAAAGAAGCAGTGTATAGTAATTTAAACTTCACTTCAGTACTGAGTGTTAACACACGAGTGCTGAAAAAGACTAGGCCTCATCAATGAAGCACATATAGGCCCTCATTCTGACCTTGGCGGGCGGCGGAGGCCGCCCGCCAAAGTCCCGCCGTCAGGTTACCGTTCCGCGGTCGAAAGACCGCGGCGGTAATTCTGACTTTCCCGCTGGGCTGGCGGGCGGTCTCGTTCAGACCGCCAGCCAGCCCAGCGGGAAAGAGGCCTCCACGATGAAGCCGGCTCGGAATCGAGCCGGCGGAGTGGAAGCTGTGCGACGGGTGCAGTTGCACCCGTCGCGTATTTCACTGTCTGCGCAGCAGACAGTGAAATACATGTAGGGGCCCTCTTACGGGGGCCCCTGCAATGCCCATGCCAGTGGCATGGGCACTGCAGGGGCCCCCAGGGGCCCCGCGACCCCCCCTACCGCCATCCGGATCTCGGCGGTCCGACCGCCGGGATCTGGATGGCGGTAGGGGGGGTCAGAATCCCCGCGGCGGTGCAGCAAGCTGCGCCGCCGCGGAGGATTCAATGGGGCCGCGGTACACTGGCGGGACCCCGCCAGTGGTGCCGGTCCGACCGCGGCTTTACCGCCGCGGTCGGAATCCCCATTGAAGCACCGCCGGCTTGTCGGCGGTGCTCCCGCGGTCCTCCGCCCTGGCGGTCAAAGACCGCCAGGGTCAGAATGAGGGCCATAGTGTGTTATTTGTAAATCACGGTTCAACAAAACATTATAACAGACTTTAATAGGATGTGCTGAACACAGTGACCAGACACAATCAGAGGACTTTTCACAAGTATCTTAAACTGAACAGAGATAATATCAAGAGCAAGAAAGGAAGTCTGTCCGTGGATATTACAAACAATAATTAGAAGAATCACCCACTATGCTCCTTTTACCAGCAGCACTTATACCAGCAGTCTCGACAAAGCGTAGAGCTCTTTGCGAAGGTTTTTATAGCACTTGCTACCTTAACTGAGCCTGTTTCTCCGCATACCAAATGTTTACAGTTGAGAGATTTTAGGAATAAGGATATTGTAAGGCCTAAGATTCTGTTTCATTCCAGTTCAATAATAAAGTTACTTCCTTTGCACACTTGACCTGCCAAAGGTAGGGCTAGCGAGCCGATAAGGCTTTTCCCAGGGTGAGCTACAGGGACAGAGACTCATATACTGCTTAGCACTGTATTGTCAAATGTGTATCTCTTCGAGAGACTAGGGGCATAATTTAGACGGCAGTATGGAATTAAATCCTCAGACTAACTCCACCACTCACAGTCCAAACCATGTACTTCCTTCATTTGACCTACAGCCACCCGTCCTCTGACCCGGCTGGTATCAATGCAGCCCTTGGCCACACAACAGACCATACTTTTTGGTCCCTCAAAAAATGTTCATGAGTACCCATGGTGTACAGCATCACTAAAACCATTGTCAAAGCCAACAGGTTACAAAGGTGAGGTTCGTTGGCTTGCCAATGCTTTTTACTTTTTACTAACCTGTTCTGTGTTTCTCACTCAACACTGTGTGTCTGCTGAGGGGACTTGTTTTTCGACTCAGTCACGGGGTGCGCGCATAGAAGTTACTGTACCTTTCCCATCCATGGGGGTGGAGAGGCAGCTCTTGGTAGCAGCTTGGATGATATTGAGGAGGGGTACCTAGGAAAGGTGGCAATGAACCTACTCCAGGCACAGTCTGCTTCGCACCCCACCGTGGATACTGTCCTCTACAAACAGTAGGAAGGTTTCCCTCAGTGTTTCTTTGTAAATATGACATTTGTCTATGTAGTACTTTCTAGCCCATCTAGGATGACACAGGGAGCCACATAGGCCCCTGCCAGACAACATAGGGCTGACCACAACCATGTTTATGCTCTTGACAGCTCTGCCTGCAGACCTACCCAGCAGGAAGCTTCCCTTATTGCAGTGTCCATCCTCCTCCAATGTCCTCTGGAGGTACTTTTCTGGAAATGGCACTTAAGAAGTCAGCACTTGTCCCTACAGGATACATCCTCGTGTGACCAGTGGATGTCTGACCCCCTACCCTCGTTTGAGGTGGGTTGCCTGTCTCTCCCCTCCTTTGAGGAGGGTTGACGCCTGTCCTTCCTCTCCTTTCAGGATGGTTGAAGCCTAGGTCCTCCTCTTCTTTGATGAGGGTCGATGCCAGTGTGGATGTGTCCTTCTCTATCTGGTCTGATTTATGGATTTGTAATTTGACATACCTTGTAGATTACATTGTTTTGCTGCTTTAGCCCCAGTTAGGTAATAGAACACCCCTCCCCCCCCCACCCCCCACCCCCACACACACACACACCCTGTTAGTAGGTGTGATTGTCTGGGTCTCTAGAAAGGCTGTGCTGGAGCAGCACAGACGAACATCTGGACCTGGCCACTGACCGGGGGGAGAGGAGATGGGTCTGGACCAGGAGGAGAAGAGGTGGCCCTGGACCAGGAGGAGAAGAGGTGGCCCTGGACCAGGAGAAGGGCTGCCCGTGGACAGGAGGAGAAGAGGTGGTCCTGGACCAGGAGGAGAAGAGGTGGCCCTGGATCAGGAGGAGAAGGGCTGCCCCTGGACAGGAGGAGAAGAGGAGGTGGTCCTGGACCGGGAGGAGAAAGGCTGCCCCTGGACAGGAGGAGAGGGGCTGCCCCGGACCAGGAGAAGAGGAGATAACCCCTGACTAGAAGGACAGGAGCTGGTCCCTGACTAGAAGGACAGGAGCTGGTCCCTGACTAGAAGGACAGAAGCTGGCCACAGACCAGCGGGTGAGGAGCTGGCTCCGGATCAGGAGGAGAAGAGGTGGCCCGGGACCAGGAGGAGAAGGGCTGCCCCTGGACCAGGAGGAGAGGGGCTGCCCTAGGCCAGGAGGGGACAAGCTGGCTCCGAATCAGGAGAAGAGTTGTTCCCGGATGGACCAGGAGAGCTAGCCCCTGACTGAAACGAGAGGAACTGGTCCTGGAACAGGAGGAGAGGAGATGGTCCTTGGCTAGGAAGAGGTGCTGTCCCTTGACCAGGAGGAGAGGAGCTGGTTCTGGACTGGAAAAGCTCTGTTTACGAATAAAATGCTTTGCACTGTTCACCTGTGACCGGAGAGCACTTTTCACAGCTCATTGAAGCCAGGTGGTGGGTTTTGACGTGGATCCTGCAGTTTTGCCACTAGGCCTCCGTGCTCACGTTGAGGCTGGAAGCCAAGCCACTATTTAAATGGACAGGTACTGTCTGGTACCGACTACCTGCAGTTCTTTAATTTGAAAGGGAGAGTACCAGCTCTTCCCAACACTGAGCGTGGTACAGTAGAGTGGCTTAGAGTGCACTGGCATAGTCTGGAGTGGTGCAGAGTAGTGTGGCATAGAGTGCAGTGGTGTACAGTGCAGCGGAGAACAATGCAGGGGCGTACAATGAAGCGCCATTGATTGCAGTGGCATAGATTACAGTGGCATATAGTGGCAAAGTGGTGCAGAGTAGAGTGGCTAGATTGCAGTGGCGTACAGATGAGTGGTGTAAAGTGGAGTGGCGCAGAGAGGAGTGCTGCAGACTACAGTGGCGTAAAGTGAAGTGGCGCAGAGAGGTGCTGCAGAATAGAGTGGGTAGATTGCAGTGGCGTACAGATGAGTGGCATAAAGTGGAGTGCTGTAGATTACAGTGGCATAGAGTGTAGTGGCTTAAAGTACAGTGGTGTAGAGTGGAATGATGAAGATTGAAGAGAAATCTGGTGACATAGATTGCACTGGCAAAGAATGCCAATGCCGTAAAGTAGAGTAGTGCAGAATAGGGTACAGTGGCATAGAGTTCGGTGGCAGAGAGTGCAGTGTTGCAGAGTAGAGTGTCGGAAAAGTGCAGTGGCATAGAGTAGATTGTTTCAGAGTAGATTGCAGTAGAGCAGAGTGTCAGAGTCAGTGGTGCACAGTAGAGTAGTGAAGAGTGCAGTGGCATAGAATACAATGGTGCGGAGTACAGTGCAGTGGCATAGAGGGGACTGCTCCAGAGTAGAGTGGAATAGGGTGCAGTGGCATAGATCAATCTAAAATTTGCCTTTATGGCTACCCTCGCGGGGAATCCCAGTGCTTCCCGACCATCTTCCTCATCGAGCTCCCCCAGGTCCTGTTCCCATTTACTTTGCAACGGCAGCAGAGAAGTCTGTGTTTCTCATTATTGTATCATATGTAAGTGAAATCCGTTTTTTGTCCACCCTCCCGTCCAGAAGTCTAGATTCCAACTCAGAGTCCTTTTGCGTTTCATCTTCTAATGACATATCGAAACCTAGCATATCGTAACTACTGTGCTTCTGATATATGGTATTCGTGCTTCAAATAGGAGAAGGGGACCAGACTTATCTTTTTTTTTTTTTTAAATCTATTCAACTTAAAAAAGTTTTTAAGTTAATTAAATATACAACTTTTAAGCAGGTTTACTAAAATATCAAATAAAAAGGTTAGTGGGAGTGAGTATCTTTTCAATTATTGTTTGAACATTATTATTTAAAAATGTAATAAATATAGTTAATGCATTTTATTATCAAATACACAGTTAGTTTGAGGTGTTGATGCACTGCAAAATTATATTTTATTATTTCCAGGTTCATAATAAATATTTTAAATTAATTTTTATGCATTAAAATATTTGCATTTTATGTTTTGAAACAATGAACTTTTTAAATGTCCATACTTTTTCTCATAGAAAGGTCCCTAGAGGCAGACATGTCTGCCAATTAGATGGAACGTCAAATGCGGTTAAGAAGTTACTTCTACTAACTTTATTGTCGTAAATACCATCAGTAAAAAGCTCCAGCCCCTCACTGGACGGGACAGAGACAAGTCTACACCTATGTGTAAATCCCCATTCGGAAATAGTGAATAGTAAAAAAAATGGATTGTTACATCTAGGTGTAGTCGTAAATATACACATTATTACATATTCAACTCAGCCATTTCCAACTCTAGCCTCGGAGCCGCATCCAGACGCCCTTTTCCTGGGTAGCAATGGGCTTCATGGATTTATATCATACATGTGTATACCCTTATTTGTGTAATCTAAGCGCCTACTACTTGTCAGCAAGGGGGGCATCCACAAAACTTGTTGTCAGCTGGTAACCGATGAACACAAATCATACCTGGGAGCTGCCTCTCAGAAGCAGTTTGATGTGTTTTGAACACTTGGAGAGGTCTGCGGCAAGAGGTGCTACTTCCCGGGGTGAAAGTGGTGGTAAACAACGACATGTCCAGAAAACATGGCGTCAGCCAGAAGATTGTACTGCAACGTGCCCCGCACCAGCCTCCTCCTCCTGGAACAGGGAGATGCCTTCTGTAGAACCTGCAGTGTTGACCTTCAAGTAGTGCTGCCTCATCAGGTGAAGATGGTGGTAAACTGGGCTGCGCACATCAAACATGGTGTTCATCGGTAGACTATGTACAGGAACCATACCCAGCACCAGCAGTGGCGTCATAAAACTTGAGGGGTCCCCCCTGCAACATACATGGAGCCTCCCGCCCTCTGAACTAATTCAGGAGCTCTTAGGCCAGGGTACTGTGCTGAGGGGTCCCCCTGGTGCTCGTAGGCCCTCCTGTACCGCGGGAGCCTATGTTAAACCACTGTGCACCAGCTTCCATGGACCAGAGTGATGCCTTCTGTAGAATCTGCGATGCTGATCTTCAAGTCTTATCGGGTGAAGATGGTGATATTCAAGGTCACGTCCATCGAACATGTTGTCCATCAGTACACTGTCTATGGAACCCATACCAGCACCAGCGTCCATGGAGCAGAGCGATGCCCTCTGTAGGGCCACTGTTGTTGACCTTTGAGGTTCATCAGGTGAAGATAGTGGTATTCAAGGGCATGTCCATCAAACATGGCGTCCATCAGTACACTGTGTACAGAACCCATACCCTGCACCAGCCTTCTTGAACCAAAGAGATGCCTTCTGTAGAACATGTGGTACAGTGCTGCCTCACCAGGTGAAGGCATGGTAAACGGAGGCGCGTCCATCAAACATGGCGTCCACCAGTACACTGTGTACAAAACCCATACCCTGCACCAGCCTTCTTGAACCAAAGAGATGCCTTCTGTAGAACATGTGGTACAGTGCTGCCTCACCAGGTGAAGGCATGGTAAACGGAGGCGCGTCCATCAAACATGGCGTCCACCGATAGACTGTGTACAGAATCCATTCCCTGCACCATCTTCCATAGACCAGAGCGATGCCTTCTGTAGATCCTGCAGCGCTGAGCTTCAAGTAGTGCTAATTCACTGGGTAAAGACAATTGCAGACCGTGTTCCTGCGGCCCCTGGAGAGGCCTTAGGCACAGCTGGGGCACATTTGCCACTATTAATTATGTACAGTTTTCAAGAAGCTTTGGCCAGCAGGGACCTTTTTTGCTTTTTTCAGAGGCACAGAGGCCACAAGAAGCTGGAAGCACTGCAGCTGGCACCGGTCAGAGGAGGGCGGGCGGATGGATGGCATGCTATTTTTGTCGCTGCCACCTCAACTGGAATGAGAAATCTGCGCATTTAACGGAGGATGAGAACTCTTAGGCCCCAAAGTGCAGATGCTTTCCAGAAGAGCACGGCGTGTCCCCACCATCTACTTCTCCATTTGTAATTGTGCCAACCTATGCCCATCTGCACCTGGCAGGGGCTGATGTCTCTTCCTAGCAGAGTCAGCAGACGGTGGCATCAAATCATACCTACATAGGACGCGCACCCCTCTTTCCTATCCCTCTCTCTTCTGTAATCCTCAGTTTAAAGAAAACCCTTAATTTGATTAGTTTAAACCAGTGGTTCTTTGCCTATTGACTTCTGTGGATCCCCACTTTATCATTACTGAAACCCTGTGACCCCCAATGAATCATTATTGGAATCCACTGAGTCATACTGGAAGCGGGGGCCCCCCACTGAGTCATACTGGAAGCTGGGGACCCCCCACTGAATCATTATTGGAATCCAAGACCCCCCCACCTACCCCCAACTTAGTCATTACTTGGAAGTCAGGGACCCCCGCCTAAAAATTGTTGATGATTTGAACCACAAAACAATACACAGAAAATGCAGAAACGAGCATTCACCAAAACATACACAAATGATAACACATTTTATTTAATTTGCAAACAAATATAAATTAAAAAATGAGGATTTTAATAGGAAAGTTGCAGCTTTTCCAAATTCAATTGAAGCCACACATCGTCCATACTGTATTCTGTTTGATGCACCTGCACGGCCCCCACAAATTAATCCGAGGATAGTGATTTAATTTTTTGCGTCCAATTTCAAATTCCTTGACATTTACAGTGCATTTAAAAATTTTCAATTCTACATTTGCTTGCTTTATTTGTATACACATTATTAATCTGTTAATATTTAATTTTCTAAGCAGTCACAGACCCCCTGGGGGGGCTTTGCGGACCCCCTGCGGTCCCCGGACCACAGGTTGGGAACCACTGGTTTAAACAAAACCCTCGCTCATACTGTTTGCCTCCAGTGGTGTCGCCTTTCTGCCAGGATTGTTGATGCTCAGATAGTTCTTCTGTGATGAGGACTCATCTCCCCAGCTTGGACTCAGTAATCGTCTTTAGTTGGTCGATCCTAACTCGGCCATTGGTTCCAAGACGTCCCAAGTGCTGAAACGAAGCGTCGTGCTTGTTTACTGTGTTGTGCTCTGTGGTGTTCATTAATATTGTGATATTGTTCTCTGCAAGGGCGCTTCATTCGCTGTATTCATTATCTCCTCTACGAGGCGCTACATCATGCTTGTGATTAAGTGACATTCATAAAGCGCTGTTCCTCTTCCCTGCAGGGTGTTTTTCCTGAATATTCCAGATGAAGTGGCTGTGGAGCGCCTGTCCCACAGGAGGAAGGACCCGGTGACGGGGAAGAGGTGAGATGGGCTCTCCATCGCTCACGGTGGCGCCGGCATTAAACAGCGCCCCAGACCGCAGGGAGCCAGGTGTTGTAAGCAGTCCATCAGTGTACATCTCGGGGAGACCCCCAGAAGTGAAACCACCAGGGTGTGGGTGCCCCCTGGGCCTGGGGGTGGACTCACAGCTGGTGTGCGCTGCGATGCGGTGGCGAGCTCAGTGGGAACGAGGCTCCCAAACTCCAGATGGGAGCTACTACAGAAAGGTGCAAACCCCTCGTCCCTGAACTTTCTATCGAAGGGTTGGCCTGGGCCTTCATGTTACAGAATGTGACTGATGTTTAAGCTTTAATATTGAACTGTCACCGCCCCCTGTCCTGAAGACCCTCTGTGTCTGATGAGCATTCTGCCTCAGTAAAGAGACCCCAAGGATAAACCGTGCTTCGAAGGTGAAGCCTTTGTAAAAATGTACAACTCGTCTCAAATCTGCCACAGCTCGCCTCAAGTCTGCCACAGTACACCTCATGTCTGCCACAGCACACCTCGTGTCTGCCATAGCTCACCTCATGTCTGCATAGCTCACGTCAGGTCTGCCACAGCTCACCTAATGCCTGCCACAGCTCACCTCATACCTACCATAGCTTGCTTCATGTCTTCCACTGCTCGCTTCATGTCTTCCACTGCTCGCTTCATGTCTTCCACTGCTCGCTTCATGTCTTCCACTGCTCGCTTCATGTCTTCCACTGCTCGCCTCATGTCTGCCACTGCTCGCGTCATGCCTTCCATAGCTCGCTTCATGTCTTCCACTGCTCGCCTCATGTCTGCCACGGCTTGTGTCATGTCTTCCACTGCTCGCCTCATGTCTGCCACTGCTCGCGTCATGTCTGCCACTGCTCGCGTCATGTCTGCCACAGCTCTCCTCATGCCAGCCACAGCTCTCCTCATGACAGCCACAGCTCGCCTCATGACTGCCACAGTTTGCTTCATGTCTTCCACTGCTAGCCTCATCTCTGCCACTGCTCGCTTCATGTCTGCCACAGCTCGCGTCATGTCTGCCACAGCTCATGTCATGTCTGCCACAGTTGTCCTCATGTCTGCCACAGCTCGTCTCGTGCTGTAGCTCACTTCGTCTGCCGTAGCTGTCCTCATGTCTTCCATAGCTGTCCTCATGTCTGCCACATCTGTCCTCATGTCTGCCACATCTCACCTCAAGTCTGCCACAGTATGCGTCTGAGTCTGCCATAGCTGCCACAACTTGCCTCATATCTGCCATAGCTCGCCTCATGTCTGCCACAACTTGCCTCATGTCTGCCACAACTAGCCTCATATCTGTCATAGGGTGCCTCATGTCTCACAGCTCGTCATGTCTGCCATAGCTCGCCTCACGTCAGCCATAACTCACCTCATGTCTGCCATAACTCACCTCATGTCTGCATAGCTCGCGTCATGTCTGCCACAGCTCACCTCATGCCTGCCACAGCTTGCATCATGTCTGCCACAGCTCACGTCATGTCTGCCATTATCTACCCGCTCTGATGATGATCCCAGATTTATCCACCCATTATGGTGATGTTCTCTGAATTATCTACCCATTCTAGCAATGAGCCCAGAATTATCCACCCATTCTGGTGATAATCCCAGAATTATCCACCCATTCTAGCGAAGATCCCAGAATTATCCACCCGCCTCATGTCGGTGTGGATCCCAGAATTATCCACCCGCTCTGGTGATGATCCCAGAATTATCTACTCACTCTGGTGATGATCCCAGAATTATCCACCCTCTCTGGTGATCATGCCAGAATTATCTACCTGCTTTGGTGATGATCTGAGAATTATCTACCTGTTCTGGTGATGATCCCAGATTTATCCGCCCGTTCTGGTGATTATCCGAGAATTATCCACCCATTCTGGTGATGAACCCAGAATTATCCATACGCTCTTGGTGATCATCCTAGAATAATCTACTCACTGTGTTGATGATCTGAGAAATTTCTCCCTGTTCTGGTGATCATTCTAGAATTATCCACCCACACTGGTGATGATCCCAGAATTATCCACCCATTCTAGCGATAATTCCAGAATTATCCACCCACACTGGTGATGATCCCAGAATTATCCACCCATTCTAGCGATAATTCCAGAATTATCCACCCATCCTGGTGATGATCGCAGAATTATCTACCTGTTCTAGCGAGGGTCCCAGCATTTTCTAACCGTTCTAGCGATGATCCTGGAATCGTGTACCTGTTTTAGTGGTGATCGTTTAATATATGCGCAGAGTGTTAACTATATGCATTATCTTTAGGCAACTGACACTATGAACACTGATGAAACGTCCTTTTCTGTGTATGGCGGATTTGGCATTTAATTTTTGAGGTATGTGGTATGGGGATGTGGTTGGACCTCAGATCTGGGCTTTGTCTCCCCTTTTGCAGATACCACACCATTTACAAGCCGGCGCCAAGCTTGGAGGTGCAGTCCCGCCTCCAGCAGAACCCACAGGACTCCCTGGAGGTGATACAGGAGAAGCTTGACATCTACCACGCCAACTTCCAACTGGTGGAGGAGTTCTACGACGGTATTATCCACATCAACGCTGACCAAGACCCCAACACCATCTTTGAGTACATCGAAAGCTGCATCATACACCCCCTACCGAAGGCCGGCCCCAAAGAAGCCCCTCCGTCCATCCCCCACACCACCGAAGGGGAGCCAGATGAATATTAGAGATCTCGCCTTGCCTGTCCTGGATCGCGTGTTGCGTCATTGTTGAGGACTCTACAGATATTTGTTCGGAATATTCACCCTGCTATGAGGGCACTAGAAAATAAAGATGTATTTTAAATGGTTTACATGTGTATGTTAATCAGTAGCTTGCAAACCATAGAATAAGATGGGTGTGGAAATGTAATGAGGTTTGGAGGGAATATAAAGGGCTTTTCTTTTTCTGCCATTGGTATTATCAGCACCACATCCATCCCTGACCTTCTCTCGCAGGGAACCTGACTCTATCCTATTAGGAATTCTGTGTCTGTTCTCTTCTGCCTCACCGCCCTTCAGTAAGACCCCCAGCTCTCTTCCTTTAGGATGTGTCTCTTGCATAAATCCACTTTCATTCATCAGACCTCTTTCCATTAAGACCCTTCCTCCTGTAAGGCCCTTCTCATTCATAGAATCCATTCTTCCTGTAAAGCCCATCTCTCATGTACAGCTTCTCTCTCCTGTAAGGTCCCTCTCCCTCAAAGGATCCTGCCCTCCTGTAAAGCCCATCTCTCATGTACAGCGTCTCTCTCCTGAGAGGACCCTCTCCTTGATAAGACCCCCCCATAAAGTCTGTCTCTCATGTACAGTTCTCTCTCCTGTAAGGCCCCTTTCCCTTATAAGATCCCTCCCTCCTAAAGTTCATCCCTCAGGCACAGCTACTCTCTCCTGTAAGGCCGCTCTCCCTCATAGGATCCCTCTCTCCTGTAAAGTCTGTCTCTCATGTAGAGCTTCTCTCTCCTGTAAGGCCACTCTCCCTTATAGGATCCCTCCCGCCTGTAAAGTCCACCTCTCTTGTCCAGCTTCTCGCTCCTGTAAGCTCCACTCCAAAGGATCCCACCCTCCGGTAAAGCCCATCTCTCATGTTCAGCTTCCACATCCTGTAAGGTCCCTCCCCCTCATAGGATCACTCCCTCCGGTAAAGTACATCTCTCATGTTCAGCTTCCACCTCCTGTAAGGTCCCTCGCCCTAATAGGATCCCTCTCTCTCTTCTAAAGTCTATCTCTCAGATACAGATACTCTGTCCTGTGAGGCCCCTCTCCCTCATAGGGTCCCTCCCGCCTGTAAAGCCCATCTCTCATGTACAGCTTCCACCTCCTGTAAGGTCCCTCTCCCTCATAGGATCCCTCCCGCCTGTATAGCCCATCTCTCATGTACAGCTTCCACCTCCTGTAAGGTCCCTCTCCCTCATAGGATCCCTCTCTCTTCTAAAGTCTATCTCTCAGAAACAGCTACTCTGTCCTGTAAGGCCCCTCTCCCTCATAGGATCCCTTCCTCCTGTGAAGCCTGTCTCTCATGTAAAACTTCTCTCTCCTGTAAGGTCCCTCTCCCTCATAGAATCCCTCCCTCCGGTAAAGCCCATCTCTCATGTACAGCTTCTAGCACCTGTTAGGTCCCTCTCCCTCATAGGATCTCTCCCTTCGGTAAAGCCCATCTCTCATGTACAGCGTCCACCTCCTGTAAGGTCCTTCTCCCTCATAGGATTCCTCCCTCCTCTAAAGTCCATCCCTCATGTACAACGTCTCTCTCCTGTAAGGCTCCTCTCCCTCATAGGATCCCTCCATCCTGTAAAGCCCATCTCTCATGTACAACTTCTATCTCCTGTAAGGCCCCTCTCCTTCATAGGATCCCTCCCTCCTCTAAAGTCCATCGCTCATGTACAACTTCTATTTCCTGTAAGGCCCCTCTCCCTCACAGGATCCCTCCCTCCTGTAAAGCCAATCTCTCATGTACAGCTTCCACCTCCTGTAAGGCCCCTCTCCCTCATAGGATCCCTCCCGCCTGTAAAGCCTGTCTCTCATGTAAAACTTCTCTCTCCTGTAAGCCCCCTCTCCCTCATAGGATCCCTCCCTCCTGTAAAGCCCGTCTCTCATGTACAGCTTCCACCTCCTGTAAGGCCCCTCTCCCTCATAGGATCCCTTCCTCCTGTAAAGACCATCTCTCATGTACAGCTTCCACCTCCTGTAAGCCCCCTCTCCCTCATAGGATCCCTCCCCTCTCTCTTCTAAAGTCTATCTCTCAGATACAGCTACTCTGTAGTGTAAGGCCCTGCTCCCTCATAGGATCCCTTCCTCCTGTGAAGCCTGTCTCTCATGTAAAACTTCTCTCTCCTGTAAGCCCCCTCTCCCTCATAGGATCCCTCCCTCCTGTAAAGCCCATCTCTCATGTACAGCTTCCACCTCCTGTAAGGCCCCTCTCCCTCATAGGACCCCTCCCTCCTGTAAAGCCCATCTCTCATGTACAGCTTCTCGCTCCTGTAAGGTCCCTCTCCCTCATAGGATCCCTTCCTCCTGTAAAGCCCATCACTCATGTACAGCTTCCACCTCCTGTAAGGCCCCTCTCCCTCATAGGATCCCTCCCGCCTGTATAGCCCATCTCTCATGTACAGCTTCCACCTCCTGTAAGGCCCCTCTCCCTCATAGGATCCCTCCCTCCTGTAAAGCCCATCTCTCATGTACAGCTTCTAGCTCCTGTAAGGTCCCTCTCCCTCATAGGATCCCTTCCTCCTGTAAAGCCCATCACTCATGTACAGCTTCCACCTCCTGTAAGGCCCCTCTCCCTCATAGGATCCCTTCCGCCTGTAAAGACCATCTCTCATGTACAGCTTCCACCTCCTGTAAGCCCCCTCTCCCTCATAGGATCCCTCTCTCTTCTAAAGTCTATCTCTCAGATACAGCTACTCTGTAGTGTAAGGCCCTGCTCCCTCATAGGATCCCTTCCTCCTGTGAAGCCTGTCTCTCATGTAAAACTTCTCTCTCCTGTAAGCCCCCTCTCCCTCATAGGATCCCTCCCTCCTGTAAAGTCCATCTCTCATGTACAGCTTCCACCTCCTGTAAGCCCCCTCTCCCTCATAGGATCCCTTCCTTCTGTAAAGCTTGCATATTGTGTAGTTTCTCTCTCCTGTAAGATACCTCTCCCTCCCCCTCCCCCTCATAGGATCCCTCCCTCCTGTAAACGACATCGCTCATGTACAGCTTCTCTCTCCCACGTACTGCTGCTGTAAGGCCCCTCTCCCTCAAACGTCCCTCCCTATTGTCCAGCTCTCATGTACAGCTTCTCTCCTGTAACGCCCCCTCACTCATAGGATCCTCCCCTCCTATAAAATACATCACTTATATATACCTCTTTTCCTGTAAGGCGCCTCTTACCTATAGGATCCTACCCTCTTGTAAAATCCACCTCTGTGTACATTTCTCTCTCCTGTAAGGCCCCTCTCCCTCATAGGATCCTTCCCGCCTGTAAAGCCCATCTCTCATGTACAATGCTTCCCTCTGTAAGACCCCTCCTCGTTGTGCCTCTGTTGAGAAAGCGCACAATTAAGGTACATTTCTAGTTTTACTACTTTTGGTGAATCTGAGAACGCAGCAAAAAGCATGGGTGGATGTGTGGAGAAACCCACTCTCCACCCATGTAATGCATTCCTCGTTGCCGAGTAATGCTAGACAGCGACTTGCAAATGCCTTGCGTTACGCCAGGTTTACTAAGTGACGGAAGGCCACCAAGGTGGCTTTGCTAGGCAAATCTGACTTAAGGATTGCATTGCCTTGGGTCACCTTGCCTGATGCAAAGGCTTGGTAAGTATGGCCTTGGACTCCAAATGTGACATCTGAGTAGGGTACAAGGTGCCGCCCACACCAGTGACCTCAATTCCTTTCTTTCCGTACCTCCATCGTTGTGGAGTCAGGTGGTTGAGCACTTATATCAGTTGTTATTACTCACCATTTTCTGTATTAGTCTTTGGATAATGAAGGCATATCAGCTCCTACATCTCCCAGCTTTCAGCCTTGTCAATCCTGGCAGAAGCACATACAGGTTACTGATTCCTGTACTGTCACATGGTGCTTGGGGTATCTCGTGATCTGTCATATCATTTATGCAGTAAAATGAATGCCAAAGTCACAAGAGAAAGAGACAGAACTAGCTGCTTCCTTCAAGAACAAAGCATTGAAGGCCCCCTCGAAGATCCAGAGGTAGGCAGCACTCTCCTGGGCACTGCAAGAAGCACAAGAGGGCTCACCACTCTCCCTCCAAGCATAAGAACCCAGGAGAACTCCGTCCCCCTCTCCTATTTCAGTTCTACAAGAGGTCCTCTTGAGTTTTCCACCAAAGGGATCTTTTGTGGAACAGATTCAAGGCTTCTAAAAATCTAAGGCTTGCACTTTCAGCCTTCCACCCTCTGCTGCGTCCTTGGGAACGTACCAGATGGGTATGGATTCCCCGACTCCATTTCAGGGTCATCAGTTTCGGCCCTGTCTTTGGTTGCTGTTTCTCCTTCGCAGCGAGAGTTGATGCCACGCCTGAAGTCAGTAGGGTTTCGAAGCGGCGAAGGAAAAGTTGCACCAACAGACCGTATCAAGAACCCTTGCATCAGAAAGAACATTACCAAAGATAAGCAACTTGTTCTTCTAATGAATAGGTGCCTCTGTGGGTTAACAAGGGTCATTGCTACAACATTCTGTACAGGAGGGGCACTGAGAGATATGCAATGACCAAACCTTGTGCATCTCTGGTAAGGCCTCCCTCCCTCCCTCTGGCATGGCCCGGTTGATAAGCCCACCTCACCTAGCAAAGGTGGCACGGGGTGGCACCTCCAATGTAAGGTTTTCCCATCTCGATAAGGTGGCCCTCTCCTCTGTACGACCCCTTCTTCTACAGGCCCCCTATCCTTCTCTGGTAAGGCCGTCTCCAGCATGTCCCTCACTCTGGTAGGCCCCACTCTCCAGCAAGCCCCCCTCCCTCTGTTAAGCCCCCCTCTTCCTGCAGTAACACCCCTCTCTCAGCATATCCCCCTCTCTAGTACTGCCCTCTCTGTCCTGTAAGGATCCCTCTCTCCAGTAAAGCCCCCTCTCCCTATAAGAACGCCTCCTTCTCTCTGGTATGGACCCCTCCCCCTGCAGTAAGGTTTCTCTCTCTCCCTCCCCCCTCTCTCTCTTCCTCCCCCCTCTCTCTCGCTGCAGTAAGCCTACCTCACTAGTAAGGCCCCCTCTCCCTGCAGGAAGGCCTTCTCTCTCCGCCCTGTCCCTCTGGCTCCGCCGCCTGCGCAGGATCCGCGGGACCGCAGGACCCATCCTACCATAAGGCCCCGCACGCGCTCCCCCCAGCCTGGGGCCCCATCCTACCATAATGCCCCGCACGCGCTCCCCCCTGCCTGGGGCCCCATCCTACCATAAGGCCCCGCACGCGCTCCCCCCAAGCTGGGGCCCCATCCCACCATAATGCCCCGCACGCGCTCCCCCCTGCCTGGGGTCCCATCCTACCATAAGGCCCCGCACGCGCTCCCCCCTGCCTGGGGCCCCATCCTACCATAAGGCCCCGCACGCGCTCCCCCCTGCCTGGGGTCCCATCCTACCATAAGGCCCCGCACGCGCTCCCCCCAGCCTGGGGTCCCATCCTACCATAAGGCCCCGCACGCGCTCCCCCCTGCCTGGGGCCCCATCCTACCATAAGGCCCCGCACGCGCTCCCCCCTGCCTGGGGTCCCATCCTACCATAAGGCCCCGCACGCGCTCCCCCCAGCCTGGGGCCCCATCCTACCATAAGGCCCCGCACGCGCTCCCCCCAGCCTGGGGTCCCATTCTACCATAAGGCCCCGCACGCGCTCCCCCCAGCCTGGGGCCCCATCCTACCATAAGGCCCCGCACGCGCTCCCCCCAGCCTGGGGTCCCATCCTACCATAATGCCCCGCACGCGCTCCCCCCTGCCTGGGGCCCCATCCTACCATAAGGCCCCGCACGCGCTCCCCCCAGCCTGGGGTCCCATCCTACCATAATGCCCCGCACGCGCTCCCCCCAGCCTGGGGTCCCATCCTACCATAAGGCCCCGCACGCGCTCCCCCCAGCCTGGGGCCCCATCCTACCATAATGCCCCGCACGCGCTCCCCCCTGCCTGGGGCCCCATCCTACCATAAGGCCCCGCACGCGCTCCCCCCTGCCTGGGGTCCCATCCTACCATAATGCCCCGCACGCGCTCCCCCCTGCCTGGGGCCCCATCCTACCATAATGCCCCGCACGCGCTCCCCCCAGCCTGGGGCCCCATCCTATTATAAGGCCCCGCACGCGCTCCCCCATGCCTGGGGTCCCATCCTATCATAATGCCCCGCACGCGCTCCCCCCAGCCTGGGGTCCCATCCTACCATAAGGCCCCGCACGCGCTCCCCCCTGCCTGGGGCCCCATCCTACCATAAGGCCCCGCACGCGCTCCCCTCTGCCTGGGGCCCCATCCTACCATAAGGCCCCGCACGCGCTCCCCCCAGCCTGGGGCCCCATCCTACCATTAGGCCCCGCACGCGCTCCCCCCAGCCTGGGGTCCCATCCTACCATAATGCCCCGCACGCGCTCCCCCCTGCCTGGGGCCCCATCCTACCATAAGGCCCCGCACGCGCTCCCCCCAGCCTGGGGCCCCATCCTACCATAAGGCCCCGCACGCGCTCCCCCCTGCCTGGGGCCCCATCCTACCATAAGGCCCCGCACGCGCTCCCCCCTGCCTGGGGCCCCATCCTACCATAAGGCCCCGCACGCGCTCCCCCCTGCCTGGGGTCCCATCCTATTATAAGGCCCCGCACGCGCTCCCCCCTGCCTGGGGTCCCATCCTATTATAAGGCCCCGCACGCGCTCCCCCCTGCCTGGGGTCCCATCCTATCATAATGCCCCGCACGCGCTCCCCCCTGCCTGGGGCCCCATCCTACCATAAGGCCCCGCACGCGCTCCCCCCAGCCTGGGGCCCCATCCTACCATAAGGCCCCGCACGCGCTCCCCCCAGCCTGGGGCCCCATCCTACCATAAGGCCCCGCACGCGCTCCCCCCAGCCTGGGGCCCCATCCTACCATAAGGCCCCGCACGCGCTCCCCTCTGCCTGGGGTCCCATCCTATCATAATGCCCCGCACGCGCTCCCCCCAGCCTGGGGCCCCATCCTACCATAAGGCCCGCACTGGGCTCAGCGCCCTGGGCCGCAGCACTGGGCGGAGGGTTCGCGGATCATGGTAACCCCATGGACCACCTTCCCGCGGAACCCGCCGAACAACCACCGCTGGCTCTTTGATTACCCGAGGGAGAGGCCCCGCGGAGCGGGTTAATGCCCCCACTGAGGTGCATTAATGCTTGTAGAACAGCCGGGGCCGGGGACAGGCGCGATATCTTCATCTTCAAACTTCATTTTACAACGAGCGCCTCCGCCAATTTGCATTTTATCCCGGGAAACAAAAACATCAAGTGGCGCCGAATGATCTGAGAACTGGCGGGATGAAAGCCTCTTTGGGGGGCTGCAGGGGTGAGCCGGTGACTTCTTTCACAGCACTGCAGGGGGCACAGGTCCTCCATCGCTAAGTGTGCTCTGGGATGCTTTCATGTGCAAATGGGTTTTCTTTCCTCAAGTTCTAGCATAAAAGTGAGTGCTTTGAAGAGTAGAGCGCTTCCTTCAACGTCTGCGCCTCGTCCGATGGTGGGAGCGGCGCGCGGAAAAGTTAGGGGTACTGTGGGGGCCACGCCTCGAGCCCCTAGGCCTGGCAAGAGGGTCACTACCTCTGGTTAGAGAACACTTCATGGAGAGGGCGTGGATGCAGGTCTGCAGGGAGGGTCACTACCTCTCTGGTTAGAGAACACTTCATGGAGAGGGTGGTGGATGCAGGTCTGCAGGGAGGGTCACCACCTCTGGGTAGAGAACACTTCATGGAGAGGACGGTGGAGGCAGGTCTGCAGGGAGGGTCACCACCTCTGGTTAGAGAACACTTCATGGAGAGGGTGGTGGATGCAGGTCTGCAGGGAGGGTCACTACCTCTCTGGTTAGAGAACACTTCATGGAGAGGGTGGTGGATGCAGGTCTGCAGGAAGGGTCACTACCTCTGGTTAGAGAATACTTCATGGAGAGGGCGGTGGATGCAGGTCTGCAGGGAGGGTCACTACCTCTGGGTAGAGAACACTTCATGGAGAGGGCGGTGGATGCAGGTCTGGCAGGGAGGGTCACTACCTCTGGGTAGAGAACACTTCATGGAGAGGACGGTGGATGCAGGTCTGCAGGGAGGGTCACTACCTCTGGTTAGAGAATACTTCATGGAGAGGGTGGTGGATGCAGGTCTGCAGGGAGGGTCACTACCTCTGGGTAGAGAACACTTCATGGAGAGGACGGTGGATGCAGGTCTGCAGGGAGGGTCACTACCTCTGGTTAGAGAATACTTCATGGAGAGGGCGGTGGATGCAGGTCTGGCAGGGAGGGTCACTACCTCTGGTTAGAGAACACTTCATGTAGAGGGCGGTGGATGCAGGTCTGCAGGGAGGGTCACTCCCTCTGGTTAGAGAACACTTCATGGAGAGGGTGGTGGATGCAGGTCTGCAGGGAGGGTCACTCCCTCTCTGGTTAGAGAACACTTCATGGAGAGGGTGGTGGATACTGGTCTGCAGGGAGGGTCACTACCTCTGGTTAGAGAACACTTCATGGAGAGGGTGGTGGATGCATGTCTGCAGGGAGGGTCACTACCTCTCTGGTTAGAGGACACTTCATGGAGAGGACGGTGGATGCAGGTCTGGCAGGTAGGGTCACTCCCTCTGGTTAGAGAACACTTCATGGAGAGGACGGTGGATGCAGGTCTGGCAAGGAGGGTCACTACCTCTGGGTAGAGAACACCTCATGGAGAGGACGGTGGAGGCAGGTCTGGCAGGGAGGGTCACTACCTCTGGTTAGAGAACACTTCATGTAGAGGGCGGTGGATGCAGGTCTGGCAGGGAGGGTCACTACCTCTGGTTAGAGAACACTTCATGGAGAGGACGGTGGATGTAGGTCTGCAGGAGGGTCACTACCTCTGGTTAGAGAACACTTCATGTAGATGGCGGTGGATGCAGGTCTGGCAGGGAGGGTCACCACCTCTGGTTAGAGAACACCTCAAGGAGAGGGTGGTGGATGCTGGTCTGCAGGGAGGGTCACTCCCTCTGGTTAGAGAACACTTCATGGAGAGGGCGGTGGATGCAGGTCTGCAGGGAGGGTCACTCCCTCTGGTTAGAGAACACTTCATGGAGAGGGTGGTGGATGCAGGTCTGCAGGGAGGGTCACTACCTCTGGTTAGAGAACACTTCATGTAGAGGGCGGTGGATGCAGGTCTGGCAGGGAGGGTCACTCCCTCTCTGGTTAGAGAACACTTCATGGAGAGGGTGGTGGATGCAGGTCTGCAGGAAGGGTCACTACCTCTGGTTAGAGAACACTTCATGTAGAGGGCGGTGGATGCAGGTCTGGCAGGGAGGGTCACTCCCTCTGGTTAGAGGACACTTCATCGAGAGGACGGTGGATGCAGGTCTGGCAGGGAGGGTCACTACCTCTGGGTAGAGAACACTTCATGGAGAGGACGGTGGAGGCAGGTCTGGCAGGGAGGGTCACTACCTCTGGTTAGAGAACACTTCATGTAGAGGGCGGTGGATGCAGGTCTGGCAGGGAGGGTCACTACCTCTGGTTAGAGAACACTTCATGGAGAGGACGGTGGATGTAGGTCTGCAGGGAGGGTCACTACCTCTGGTTAGAGAACACTTCATGTAATTGTAATTGTAATCGTATTTATATAGCGCTTACTACCCCAGACGAGGCGTCGAAGCGCTTTTCGATGAGTAGCACGCTACTCCGGTACCCAACAAGAATTAGTGATGGATTAGTATAATTTAATAAGGAGTACAGTTTTAGTATTATTATGAGTTAATTTGAGTTGCGGATATGAGAGTTTGTTAGTTAGATTGACTGGAGTAATGGAGGGGTGGAGGAGGAAAGAAATCCAGAAGTGTTAATTAGGAGTTTATCTTTCATTTACTCAATCCAAAGGCTTGAGATGAATAAAAGGGGAGCGGAGGGGAAAGAGGATGTGGAAGGGTTAGGGAGAGCATAGTAGCAGGGTGAGATGAATGCAGGAAAATTTAGTAGGGTTGTGTGGGAGGTCACAGAGGTAGAGTGAGGTTTGGTGAGTTAGATGTGGAGGTGGAGGGAAGAGCTTAGGCAGAGATATTTAGGAGATGAAAGTGGTCGAAGGGATTTGGGATGAGTCCGAGTGAGAATGGAGGATAGTTTGATAGAGACATGACATAAGAGTGATGAGTAGATAAGTGTGATAAAAAGAGAACAGAAATTCATAGATATCTAGTATAACAACCCAAAAAAACCAGGAGCCATGCAATGATCCACAAACATGCCAGGCACAGAAACAACATATACACATACATACACATATATATATATATTTATACACACACACACATATGCACATACAATACATAATTAGAATCATGGGTAAAAAATACTTAGTCAGACAGGTTTAAAAGAGTGTGTGTGTATTTTATTGTTATTGGTTTAGTTTCTGTAAAATGAGCATCGTGGCCTACCCAACCGGAGTATTTTCTACGAGTATGTCAGTAAGCGTTACCTAGCATGTTTTATACGCCCCGTTTATATTGTACACTAGGGGTACGTGATGGGCCACGGGGTAAACGTCTCCAGCAACCTTGTGTGCCTTTGGCAATGTGATTGTTACTAGTGCGTCTTTGTGGAGATGTCCTTGTGCTTCTGAGCATCAACAACGCACCACCGGAATCGGCGGTAAACGCATTGGGGTCGTTTTGGAAAGCTGTCCATCATTCTGGTAAAAGGCGGGAATTCCTTTACCTACTTCGAGGGTGGACGGGGCGTGGCTCAGCGGGTGGAGCTTACAGGTGCTTAATAAAGGAAAAACCTTCTCCTCTGTGTCTCCAGCAGGGGAAGATAGAACCCGAGCGTCTCAGTCAGATACAGATTACGCTCCAGTACATCATCAGTTCACCTCCAGGATGGATTCTAGATCTTTTTCTGCTATGGGATCTCTGAGCGCACAGCCTTGCTTTATCTTTGCCAAGCCCAAGAATTAGGGTGGCTTGTCCTTTCCAGAAGCTGAGCTTCAACTGCGGCACCTGCTACGATTATATTTGTAAGTGCTTCCTTTGAGGTTTAGTTTCTGTAAAATGAGCATTGTGGTCTACCCAACCGGAGTATTTTCTACGAGTATGTCAGTAAGCGTAACCTAGCATGTTTTATACGCCCCGTTTATATTGTACACTAAGGGTACGTGATGGGCCACGGGGTAAAACGTCTCCAGCAACCTTGTGTGCCTTTGGCAATGTGATTGTTACTAGTGCGTCTTTGTGGAGATGTCCTTGTGCTTCTGAGCATCAACAACGCACCACCGGAATCGGCGGTAAACGCATTGGGGTCGTTTTGGAAAGCTGTCCATCATCCTGGTAAAAGGCAGGAATTCCTTTACCTACTTCGAGGGTGGACGGGGCGTGGCTCAGCGGGCGGAGCTTACAGGTGCTTTATAAAGGGAGAACCTTCTACTCTGTGTCTCCAGCAGAGGAAGATAGAACCCGCGCGTCACAGTCAGATACAGATTACGCTCCAGTACATAATCAGTTCACCTCCAGGAAGGATTCTAGATCTTTTTCTGCTATGGGATCTCTGAGCGCACAGGCTTGCTTTATCTTTGCCAAGCCCAAGAGTTAGGGTGGCTTGTCCTTTCCAGAAGCTGAGCTTCAACTGCGGCACCTGCTACGTTTATATTTCTAAGTGCTTCCTTTGAGGTTTAGTTTCTGTAAAATGAGCATCGTGGTCTACCCAACGGGAGTATTTTCTACGAGTATGTCAGTAGGCGTTACCTAGCATGTTTTATACGCCCCGTTTATTTTGTACACTAAGGGTACGTGATGGGCCACGGGGTAAAACGTCTCCAGCAACCTTGTGTGCCTTTGGCAATGTGATTGTTACTAGTGCGTCTTTGTGGAGATGTCCTCGTGCTTCTGCCCATCAACAACGCACCACCTGAATCGGCGGTAAACGCAGTGGGGTCGTTTTGGAAAGCTGTCCATCATCGTGGTAAAAGGCGGGAATTCCTTTACCTACTTCGAGGGTGGACGGGGCGTGGCTCAGCGGGTGGAGCTTACAGGTGCTTTATAAAGGGAGAACCTTCTACTCTGTGTCTCCAGCAGAGGATGATAGAACCCGCGCGTCACAGTCAGATACAGATTACGCTCCAGTACATCATCAGTTCACCTCCAGGATAGATTCCAGATCTTTTTCTGCTATGGGATCTCTGAGCGCACAGCCTTGCTTTATCTTTGCCAAGCCCAAGAGTTTCCAGAAGCTGAGCTTCAACTGCGGCACCTGCTACGATTATATTTGTAAGTGCTTCCTTTGAGGTTTAGTTTCTGTAAAATGAGCATCGTGGCCTGCCCAACTGGAGTATTTTCTACGAGTATGTCAGTAAGCGTAACCTAGCATGTTTTATACGCCCCGTTTATATTGTACACTAAGGGTACGTGATGGGCCACGGGGTAAACGTCTCCAGCAACCTTGTGTTCCTTTGGCAATATGATTGTTACTAGTGCGTCTTTGTGGAGATGTCCTCGTGCTTCTGAGCATCAACAACGCACCACCGGAATCGGCGGTAAACGTATTGGGGTCGTTTGGAAAGCTGTCCATCATCCTGGTAAAAGGCTGGAATTCCTTTACCTACTTCGAGGGTGGACGGGGCGTGGCTCAGCGGGCGGAGCTTACAGGGGCTTTATAAAGGGAGAACCTTCTACTCTGTGTCTCCAGCAGAGGAAGATAGAACCCGAGCGTCACAGTCAGATACAGATTACGCTCCAGTACATCATCAGTTCACCTCCAGGAAGGATTCTAGATCTTTTTCGGCTATGGGATCTCTGAGTGCACAGCCTTGCTTTATCTTTGCCAAGCCCAAGAGTTAGGGTGGCTTGTCCTTTCCATAAGCTGAGCTTCAACTAGATGACGGTGGATGCAGGTCTGGCAGGGAGGGTCACTACCTCTGGTTAGAGAACACTTCATGAAGAGGGTGGTGGATGCAGGTCTGGCAGGGAGGGTCACTACCTCTGGTTAGAGAACACTTCATGGAGAGGGCGGTGGATGCAGGTCTGCAGGGAGGGTCACTCCCTCTGGTTAGAGAACACTTCATGGAGAGGACAGTGGATGCAGGTCTGCAGGGAGGGTCACTCCCTCTCTGGTTAGAGAGCACTTCATGGAGAGGGTGGTGGATACTGGTCTGCAGGGAGGGTCACTACCTCTGGTTAGAGAACACTTCATGGAGAGGGTGGTGGATGCAGGTCTGCAGGGAGGGTCACTACCTCTCTGGTTAGAGGACACTTCATGGAGAGGACGGTGGATGCAGGTCTGGCAGGGAGGGTCACTACCTCTGGGTAGAGAACACTTCATGGAGAGGACGGTGGAGGCAGGTCTGGCAGGGAGGGTCACTATCTCTGGGTAGAGAACACTTCATGGAGAGGACGGTGGAGGCAGGTCTGGCAGGGAGGGTCACTCCCTCTGGTTAGAGAACACTTCATGTAGAGGATGGTGGATGCAGGTCTGCAGGGAGGGTCACTACCTCTGGTTAGAGAACACTTCATGTAGATGACGGTGGATGCAGGTCTGGCAGGGAGGGTCACTACCTCTGGTTAGAGAACACTTCATGAAGAGGGTGGTGGATGCAGGTCTGGCAGGGAGGGTCACTACCTCTGGTTAGAGAACACTTCATGAAGAGGGCGGTGGATGCAGGTCTGCAGGGAGGGTCACTCCCTCTGGTTAGAGAACACTTCATGGACAGGATGGTGGATGCAGGTCTGCAGGGAGGGTCACTCCCTCTCTGGTTAGAGAACACTTCATGGAGAGGGCGGTGGATACTGGTCTGCAGGGAGGGTCACTACCTCTGGTTATAGAACACTTCATGGAGAGGGTGGTGGATGCAGGTCTGCAGGGAGGGTCACTACCTCTCTGGTTAGAGAACACTTCATGGAGAGGGCGGTGGATGTAGGTCTGCAGGAAGGGTCACTACCTCTGGTTAGAGGTCACTTCATGGAGAGGGTGGTGGATGCAGGTCTGGGAGGGAGGGTCACTACCTCTGGTTAGAGAACACTTCATGAAGAGGGCGGTGGATGCAGATCTGGCAGGGAGGGTCACTACCTCTCTGGTCAGAGAACACTTCAGAGAGAGGGTGGTGGATGCAGATCTGGCAGGGAGGGTCACTACCTCTGGTTAGAGAACACTTCATGGAGAGGGCGGTGGATGCAGGTCTGCAGGGAGGGTCACTCCCTCTGTCGAGAACACTTCATGTAGAGGGCAGTGATTGCAGGTCTGCAGGGAGGGTCACTATCTCTGGTTAGAGAACACTTCATGGAGAGGACGGTGGATGTAGGTCTGCAGGAAGGGTCACTACTTCTGGTTAGAGGTCACTTCATGGAGAGGGTGGTGGATGCAGGTCTGGCAGGGAGGGTCACTACCTCTGGTTAGAGAACACTTCATGGAGAGGACGGTGGATGCAGGTCTGCAGGAAGGGTCACTACCTCTGGTTAAAGAACACTTCATGTAGAGGGTGGTGGATGCAGGTCTGGCAGGGACGGTCAGTAGCTCTGGTTAGAGAACACTTCATCGAGAAGGGGGTGGATGCATGTCTGGCAGGGAGGGTCACTCCCTCCCTGGTTAGAGAACACTTCATAGAGAGGGTGGTGGATACTGGTCTGCAGGGAGGGTCACTACCTCTGGTTAGAGAACACTTCATGTAGAGGGCGGTGGATGCAGGTCAGGCAGGGAGGGTCACTACCTCTCTGGTTAGAGAGAACACTTCATGGAGAGGGCGGTGGATGCAGGTCTGGCAGGGAGGGTCACTACCTCTCTGGTTAGAGAACACTTCATTGAGAGGGCGGTGGATGCAGGTCTGCAGGGAGGGTCACTCCCTCTGGTTAGAGAACACTTCATGTAGAGGGTGGTGGATGCAGGTCTGGCAGGGACTGTCACTACCTCTGGTTAGAGAACACTTCATGGAGAGGGTGGTGGTGCAGGTCTGGCAGGGAAGGGTCACTACCTCTCTGGTTAGAGAACACTTCATGGAGAGGGCGGTGGATGCAGGTCTGCAGAAAGGGTCACTCCCTCTGGTTAGAGAACACTTAATGGAGAGGGTGGTGGATGCAGGTCTGCAGGGAGGGTCACTCCCTCTCTGGTTAGAGAACACTTCATGGAGAGGGTGGTGGATGCAGGTCTGCAGGGAGAGTCACTCCCTCTGGTTAGAGAACACTTCATGGAGAGGACGGTGGATGCAGGTCTGGCAGGGAGGGTCACTCCCTCTGGTTAGAGAACACTTCATGTAGAGGGTGGTGGATGCAGGTCTGGCAGGGACTGTCACTACCTCTGGTTAGAGAACACTTCATGGAGAGGGTGGTGGTGCAGGTCTGGCAGGGAAGGGTCACTACCTCTCTGGTTAGAGAACACTTCATGGAGAGGGCGGTGGATGCAGGTCTGCAGAAAGGGTCACTCCCTCTGGTTAGAGAACACTTAATGGAGAGGGTGGTGGATGCAGGTCTGCAGGGAGGGTCACTCCCTCTCTGGTTAGAGAACACTTCATGGAGAGGGTGGTGGATGCAGGTCTGCAGGGAGAGTCACTCCCTCTGGTTAGAGAACACTTCATGGAGAGGACGGTGGATGCAGGTCTGGCAGGGAGGGTCACTCCCTCTAGTTAGAGAACACTTCATGGAGAGGACGGTGGATGCAGGTCTAGCAGGGAGGGTCACTCCCTCTGGTTAGAGAACACTTCATGGAGAGGACGGTGGAGGCAGGTCTGGCAGGGAGGGTCACTACCTCTCTGGTTAGAGAACACTTCATGGAGAGGGCGGTGGATGTAGGTCTGCAGGGAGGGTGTAAGGAAATGCCCCCTTGGCATGGTTACCCCCTGACTTTTTGCCTTTGCTGATGCCAAGTTATGATTTGAAAGTGTGCTGAGGCCTGCTAACCAGGCCCCAGCACCAGTGCTCTTTCCCTAACCTCTACTTTTGTTTCCACAATTGGCACACCCTGGCATCCAGGTAAGTCCCTTGTAGCTGGTACCTCTGGTACCAAGGGCCCTGATGCCAGGGAAGGTCTCTAAGGGCTGCAGCATGTCTTATGCCACCCTGGGAACCCCTCACTCAGCACAGACACACTGCTTGCCAGCTTGTGTGTGCTGGTGGGGATAAAAAGACTAAGTCGACATGGCACTCCCCTCAGGGTGCCATGCGAACCTCACTGCCTACAGGTATAGATAAGTCACCCCTCTGGCAGGCCTTACAGCCCTAAGGCAGGGTGCACTATACCATACCATGAGCACTATGCCCCTACAGTGTCTAAGCAAAACCTTAGACATTGGAGAGGGCGGTGGATGCAGGTCTGGCAGGGAGGGTCAGTACCTCTGGTTAGAGAACACTTCATCGAGAGGGGGGTGGATGCATGTCTAGCAGGGAGGGTCACTCCCTCCCTGGTTAGAGAACACTTCATAGAGAGGGTGGTGGATGGAGGTCTGGCAGGGAGGGTTACTATCTCTGGTTAGAGAACACTTCATGGAGAGGGCGTGGATGCAGGTCTGCAGGGGGGGTCACTCCCTCTCTGGTTAGAGAACACTTCATGGAGAGGGTGGTGGATACTGGTCTGGCAGGGAGGGTCACTCCCTCTGGTTAGAGAACACTTCATGGAGAGGGCGGTGGATGGAGGTCCGGCAGGGAGTGTCACTACCTCTCTGGTTAAAGAACACTTCATGAAGAGGGCGGTGGATGCAGGTCTGGCAGGGAGGGTCACTACCTCTCTGGTTAGAGAACACTTCATGGAGAGGGCGGTGGATGCAGGTCTGGCAGGGAGGGTCACTACCTCTCTGGTCAGAGAACACTTCATAGAGAGGGTGGTGGATGCAGATCTGGCAGGGAGGGTCACTACCTCTGGTTAGAGAACACTTCATGGAGAGGGCGGTGGATGCAGGTCTGCAGGGAGGGTCACTATCTCTGGTTAGAGAACACTTCATGGAGAGGACGGTGGATGTAGGTCTGCAGGGAGGGTCACTACCTCTGGTTAGAGGTCACTTCATGGAGAGGGTGGTGGATGCAAGTCTGGCAGGGAGGGTCACTCCCTCTGTCGAGAACACTTCATGTAGAGGGCGGTGGATGCAGGTCTGCAGGGAGGGTCACTATCTCTGGTTAGAGAACACTTCAAGGAGAGGACGGTGGATGTAGGTCTGCAGGGAGGGTCACTACCTCTGGTTAGAGGTCACTTCATGGAGAGGGCGTGGATGCAGGACTGCAGGGAGGGTCACTATCTCTGGTTAGAGAACACTTCATGGAGAGGACGGTGGATGTAGGTCTGCAGGGAGGGTCACTATCTCTGGTTAGGGAACACTTCATGGAGAGGACGGTGGATGTAGGTCTGCAGGAAGGGTCACTACCTCTGGTTAGAGGTCACTTCATGGAGAGGGTGGTGGATGCAGGTCTGGCAGGGAGGGTCACTACCTCTGGTTAGAGTACACTTCATGGAGAGGGTGGCGGATGCAGGTCTGCAGGGAGGGTCAGAACCTCTCTGGTTAGATAATACTTCACGGAGAGGGCGGTGGATGCTGGTCTGCAGGGAGGGTCACTACCTCTGGTCAGAGAACACTTCATGGAGAGGGCGGTGGATGTAGGTCTGCAGGGAGGGTCAGTACCTCTGGTTAGAGAACACTTCATGTAGAGGGCAGTGGATGTAGGTCTGCAGGGAGGGTCAGTACCTCTGGTTAAAGAACACTTCATATAGAGGGCGGTGGATGCAGGTCTGGCAGGGAGGGTCAGTACCTCTGGTTAGAGAACACTACATTGAGAGGGGGGTGGATGCATGTCTGGCAGGGAGGGTCACTCCCTCCCTGGTTAGAGAACACTTCATAGAGAGGGTGGTGGATGGAGGTCTGGCAGGGAGGGTCACTATCTATTGTTAGAGAACACTTCATTTAGAGGGCGGTGGATGCAGGTCTGCAGGGAGGGTCACTCCCTCTCTGGTTAGAGAACACTTCATGGAGAGGGTGGTGGATACTGGTCTGCAGGGAGGGTCACTACCTCTCTGGATAGAGAACACTTCATGGAGAGGGCGGTGGATGCTGGTCTGGCAGGGAGGGTCACTCCCTCTGGTTAGAGAACACTTCATGGAGAGGGCGGTGGATGCAGGTCTGGCAGGGAGGGTCACTACCTCTCTGGTTAGAGAGAACACTTCATGGAGAGGGCGGTGGATGCAGGTCTGGCAGGGACGGTCACTACCTCTGGTTAGAGAACACTTCATGGAGAGGGCGGTGGATGCAGGTCTGGCATGGAGGGTCACTACCTCTCTGGTTAGAGAACACTTCATTGAGAGGGTGGTGGATGTAGGTCTGCAGGGAGGGTCACCACCCCTCTGGTTAGAGAATACTTCATGGAGAGGGTGGTGGATGCAGGTCTGCAGGGAGGGTCAGAACCTCTCTGGTTAGAGAATACTTCACGGAGAGGGCGGTGGATGCTGGTCTGCCGGGAGGGTCACTACCTCTGGTTAGAGAACACTTCATGGAGAGGGCGGTGGATGTAGGTCTGCAGGGAGGGTCAGTACCTCTCTGGTTAGAGAACACTTCATGGAGAGGGCGGTGGATGCAGGTCTGCAGGGAGGGTCACTACCTCTCTAGTTAGAGAACACTTCATGGAGAGGACGGTGGATGTAGGTCTGCAGGGAGGGTCACTATCTCTGGTTAGAGAACACTTCATGGAGAGGACGGTGGATGTAGGTCTGTAGGAAGGGTCACTACCTCTGGTTAGAGGTCACTTCACGGAGAGGGTGGTGGATGCAGGTCTGGCAGGGAGGGTCACTACCTCTGGTTAGAGTACACTTCATGGAGAGGACGGTGGATGCAGGTCTGCAGGAAGGGTCACTACCTCTGGTTAGAGAACACTTCATCGAGAGGGGGGTGGATGCATGTCTGGCAGGGAGGGTCACTCCCTCCCTGGTTAGAGAACACTTCATAGAGAGGGTGGTGGATGGAGATCTGGCAGGGAGGGTCACTATCTCTGGTTAGAGAACACTTCATGGAGAGGGCGTGGATGCAGGTCTGGCATGGAGGCTCACTACCTCTCTGGTTAGAGAACACTTCATTGAGAGGGTGGTGGATGTAGGTCTGCAGGGAGGGTCACCACCCCTCTGGTTAGAGAACACTTCATGGAGAGGGTGGTGGATGCAGGTCTGCAGGGAGGGTCCGAACCTCTCTGGTTATAGAATACTTCACGGAGAGGGCGGTGGATGCTGGTCTGCCGGGAGGGTCACTACCTCTGGTTAGAGAACACTTCATGGAGAGGGCGGTGGATGCAGGTCTGGCAGGGAGGGTCAGTACCTCTCTGGTTAGAGAACACTTCATGGAGAGGGCGGTGGATGCAGGTCTGCAGGGAGGGTCACTACCTCTCTAGTTAGAGAACACTTCATGGAGAGGACGGTGGATGTAGGTCTGCAGGGAGGGTCACTATCTCTGGTTAGAGAACACTTCATGGAGAGGATGGTGGATGTAGGTCTGCAGGAAGGGTCACTACCTCTGGTTAGAGGTCACTTCATGGAGAGGGTGGTGGATGCAGGTCTGGCAGGGAGGGTCACTACCTCTGGTTAGAGTACACTTCATGGAGAGGACGGTGGATGCAGGTCTGCAGGAAGGGTCACTACCTCTGGTTAGAGAACACTTCATCGAGAGGGGGGTGGATGCATGTCTGGCAGGGAGGGTCACTCCCTCCCTGGTTAGAGAACACTTCATAGAGAGGGTGGTGGATGGAGATCTGGCAGGGAGGGTCACTATCTCTGGTTAGAGAACACTTCATGGAGAGGGCGTGGATGCAGGTCTGCAGGGAGGGTCACTCCCTCTCTGGTTAGAGAATACTTCATGGAGAGGGTGGTGGATACTGGTCTGCAGGGAGGGTCACTACCTCTCTGGATAGAGAACACTTCATGGAAAGGGTGGTGGATGCTGGTCTGGCAGGGAGGGTCACTCCCTCTGGTTAGAGAACACTTCATGGAGAGGGCGGTGGATGGAGGTCCGGCAGGGAGTGTCACTACCTCTCTGGTTAGAGAGAACACTTCATGGAGAGGGCGGTGGATGCAGGTCTGGCAGGGACGGTCACTAACTCTGGTTGGAGAACACTTCATGGAGAGGGCGGTGGATGCAGGTCTGACAGAGAGGGTCACTACCTTTCTGGTAAGAGAACACTTCATTGAGGAGGGTCGTGGATGTAGGTCTGCAGGGAGGGTCACCACCCCTCTGGTTAGAGAACACTTCATGGAGAGGGTGGTGGATGCAGGTCTGCAGGGAGGGTCACTCTCTCTCTGGTTAGAGAACACTTCATGGAGAGGGTGGTGGATGTAGGTCTGGCAGGGAGGGTCACTCCCTCTGTCGAGAACAATTCATGGAGAGGGTGGTGGATGCAGGTCTGGCAGGGACGGTCACTACCTCTGGTTAGAGAACACTTCATGGAGAGGGTGGTGGATGTAGGTCTGGCAGGGAGGGTCACTCCCTCTGTCGAGAACACTTCATGGAGAGGGTGGTGGATGCAGGTCTGGCAGGGACGGTCACTACCTCTGGTTAGAGAACACTTCATGGAGAGGACGGTGGATGCAGGTCTGCAGGAAGGGTCACTACCTCTGGTTAGAGAACACTTCATCGAGAGGGGGGTGGATGCATGTCTGGCAGGGAGGGTCACTCCCTCCCTGGTTAGAGAACACTTCATAGAGAGGGTGGTGGATGGAGATCTGGCAGGGAGGGTCACTATCTCTGGTTAGAGAACACTTCATGGAGAGGGCGTGGATGCAGGTCTGGCATGGAGGCTCACTACCTCTCTGGTTAGAGAACACTTCATTGAGAGGGTGGTGGATGTAGGTCTGCAGGGAGGGTCACCACCCCTCTGGTTAGAGAACACTTCATGGAGAGGGTGGTGGATGCAGGTCTGCAGGGAGGGTCCGAACCTCTCTGGTTATAGAATACTTCACGGAGAGGGCGGTGGATGCTGGTCTGCCGGGAGGGTCACTACCTCTGGTTAGAGAACACTTCATGGAGAGGGCGGTGGATGCAGGTCTGGCAGGGAGGGTCAGTACCTCTCTGGTTAGAGAACACTTCATGGAGAGGGCGGTGGATGCAGGTCTGCAGGGAGGGTCACTACCTCTCTAGTTAGAGAACACTTCATGGAGAGGACGGTGGATGTAGGTCTGCAGGGAGGGTCACTATCTCTGGTTAGAGAACACTTCATGGAGAGGATGGTGGATGTAGGTCTGCAGGAAGGGTCACTACCTCTGGTTAGAGGTCACTTCATGGAGAGGGTGGTGGATGCAGGTCTGGCAGGGAGGGTCACTACCTCTGGTTAGAGTACACTTCATGGAGAGGACGGTGGATGCAGGTCTGCAGGAAGGGTCACTACCTCTGGTTAGAGAACACTTCATCGAGAGGGGGGTGGATGCATGTCTGGCAGGGAGGGTCACTCCCTCCCTGGTTAGAGAACACTTCATAGAGAGGGTGGTGGATGGAGATCTGGCAGGGAGGGTCACTATCTCTGGTTAGAGAACACTTCATGGAGAGGGCGTGGATGCAGGTCTGCAGGGAGGGTCACTCCCTCTCTGGTTAGAGAATACTTCATGGAGAGGGTGGTGGATACTGGTCTGCAGGGAGGGTCACTACCTCTCTGGATAGAGAACACTTCATGGAAAGGGTGGTGGATGCTGGTCTGGCAGGGAGGGTCACTCCCTCTGGTTAGAGAACACTTCATGGAGAGGGCGGTGGATGGAGGTCCGGCAGGGAGTGTCACTACCTCTCTGGTTAGAGAGAACACTTCATGGAGAGGGCGGTGGATGCAGGTCTGGCAGGGACGGTCACTAACTCTGGTTGGAGAACACTTCATGGAGAGGGCGGTGGATGCAGGTCTGACAGAGAGGGTCACTACCTTTCTGGTAAGAGAACACTTCATTGAGGAGGGTCGTGGATGTAGGTCTGCAGGGAGGGTCACCACCCCTCTGGTTAGAGAACACTTCATGGAGAGGGTGGTGGATGCAGGTCTGCAGGGAGGGTCACTCTCTCTCTGGTTAGAGAACACTTCATGGAGAGGGTGGTGGATGTAGGTCTGGCAGGGAGGGTCACTCCCTCTGTCGAGAACAATTCATGGAGAGGGTGGTGGATGCAGGTCTGGCAGGGACGGTCACTACCTCTGGTTAGAGAACACTTCATGGAGAGGGTGGTGGATGTAGGTCTGGCAGGGAGGGTCACTCCCTCTGTCGAGAACACTTCATGGAGAGGGTGGTGGATGCAGGTCTGGCAGGGACGGTCACTACCTCTGGTTAGAGAACACTTCATGGAGAGGGCGGTGGATGCAGGTCTGCAGGGAGGGTCAGAACCTCTCTGGTTAGAGAATACTTCACGGAGAGGGCGGTGGATGCTGGTCTGCAGGGAGGGTCACTACCTCTGGTTAGAGAACACTTCATGGAGAGGGCGTGGATGCAGGTCTGGCAGGGAGGGTCACTACCTCTCTGGTTAGAGAACACTTCATTGAGAGGGTGGTGGATGTAGGTCTGCAGGGAGGGTCACCACCTCTGGTTAGAGAACACTTCATGGAGAGGGCGGTGGATGCAGGTCTGCAGGGAGGGTCACTCCCTCTGGTTAGAGAACACTTCATGGAGAGGGCGGTGGATGCAGGTCTGCAGGGAGGGTCACTCTCTCTCTGGTTAGAGAACACTTCATGGAGAGGGTGGTGGATGCAGGTCTGCAGGGAGGGTCACTCCCTCTGGTTAGAGAACACTTCATGGAGAGGGCGGTGGATGCAGGTCTGGCAGGGAAGGGTCACTACTTCTCTGGTTAGAGAACACTTCATAGAGAGGGCGGTGGATGCAGGTCTGCAGGGAGGGTCACCACCTCTGGTTAGAGAACACTTCATGTAGAGGGCGGTGGATGCAGGTCTGCAGGGAGGGTCACTCCCTCTGGTTAGAGAACACTTCATGGAGAGGGCGGTGGATGCAGGTCTGCAGGGAGGGTCACTCTCTCTCTGGTTAGAGAACACTTCATGGAGAGGGTGGTGGATGCAGGTCTGCAGGGAGGGTCACTCCCTCTGGTTTGAGAACACTTCATGGAGAGGGCGGTGGTTGCAGGTCTGGCAGGGAAGGGTCACTACTTCTCTGGTTAGAGAACACTTCATGGAGAGGGCGGTGGATGTAGGTCTGCAGGGAGGGTCACCACCTCTGGTTAGAGAACACTTCATGGAGAGGGCGGTGGATGCAGGTCTGCAGGGAGGGTCACTCCCTCTGGTTAGAGAACACTTCATGGAGAGGGCGGTGGATGCAGGTCTGCAGGGAGGGTCACTCTCTCTCTGGTTAGAGAACACTTCATGGAGAGGGTGGTGGATGCAGGTCTGCAGGGAGGGTCACTCCCTCTGGTTAGAGAACACTTCATGGAGAGGGCGGTGGATGCAGGTCTGGCAGGGAAGGGTCACTACTTCTCTGGTTAGAGAACACTTCATAGAGAGGGCGGTGGATGCAGGTCTGCAGGGAGGGTCACCACCTCTGGTTAGAGAACACTTCATGTAGAGGGCGGTGGATGCAGGTCTGCAGGGAGGGTCACTCCCTCTGGTTAGAGAACACTTCATGGAGAGGGCGGTGGATGCAGGTCTGCAGGGAGGGTCACTCGCTCTCTGGTTAGAGAACACTTCATGGAGAGGGTGGTGGATGCAGGTCTGCAGGGAGGGTCACTCCCTCTGGTTAGAGAACACTTCATGGAGAGGGCGGTGGTTGCAGGTCTGGCAGGGAAGGGTCACTACTTCTCTGGTTAGAGAACACTTCATGGAGAGGGCGGTGGATGCAGGTCTGCAGGGAGGGTCACTCCCTCTGGTTAGAGAACACTTCATGGAGAGGGCGGTGGATGCAGGTCTGCAGGGAGGGTCACTCGCTCTCTGGTTAGAGAACACTTCATGGAGAGGGTGGTGGATGCAGGTCTGCAGGGAGGGTCACTCCCTCTGGTTAGAGAACACTTCATGGAGAGGGCGGTGGATGCAGGTCTGCAGGGAGGGTCACTCCCTCTGGTTAGAGAACACTTCATGGAGAGGGCGGTGGATGCAGGTCTGCAGGGAGGGTCAGAACCTCTCTGGTTAGAGAATACTTCACGGAGAGGGCGGTGGATGCTGGTCTGCAGGGAGGGTCACTGCCTCTGGTTATAGAACACTTCATGGAGAGGGCGTGGATGCAGGTCTGGCAGGGAGGGTCACTACCTCTCTGGTTAGAGAACACTTCATTGAGAGGGTGGTGGATGTAGGTCTGCAGGGAGGGTCACCACCTCTGGTTAGAGAACACTTCATGGAGAGGGCGGTGGATGCAGGTCTGCAGGGAGGGTCACTCCCTCTGGTTAGAGAACACTTCATGGAGAGGGCGGGGGATGCAGGTCTGCAGGGAGGGTCACTCTCTCTCTGGTTAGAGAACACTTCATGGAGAGGGTGGTGGATGCAGGTCTGCAGGGAGGGTCACTCCCTCTGGTTAGAGAACACTTCATGGAGAGGGCGGTGGATGCAGGTCTGGCAGGGAAGGGTCACTACTTCTCTGGTTAGAGAACACTTCATAGAGAGGGCGGTGGATGCAGGTCTGCAGGGAGGGTCACCACCTCTGGTTAGAGAACACTTCATGTAGAGGGCGGTGGATGCAGGTCTGCAGGGAGGGTCACTCCCTCTGGTTAGAGAACACTTCATGGAGAGGGCGGTGGATGCAGGTCTGCAGGGAGGGTCACTCTCTCTCTGGTTAGAGAACACTTCATGGAGAGGGTGGTGGATGCAGGTCTGCAGGGAGGGTCACTCCCTCTGGTTTGAGAACACTTCATGGAGAGGGCGGTGGTTGCAGGTCTGGCAGGGAAGGGTCACTACTTCTCTGGTTAGAGAACACTTCATGGAGAGGGCGGTGGATGTAGGTCTGCAGGGAGGGTCACCACCTCTGGTTAGAGAACACTTCATGGAGAGGGCGGTGGATGCAGGTCTGCAGGGAGGGTCACTCCCTCTGGTTAGAGAACACTTCATGGAGAGGGCGGTGGATGCAGGTCTGCAGGGAGGGTCACTCTCTCTCTGGTTAGAGAACACTTCATGGAGAGGGTGGTGGATGCAGGTCTGCAGGGAGGGTCACTCCCTCTGGTTAGAGAACACTTCATGGAGAGGGCGGTGGATGCAGGTCTGGCAGGGAAGGGTCACTACTTCTCTGGTTAGAGAACACTTCATAGAGAGGGCGGTGGATGCAGGTCTGCAGGGAGGGTCACCACCTCTGGTTAGAGAACACTTCATGTAGAGGGCGGTGGATGCAGGTCTGCAGGGAGGGTCACTCCCTCTGGTTAGAGAACACTTCATGGAGAGGGCGGTGGATGCAGGTCTGCAGGGAGGGTCACTCGCTCTCTGGTTAGAGAACACTTCATGGAGAGGGTGGTGGATGCAGGTCTGCAGGGAGGGTCACTCCCTCTGGTTAGAGAACACTTCATGGAGAGGGCGGTGGTTGCAGGTCTGGCAGGGAAGGGTCACTACTTCTCTGGTTAGAGAACACTTCATGGAGAGGGCGGTGGATGCAGGTCTGCAGGGAGGGTCACTCCCTCTGGTTAGAGAACACTTCATGGAGAGGGCGGTGGATGCAGGTCTGCAGGGAGGGTCACTCGCTCTCTGGTTAGAGAACACTTCATGGAGAGGGTGGTGGATGCAGGTCTGCAGGGAGGGTCACTCCCTCTGGTTAGAGAACACTTCATGGAGAGGGCGGTGGATGCAGGTCTGCAGGGAGGGTCACTCCCTCTGGTTAGAGAACACTTCATGGAGAGGGCGGTGGATGCAGGTCTGCAGGGAGGGTCACTCCCTCTGGTTAGAGAACACTTCATGGAGAGGGCGGTGGATGCAGGTCTGCAGGGAGGGTCACTCCCTCTGGTTAGAGAACACTTCATGGAGAGGGTGGTGGATGCAGGTCTGCAGGGAGGGTGGAAGGAAATGCCTCCTTGGCATGGTTGCCCCCTGACTTTTTGCCTTGCCTTTGCTGATGCCAAGTTATGATTTGAAAGTGTGCTGAGGCCTGCTAACCAGGCCCCAGCACCAGTGCTCTTTCCCTAACCTCTACTTTTCTTTCCACAATTGGCACACCCTGGCATCCAGGTAAGTCCCTTGTAACTGGTACCTCTGTAGGGATGTGGAATTCCTATCGCTGGGACATCTTGTTTGGGGTCAAGGGCAACAAGTTTTTATGTTTACTTTGTCCTTGGGACAAGCAGGCCCAACCCTCTGCAGCACAAACCCTTTGACTGCCTGTTTACAGAGAGTGGAACTCTCTGCAGTTGAGGTAATGTGTTTCCAAAAGATAATGCTGTTGGAACTTGTATGTATGGTTCATTATTTGAAAGCCTTCATTATTAGGGTGAGTGCTGTAAATAAATGTTTTAAGGTCACACTTCACTACTGACGTTGGTTCCAGTACAAAAAAAAACAAAAACGTGTATACACATGTTTGAAACGTTTAGGCTATGAGGCTAAGTATAATGCTCCCAGAATGCTCTCTGATTAGATGCAAATGAAGTGTCATTTAGTAAAATGTGTTGATGCATGCTAGTATTTCCCAAAAATATTTCTAATGGAAAATCAGTGTAACCATTTTCAACACGATTATGAGAAGCATGAAAATAAACAAACACTGACAAAGCCAACAGATCTGACATATTTTTATAAGTCTTTTAGTTTCATCAATGCGTGTCTTGTTTTGACATGGCTTTTGTAACACTTTATTGTTGTGGGAGCTACCAGGACCTCAACATTGTAACAAACACTGGCAAAAAAAAAGTTTTTGAACTCTAAAAGCACACGTTGCCACCAGTGGCATAACAAAGGCCCCGCAGCCGCCCTCCAGGGTGCCCCTTCAGCACAGCACCTGCCCTGAGTGAGTCTGGAGAGGGGGCTCCTCCATGTTCTTTGCAAAGGTGCACCCTCCAGTTTCGTTACGTCACTGATTGCCACTGTAGTTCCTGAAACTGAACAAAACTACTTTGTGTGCCAATATGTTCCTTGTGGAAGAGGAGAATGCGATCACTCACAGTAAAGCCAGCCAAAAGAGAGAGAAATAGAAGTTTTTATTAAACAAAATGTCTTTGTTAACACCAGACCTAATTAGGGACCAAGACCCACATGTAGGTAGCTTTTTGCATGTCGCAAACAGCGACTTTCGCTGCTTGCGACGTGCAAAAAGCACATTGCGATGCACGAACCCAGTTTTGCGATTCGGTAACCTGGTTACCGAATCGCAAAACGGGTTTGCGACTCGCACTTAGGAAGGGGTGTTCCCTTCCTAATTGCGACTCACAGTGCAATGTAGGATTGTTTTGTGACCGCGAACGAGGGCGCAAACCAATCGCAGTTTGCACCCATTTCAAATGGGTGCTAACACTTTCGCAAAACCCCTTCCCCATTGTGAATGTCACTGTAAACATTTTTTCATGCGGACCACTGCCTGCTCTGAAAAAATGATGTGAAAACGTTTCATTTTTTGTTTTTGTAATGCATCTCGTTTTCCTTTAAGGAAAACGGGCTGCATTACAAAAAAAAAAAAAAAACTGCGTTATTGAAAAGCAGTCACAGACATGGTGGTCTGCTGTCTCCAGCAGGCCACCATCCCTGTGAGGGCCGCCATTCGCAAGGGGGTCGCAAATTGCGACCCACCTCATGATTATTCATGAGGTGGGCATTTGCGAAGGCCTTGTGAATCACAGATGGTGTCAGGGACACCATCCTACATTCGGATTTGCGACTCGCAAATTGCGAGTCGCTCTGACTCGCAATTTGCGGGTCGCAAATCTGAACCTACCTACATGTGACCCCAAATCCTTAAAGAAAGTCACAAAAGTGCACCCATGGTATATGTCGTACCCCTATAAAATATTTGTGAACTGTATTTTAGCATGGGTAAATACGCATGTGTAGATTTGCTCATGTGAACATCTTTTGAGCATTTGCAAGTTCATTTTCCCTCCAGCCACTTTCTTCCCAACCCTGGAAGAAGTTCTAATTCTGCCATTGTCAGGAGTAAATGTCCAACCTTTCTTATTATGGGAAAATATTAGAGAGAAGCTGGTGAAAATCTTTAAAACATGCAGGTTAGTAGGTTTGCAGACTCAAAGGCATTCCAGCCCTGGAACTATTGCTTACTGCTTCCTCCAGCCCCAGTATGCAGATCTGCAGAAAGGTGGCAAAATAAGGAAATTGCTACTGTAGGGATTGAAACTGCAAGTATTCAAGCCCTACTATGGTAGTAGCCCTGGCATAATCAGAGAGGCTATTATCAGAGCTCTTACATAATGAGATTGCTGCCATAATTTGTCGCCACACTACATGGCACCAAAGGGACAAGTAGATCTTTTTACAGGACAAGTAGATTTGAGAAGCAACCTGTCCCCTGGACAAGTAGATATTTTAATAAATTCCACACCCCTGCATCTGGTACCAAGGGCCCTGATGCAAGGGAAGGTCTCTAAGGGCTGCAGCATGTCTTCTGCCACCCTGGGAACCCCTCACTCAGCACAGACACACTGCTTGCCAGCTTGTGTGTGCTGGTGGGGATAAAAAGACTAAGTCGACGTGGCACTCCCCTCAGGGTGCCATGCCAACCTCACACTGCCTACAGGTATAGATAAGTCACCCCTCTAGCAGGCCTTACAGCCCTAAGGCAGGGTGCATTATACCATACCATGAGCACTATGCCCCTACAGTGTCTAAGCAAAACCTTAGACATTGTAGAGGGCGGTGGATGCAGGTCTGGCAGGGAGGGTCAGTACCTCTGGTTAGAGAACACTTCATCGAGAGGAGGGTGGATGCATGTCTGGCAGGGAGGGTCACTCCCTCCCTGGTTAGAGAACACTTCATAGAGAGGGTGGTGGATGGAGGTCTGGCAGGGAGGGTCACTATCTCTGGTTAGAGAACACTTCATGGAGAGGGCGTGGATGCAGGTCTGCAGGGAGGGTCACTCCCTCTCTGGTTAGAGAACACTTCATTGAGAGGGTGGTGGATACTGTTCTGCAGGGAGGGTCACTATCTCTCTGGATAGAGAACACTTCATGGAGAGGGCGGTGGATGCTGGTCTGCAGGGAGGGTCACTCCCTCTGGTTAGAGAACACTTCATGGAGAGGACGGTGGATGCAGGTCTGGCAGGGAGGGTCACTCCTTCTGGTTAGAGAACACTTCATGGAGAGGGCGGTGGATGCAGGTCTGGCAGGGAGGGTCACTACCTCTCTGGTTAGAGAACACTTAATTGAGAGGGTGGTGGATGTAGATCTGCAGGGAGGGTCACCACCCCTCTGGTTAGAGAACACTTCATGGAGAGGATGGTGGATGCAGGTCTGCAGGGAGGGTCAGAACCTCTCTGGTTAGAGAATACTTCACGGAGAGGGCGGTGGATGCTGTCTGCAGGGAGGGTCACTACCTCTGGTTAGAGAACACTTCATGGAGAGGGCGGTGGATGCAGGTCTGGCAGGGAGGGTCAGTACCTCTCTGGTTAGAGAACACTTCATGGAGAGGGTGGTGGATGCAGGTCTGCCGGGAGGGTCACTACCTCTCTGGTTAGAGAACACTTCATGGAGAGGGCGGTGGATGCAGGTCTGGCAGGGAGGGTCAGTACTTCTGGTTCGAGAACACTTCATGGAGAGGGCAGTGGATGCAGGTCTGGCAGGGAGGGTCACTCCCTCTGGTTAGAGAACACATCTTGGAGAGGGCGGTGGATGCAGGTCTGCAGGGAGGGTCACTACCTCTGGTTAGAGAACACTTCATGGAAAGGGTGGTGGATGTAGGTCTGGCAGGGAGGGTCACTCCCTCTGTCGAGAACACTTCATGGAGAGGGTGGTGGATGCAGATCTGGCAGGGACGGTCACTACCTCTGGTTAGAGAACACTTCATGGAGAGGGCGGTGAATGCAGGTCTGCAGGGAGGGTCAGAACCTCTCTGGTTAGAGAATACTTCACGGAGAGGGCGGTGGATGCTGGTCTGCAGGGAGGGTCACTACCTCTGGTTAGAGAACACTTCATGGAGAGGGCGGTGGATGCAGGTCTGGCAGGGAAGGTCACTACCTCTCTGGTTAGAGAACACTTCATTGAGAGGGTGGTGGATGTAGGTCTGCAGGGAGGGTCACCACCCCTCTGGTTAGAGAACACTTCATGGAGAGGGTGGTGGATGTAGGTCTGGCAGGGAGGGTCACTCCCTCTGTCGAGAACACTTCATGGAGAGGGTGGTGGATGCAGGTCTGGCAGGGACGGTCACTACCTCTCTGGTTAGAGAACACTTCATTGAGAGGGTGGTGGATGTAGGTCTGCAGGGAGGGTCACCACCCCTCTGGTTAGAGAACACTTCATGGAGAAGGCGGTGGATGCAGGACTGCAGGGAGGGTCACTACCTCTCTGGTTAGAGAACACTTCATGGAGAGGGCGGTGGATGGAGGTCTGCAGGGAGGGTCACTACCTCTGGTTGGAGAACATTTCATGGAGAGGGCGGTGGATGCAGGTCTGCAGGGAGGGTCACTCCCTCTGGTTAGAGAACACTTCATGGAGAGGGCGGTGGATGCAGGTCTGCAGGGAGGGTCACTCCCTCTGGTTAGAGAACACTTCATGGAGAGGGTGGTGGATGCAGGTCTGCAGGGAGGGTCACTACCTCTCTGGTTAGAGAACACTTCATGGAGAGGTTGGTGGATGCAGGTCTGCAGGGAGGGTCACTCCCTCTGGTTAGAGAACACTTCATGGAGAGGACGGTGGATGCAGGTCTGGCAGGGAGGGTCACTCCCTCTGGTTAGAGAACACTTCATGGAGAGGACGGTGGAGGCAGGTCTGGCAGGGAGGGTCACTACCTCTCTGGTTAGAGAACACTTCATGGAGAGGGCGGTGGATGCAGGTCTGCAGGGAGGGTCTAAGGAAATGCCTCCTTGGCATGGTTACCCCCTGACTCTTTGCCTTTGCTGATGCCAAGTTATGATTTGAAAGTGTGCTGAGGCCTGCTAACCAGGCCCCAGCACCAGTGCTCTTTCCCTAACCTCTACTTTTCTTTCCACAATTGGCACACCCTGGCATCCAGGTAAGTCCCTTGTAACTGGTACCTCTGGTACCAAGGGCCCTGATGCCAGGGAAGGTCTCTAAGGGCTGCAGCATGTCGTATGCCACCCTGGGGACCCCTCACTCAGCACAGACACACTGCTTGCCAGCTTGTGTGTGTGGGTGGGGATAAAAAGACTACGTCGACATGGCACTCCCCTCAGGGTGCCATGCCAACCTCACACTGCCTACAGGTATAGATAAGTCACCCCTCTAGAAGGCCTTACAGCCCTAAGGCAGGGTGCACTATAACATACCATGAGCACTATGCCCCTACAGTGTCTAAGCAAAACCTTAGACATTGTAAGTGCAGGGTAGCCATAAGAGTATATGGTCTGGGAGTCTGTCATGCACGAACTCCACAGCACCATAATGGCTACACTTAAAACTGTGAAGTTTGGTATCAAACTTCTCAGCACAATAAATGCACACTGATGCCAGTGTACATTTTATTGTAACATACACCCCAGAGGGCACCTTAGAGGTGCCCCCTGAAACCTTAACCGACTACCAGTGTAGGCTGACTAGTTTTAGCAGCCTGCCACACACCAGACATGATGCTGGCCACATGGGGAGAGTGCCTTTGTCACTCTGTGGCTAGTAACAAAGCCTGTAGTGGGTGGAGGTGCTTCTCACCTCCCCCTGCAGGAACTGTAACACCTGGCGGCGAGCCTCAAAGGCTCACCCCCTTTGTTACAGTGCCTCAGGGCACTCCAGCTAGTGGAGTTGCCCGCCCCCTCTGGCCACGGCCCCGCTTTTGGCGGCAAGGCCGGAGGAGATAATGAGAAAAACAAGGAGGAGTCACTGGCCAGTCAGGACAGCCCCTAAGGCAGAGGTCTTCAATCTGGGGGTCGGGACCCCCAGGGGGGCCGTGGAGGCCTGGAAAGGGGGTCGCACATTCCCCCAGCTGATCCTTAAAATGCCTCAGCTGAACTTTAATTTGAGTCTCCTGTGCTGTGAAAGCCGCACAGATAGCTAAGGAGACTTTCAGCCCAGGGCTTCTGCTTCCTGAATGAAAAGCAAATGTGCTCTACGAGCTGATCTGCAGATGTAAAGGGTGCTTGGGAGCAGCTTTAATTGATCAAAGCTTTGTCAGGACAAAACATTAATTTTCTTTGAGGGGTAGTGCGAAGAGTTAACAACTGAGCTGTGAAGTGCGTGCTTTTAATTGTAATTGTATTTACACAGCGCTTACTTCACCTGGAGGTGTTGAAGGGACAGCTATTAAAAAAAAAGGTATTGCATATGCTCTGATATTACTTAAATCCACATTTTGGAAGCAGTTTTATAATAAACCTTTTTGTAATGGCCTATATTATACTGCGTGCAATGCAAGTATAAAATAATGCCTTTTTATATATTCACTGTGCTTTCTGTCACAGGCTGTGACCTCATGGCACTAAAAATACACAAGTCACTATTCTCAACTGTACTAACAAAGATTTAGTTCTGTTGCTCTCCGGTTAAACACAGACCTCTGCAGTGCATTAACTAATAGAGGTTTCATAATGCACTACAATGCATTTCCCAATGAGTAACAACTTTATTTTATTTATTTTTCATTCCAGCTGGCTATTATTTTATATGTAGCTACCTGGCGGTGAAAGACTGAAATTTATAGAATATTTTGGGTTTATTCATGAGAGGCTTGCGCTGCTGGAGCATCACTTTTTTTTTTTGCTCCAGCTTCACAAGCCTCTCAATCGTACCTATGAGGTGACGCAAAGCCACCATGAGTGGATTGAATGGCCTTGTAGACATGGAGTAAGGCAATGCAGTGCAAGTCGCTGCATTGCCTTACTTTTCGTCAAGGAGGTGTTCCACGGGCGTAGTGGTGGGTGTTCCTATGCAACACAGATGGATTTTGACGCTGCCCCAGATTTACAAAATCACGTAAACTGGAGCAGTACCAAAACATTACGTCTCCCCAGAGCACGCATAATGAGGAGAAATGTTTTAATTTCTCCTTGTTTTTTTCTCTTTCCATGTGTGCTGCTATCTGCCACACATGTAGAAAGAGGTACAATGCCTTTCTGGATTGTTTTTGTGCAGGAAGGTGCCTCTTCCTGCACAAATCCAATCCTGCCTATGTTGGCACTAGGCAGCAATTGTGCGCCAGCGCAGGGGGAAAGGACATAAATGTACTGTATTTCATAAATACGGTCCATTCCTGCCCTTTTGTATTGGAGTGCGGCAGTGTAGCAAGAAGACTTGCAGCTCTGCCCCATGTCAATTCATAATAAATGAGGACCTTTGTTTTTAGTCACACCCTTGACCACGCCCCCACATTCACTGATCTTTGATTTGCTAAACACTGTTTAATATTATTTCCTCACAGTACAAATGATTTGCTGTGTGAAATGGGGATGTTTATTATTGTTGATGATGAGGAGTACCAGGTTCTAGAAATTTTTATCAGGAGGGGGTCCTTACACCTAAATTTTTTTAAGAGGGGGTCCCAGCATCAAAAAGTTTGAAGACCTCTGCCCTAAGGTGTCCTGAGCTGAGGTGACTCTGACTTTTAGAAATCCTCCATCTTGCAGATGGAGGATTCCCCCAATAGGGATAGGGATGTGCCCCCCTCCCCTCAGGGATGAGGCACAAAGAAGGTGTAGCCACCCTCAGGGCTAGTAGCCATTGGCTACTAACCCCCCAGACCTAAACACACCCCTAAATCGAGTATTTAGGGGCTCCCAGAACACAGCAAGATAGATTCCTGCAACCTAAGACGAAGAAGGACTGCTGAGCTGAAAACCTGCAGAGAAGACGGAGACACCAACTGCTTTGGCCCCAGCTCTACCGGCCTCTCTCCCCACTTCTAAAGACACTGCTCCAGCGACGCATCCCACAGGGTCCAGCGACCTCTGAAGCCTCAGAGGACTACCCTGCATCTAGAAGGACCAAGAACTCCAGAGGACAGCGGCTCTGCTCCACAAAGACTGCAACTTTGCAACAAAGAAGCAACTTTGAAAGAACACACGTTTCCCGCCGGAAGCGTGAGACTTTGCACTCTGCACCCGACGCCCCCGGCTCGACTTGTGGAGAACAAACACTACAGGGAGGACTCCCCGGCGACTGCGAGACCGTGAGTAGCCAGAGTTGACCCCCCTAAGACCTTACAGCGACGCCTGCAGAGGGAATCCTGAGGCTCCCCCTGACCGCGACTGCCTGCTTCAAAGAGCCGACGCCTGGTAAAGACACTGCACCCGCAGCCCCCAGGACCTGAAGGATCCGACCTCCAGTGCAGGAGCGACCCCCAGGTGGCCCTCCCCTTGCCCAGGTGGTGGCTACCCCGAGGAGCCCCCCTTGCCTGCCTGCATCGCTGAAGAGACCCCTTGGTCTCCCATTGAAACCTATTGCGAGCCTGACGCCTGTTTGCACACTGCACCCGGCCGCCCCCGTGCCGCTGAGGGTGTACTTTTTTGTGCTGACTTGTGTCCCCCCCAGTGCCCTACAAAACCCCCCTGGTCTGCCCTCCGAAGACGCGGGTACTTACCTGCTGGCAGACTGGAACCGGGGCACCCCCTTCTCCATTGAAGCCTATGCGTTTTGGGCACCACTTTGACCTCTGCACCTGACCGGCCCTGAGCTGCTGGTGTGGTAACTTTGGGGTTGCTCTGAACCCCCAACGGTGGGCTACCTTGGACCCAACTTTGAACCCTGTAGGTGGTTTACTTACCTGCAAATCTAACAAACACTTACCTCCCCCAGGAACTGTTGAAAATTGCAGTGTCTAGTTTTAAAATAGCTATTTGCCATTTGTGTGAAAACTGTATTTGCTGCTTTGCTAATTCAAAGTTCCTAAAGTTCCTAAGTGAAATACCTTTCATTTAAAGTATTGTTTGTAAATCTTGAACATGTGGTTCTTAAAATAAACTAAGAAAATATATTTTTCTATACAAAAACCTATTGGCCTGGAATTGTCTTTGAGTGTGTGTTCCTTATTTATTGCCTGTGTGTATGTACAACAAATACTTAACACTACCCTCTGATAAGCCTACTGCTCGACCACACTACCACAAAATAGAGCATTAGAATTATCTCTTTTTGCCACTATCTAACCTCTAAGGGGAACCCTTGGACTCTGTGCATGTTATTTCTTACTTTGAAATAGTACATACAGAGCCAACTTCCTACATTGGTGGATCAGCGGTGGGGTACAAGACTTTGCATTTGCTGGACTACTCAGCCAATACCCGATCACACGACTAAATTTCAAAAATTGTCATTAGAAACTGATTTTTGAAATTTGAGCTATTTTTCTAAATTTTTAAAAGTCCTGCGAGGGCCTTGTGTTAGTCCCTGTTAGCATTTCTTTTAGAGTTTAAAAGTTTTGTAAAAGTTTGAATTAAGTTCTAGAGATAGTTTTAGATTCTTAAAAAGTATTCCAACATTTAGAAACATAGGTGGTCATTCCAACCCTGGCGGTCGGTGTTAAAGCGGCGGCAAAACCGCTAACAGGCTGGCGGTAAAAAAAATGCAATTCCGACCCTGGCGGAAACCGCCAACAGAGACCGCCACTTCAACACACCGCCCGCCACGGCGGGACAAACAAACAGTGCGGCGGTCACTGCCAACAGACAGGCGGGAGACAATGTACCGCCCACCCTATCACAACCCACCAATCCGCCACCTTTTCCGGGGCGGTAGCCCCGCCAATAAAAACACGGCGGAAACAGCCATTTCAAACGGAAAACGCTCACCTCCTTACACCCCGCGAGGAATCTGGACAGCATGGAACCCGAACTCCACATCATCCCAGCGATTGTCTTCCTGCTCCTCTACCAGGAGCACGAACGCCGGCGCAGAAGACAACGGTGAGTACTGCACCTACGACACAGGGGAGGGGGGAGGCAAAAAATTACGGGAACACACATATGCGACACACCCACCCCCACCCTCACCCACTACAACACACACATCAATGCATAGCAACACATCACAGTTACCCCCCCCAAACTCCCCGGAAGAATGCAAACACAAAAGGAAATGATTATAAACATTGGAATATATTGTATTACTGGCTTTAAAATATATCACACATCTAAAACTTTATATACATAAATTGTCCAGTCCGTTATGTGTATCAGGCATTGTCCGTGGACCACTGGGCCCAAATCACATGGGCAAAGCCCACACAGGATACCTGACTCCAACGGAGAGAACACTGCAGGGGCATCAGATCCCAAAACTACAGGCACCTCAGGGGTAAGGGAAGGGGGGGCACCTCAGCCAGATGAGTCCACGACGCCAGATCCACGAGGGGCTTCCATGGCTACTGTTCCATCCTGGGGAGTGCAAAGCCACAGTCTCTCAAGTGTACACAGTGGGTGGGTTGCCCACTGTTCCATCCTGGGGAGTGCAAAGCCACAGTCTCTCAAGTGTACACAGTGGGTGGGTTGCCCACTGTTACATCCTGGGGAGTGCAAAGCCACAGTCTCTCAAGTCTATACAGTGGGTGGTTTGCCCAATGTTCAATCCTGGGGAGTGCAAAGCCACAGTCTCTCAAGTCTCTACAGTGGGTGGCTTGCCCACTGTTCCATCCTGGGGAGTGCAAAGCCACAGTCTCTCAAGTCTATACAGTGGGTGGCTTGCCCACTGTTACATCCTGGGGAGTGCAAAGCCACAGTCTCTCAAGTCTATACAGTGGGTGGCTTGCCCACTGTTACATCCTGGGGAGTGCAAAGCCACAGTCTCTCAAGTCAATATCAGTCTCCACTGGTACTGGAGGGGGACTAGTGCCCAGAGTGCTTTGTGCAGCCCTGCCCGACACAGATGCGGGCCTGCCCCTTCCGCCAATGGGCCAGCGGTGCTTGAGATGAAGGGCCCAGTTCAGCGGTGCTTGAGACGGCGGTGCCCAGCGGAGCGGTGCTTGAGATGAAGGGCCCAGTTCAGCGGTGCTTGAGACGGCGGTGCCCAGCGGAGTGGTGCTTGAGATGAAGGGCCCAGCGCAGTGGTGCTTGAGACGGCGGGGCCCAGCGGAGCGGTGCTTGAGATGAAGGGCCCAGTTCAGCGGTGCTTGAGACGGTGGTGCCCAGCGGAGCGGTGCTTGAGATGAAGGGCCCAGCGGAGCAGTGCTTGAGATGAAGGGCCCAGCGGAGCGGTGCCTGAGATGAAGGGCCCAGCGCAGCGGTGCTTGAGATGAAGGGCCCAGTTCAGCAGTGCTTGAGACGGCGGTGCCCAGCGGAGCCGTGCTTGAGATGAAGGGCCCAGCGCAGCGGTGCTTGAGACGGCGGGGCCCAGCGGAGCGGTGCTTGAGATGAAGGGCCCAGTTCAGCGGTGCTTGAGACGGCGGTGCCCAGCGGAGCGGTGCTTGAGATGAAGGACCCAGCGGAGCAGTGCTTGAGATGAAGGGCCCAGCGGAGCGGTGCTTGAGACGGCGGTGCCCAGCGGAGCGGTGCTTGAGATGAAGGGCCCAGCGCAGCGGTGCTTGAGACGGCGGTGCCCAGCGAAGCGGTGCTTGAGATGAAGGGCCCAGTTCAGCGGTGCTTGAGACTGCGGTGCCCAGCGGAGCGGTGCTTTAGATGAAGGGCCCAGCGCAGCGGTGCTTGAGACGGCGGTGCCCAGTGGAGCGGTGCTTGAGATGAAGGACCCAGTTCAGCGGTGCTTGAGACGGCGGTGCCCAGCGGAGCGGTGCTTGAGATGAAGGACCCAGCGGAGCAGTGCTTGAGATGAAGGGCCCAGCGGAGCGGTGCTTGAGACGGCGGTGCCCAGCGGAGCGGTGCCTGAGATGAAGGGCCCAGCGCAGCGGTGCTTGAGACGGCGGTGCCCAGCGAAGGGGTGCTTGAGATGAAGGGCCCAGTTCAGCGGTGCTTGAGACTGCGGTGCCCAGCGGAGCCGTGCTTGAGATGAAGGGCCCAGCGCAGCGGTGCTTGAGACGGCGGTGCCCAGCGGAGCGGTGCTTGAGATGAAGGACCCAGTTCAGCAGTGCTTGAGACGGCGGTGCCCAGCGGAGCCGTGCTTGAGATGAAGGGCCCAGCGCAGCGGTGCTTGAGACGGCGGGGCCCAGCGGAGCGGTGCTTGAGATGAAGGGCCCAGTTCAGCGGTGCTTGAGACGGCGGTGTCCAGCGGAGCGGTGCGTGAGATGAAGGGCCCAGCGGAGCAGTGCTTGAGATGAAGGGCCCAGCGGAGCGGTGCTTGAGACGGCGGTGCCCAGCGGAGCGGTGCTTGAGATGAAGGGCCCAGCGCAGCGGTGATTGAGACGGCGGTGCCCAGCGGAGCGGTGCTTGAGATGAAGGGCCCGTTCAGCAGTGCTTGAGACGGCGGTGCCCAGCGGAGCCGTGCTTGAGATGAAGGGCCCAGCGCAGCGGTGCTTGAGACGGTGGTGCCCAGCGGAGCGGTGCTTGAGATGAAGGGCCCAGTTCAGCGGTGCTTGAGACGGCGGTGCCCGGCGGTGCCCAGCGGAGCGGTGCTTGAGATGAAGGGCCCAGTTCAGCGGTGCTTGAGATGAAGGGCCCAGTTCAGCGGTGCTTCGGATGAGTGCCCAGTTCAGCGGATCAGCCCATGGCGTGGAGGTCATTCGCCACCTGACCTGTGGCTAGTTGCACCTTCCTGCCCACCTCGGATGGGCCTGGTGGGGCCCTCCTGGGCTGCAGTACCGGGCCTGTTGGTGTCCTCCTGCCCATCTGGGATGGGGCATGCGGGGCCCTCCTGCACAGCTGGGCTGCTGGCGGTCTTGTCGGGCGTGCTGCCCTTCCCAGCCTTCCCAGGTCGCCTGTGGTCCTTCCCCACCTTTGGCGGTGTGCCATGTGGCACCACACTCCCTGCCGGAGCCATGGTAGGGATTTTGGTCCCAGGTGTTTTAGGCCTCTCGCGCCGGGCACTGACAATCTTCGCATGTTTTTGCGGCGGTGGGCTGCCCGTGCCTTGGCTCCCTACTGAGCTGGCTGCCCTTGAGGGTGGGGGACTCCACAGTCCATGGCAGACTGTCTTCACAGGGCCCGCTGTTGTGGTGGCTGAGGTGCTGACTGGAGTCTTTTTAGATGGACGGGGTGGGGGAGTTGTTGGGAAGAGGTCAAGTTTGGAAAAGAAAATACGTTTAGGAAGAGAGGGACGGGTAGGTGTAGTAGGTATGGGAGTGGAGGAAGAGGTTGTGGTTGTAGGAGTTTGAAGTCTGGTGTCTTTGGGTGCAGGTGCTTGGGCTGGAGGCTGTCGTGAGGTGGATGGCTGTTGGGTGGGTGGCTGCCTGTGTTTGTGTAGCTTGGAAGAGGGGGTGACAGACACACTGGGAGAGGACACAGGGGACGTGTGAATGGTAGTGGGGGTGGTGACTGCACGTGTGCGGGGGGTTCTGGTGGGTGTGCTGGTGATGGACGTAGTGGCTGAAGATGTTGTGCATGCAGGTGTGAGTGGAGACGTGACAGGGAGGGAGGAGGGAGACGAGGAGGAGGGGGACACAGTGGAGGCAGTGGGTGTTGGTATGTCTGCATGTGGATGTTGCTTGTGTGAATGCCTGTGTGATGTGTGGTGCTTATGTCTGGATGAGCTTCCCTTGGGTGTTGAGGTGTGTGCAGGCTGGTCTGATGGTGTGTCTGGGATAGGCAGAGGTACAGGGGATTGGGTATGGGTGGAGGAAGTTGGAGGGGGGAGGCTAGAGACAGGGACAATTGCTGCCATCAGTGCTGAGGCCAGAGTGTTGAACGATCGCTGATGGGCAGCCTGACCCGAATGAATGCCCTCCAGGTATGCATTACTCTGGTGCACCTCCCTTTCTACACCCTGGATGGCATTCAAAAGGGTAGACTGCCCAACAATGAGCGTCCTCAGGAGGTCAATGACCTCCTCACTGAGGGCAGCAGGGGTGACAGGGGCAGGGCCTGAGGTGCCTGGGGTGAAGGAGATGCCCACCTTCCTGGGTGAGCGGGCACGGGGTAAACGCTGAGGGGCTGCTGGGAGGGCGGTGCTGGTGCGCTGGGTGGCGGCTGTACCTGTTGTAGCGGGGGGCACGGATGCTGTCGCCACCACAAGGGAGCTCCCTTCAGAGGACGAGTCGCTGTCACTGACATCCGCACGAGTCCCGGCTGTGGAGCTCCCCTCGCCCTCCATCTCACTGGTGAAATCTGAGTCAGTTGCATGGCCCGCCATGGCCATGTGAGATGCAGCTCCCTCGTGCTCCGATGCCACTTCTCCTCCGCCTGAGGATGCTAATACACAAATGAACAGGAAGACAACAAAAAAGGGGGGTGGGGAAAAATAAAGAAATGTTGAGTGCATGCATTGGCGACACCGTTGGCGGACAGGACAGACACAGAAGCCCCCTGCACTACGCCGTGCACTTGGGGTCGACTACGCAATCCGTGGGACATGGCCTACAGGCCTATGGGCGACCCCTGCTCACATACATGACACAGGGCAATGAATAGCTGTACTTGGCACCCTACAGAGGTGGGGGGCGGGGGCACAGGGCCATGCCTTACGGTGGGGCCTAGCCTACAGATATCGCCCTGGCCTAGGGATACCCACAGCCCTCCTCCCCCACCCAGACACCTCCACTGCGCGCAAAGTCACCAGGATTTGAGTGTACTCACCCCCTTGTGTCTGCTGTGATGTCCTCACGCGCCCATCCAAATCGGGATAGGCCACCGCCAGGATCCGGGACATCAGGGGGGTCAAAGTACGACTGGCACCCCTCCCACGTTGGGAGGCCATCCCCAGCTGAGCCTCCGCCGTCTTCCTGCTCCAGCGTCGGATGTCCTCCCATCTCTTCCTGCAGTGGGTGCCCGTCTCTGGTGGACCCCCAGGGTCCGGACGTCCTTGGCGATGGCACACAAATACCAATTTTCTGCTGGGCGCTGACCTATGTGACATGTACAGGGTGAGAAGAATAATCATCACCTTCTGCATGCTCGATGTGAGTGGCCCCCCCATCCCCACCCTTGCCATGTGGCACATGCTCTCATCTGTCGTTTGATGCATGCCTCAATCGCTCCCCTCACCACCATCTTTTATCCACCCGACTCAACACAGGCATTGGCCACAAAGCATGGTCCCAGTGTACTCACCTGTTGGTCTGGAGGACCGTAGAGTAGCGCATACTGGGGGAGGACCCCATCCACGAGTTTCTCCAACTCCTGAGCAGTGAAGGCAGGGGCCCTTTCCCCAGTCGCATGAGCCATTGTCTCTTCCAGACCGTGGTCACAGCAGCACTTGCAGTGTAGGTCCTCTCCTGTGGAAGATCAGGTATCGAGTGATTAAGCAGATAGAAAATGGCGGTCACGCCCGTGGCGGTGCGTACCGCGGTGGTGCGTACCGCGACCGCCGGCGCACATCGTCATTGGCTCCTGAGACCCATAGGGTTCAATGTTAACCAATGCAGCTTTGCGCCGCGGTCTTCGACCGCCTACCGCCACGGTGTGCCACGCCAGCGCATTGACCTCACATCCCATTGTCGCACTTCACAGGTCAGGCAGCCGCCATTTCAAGGGCCCACATGCCTTATTTTCTACTGCGTCACACATACCTAGGCGTTGTATCGACACTCATACAAGCCATTCAATGCATTGGGAATCGTGTTATGTGCAAGCTGTGGTTACGTACCTGTGGGTTGATTGACTCTGTGCTCGCTGTTGTCCTTCATAGGCACCGTCCGCTGGGACATGCGAGGAGATGGAGAAATCTTCCCGTGTACAGACCGCTGGTGGACCTGTCGACAATGGAGGAAAGACATGTCATACTGACATACAGGCTTGACCGAGCCACTATACAGGAACTGTGTGCCCAGCTGGAGCCAGACCTGATGTCACCAATCCGCCAACCCACAGGGATCCCCCCTCTAGTGCAGGTGCTGTCAGTACTCCATTTCCTAGCAAGTGGGTCATTTCAAACAACAGTGGCCATGTCATCAGGGATGTCCCAGCCCATGTTTTCCAAGGTGTTGTCCAGAGTGTTGTCTGCCCTGCTCAAACACATGCGGAGCTACATCGTTTTCCCTGAGGTGGGGGATTTGGCTACAGTGAAGGCTGATTTCTATGCCCTTGGACATATACCCAACATCAATGGTGCCATTGATGGGACACATGTTGCTTTGGTCCCCCCTAGCAGGAGTGAACAGGTGTACAGGAACAGGAAGAGTTATCATTCCATGAATGTCCAGATGGTGTGTTTGGCTGACCAGTACATCTCCCATGTTAATGCCAAGTTCCCTGGCTCAGTGCATGACGCGTACATCATGCGGAATAGCAGCATCCCTTACGTGATGGGTCAACTCCAGAGGCACCGTGTGTGGCTATTAGGAGACTCTGGTTACCCCAACCTGTCCTGGCTACTGACCCCAGTGAGGAATCCCAGGACAAGGGCAGAGGAACGGTACAATGAGGCCCATGGGAGAACTAGGAGGGTGATCGAACGGACCTTCGGCCTCCTGAAGGCCAGGTTTAGGTGCCTCCATATGACTGGTGGATCCCTAATGTACTCACCAAAGAAGGTGTGCCAGATCATCGTGGCCTGCTGTATGCTTCACAACCTGGCTTTGCGCCGCCAGGTGCCTTTTCTGCAGGAGGATGGTCCAGATGGTGGTGTTGTAGCAGCTGTGGAGCCTGTGGAGAGTGAAGAGGAGGAAGGCGAAGAGGACGACATAGAGAACAGGAACACAGTAATACAGGAGTATTTTCAATGACACACAGGTAAGAATCCACACCGGCATATTACATATACTTAACCCCTACTACCTCTCTACTGTCTGACCTTTTCCCCCAGTGTATGGTAACTGAGTTGTGACTTTCCCTTCCGATTTCAGAGATGTGGGCCCCACTGCGTGACATCTGCTTTATTTCCCCATGGACTACAGCTGTGTGACATTGGTATGTTGGCATCACAATGTGAATATGCCATTTGGCACGGTAATGTCTAATACATTTGTACAAAATCACAGCCAGACTCCAGATTGGTTTATGCAATAAGTGTGTTTATTACAGTGCTCTAAATTGGTGGGTGGTTGCAAATCGTTGAGGTGTGATGGTGGAGGATTGTCCATGGCAGAGTCCAGACTATCAGTATCACAGGTGCATTGTCCAGATGCCTGTGGAAAGTGGAGCAGGGGCAGTGTAAGGTTGGACAGGGTGTCAATGTGGAACAGTGGGATGACAATCAGGGGGGTATCCTTTGCTGGCGGGGGTCTTGGCATCTTACTCTGTCTTCTTCCTGGATCTCAGGGCCCGCTTGCGGGGTGGTTCTCCTTCTGCAGGGGGTGGGGTTCTGGTGGCCTGTTGGTCTTGTGTCGGGGCCTCCTGTCCACTAGCGCCGGCGGAGGTGGTAGGCAGCTCTTGGTCCATGCTAGTGTCAGGTGCCCTTTGTGGTGCAACAGTGTCCCGCAATGTGGTGACTACCTGATTCAGAGCCACTACGATGGTGCCCATGGCGGTATTGATGTTTCTTAGTTCTTCCCTGAACCCCATATACTGTTGCTCCTGCAGAAGCTGGATCTCCTGAAACCTGCCCAGGACTGTTGCCATCGTCTCCTGGGAGTGGTGGTATGCTCCCATGATGGAGGAGAGGGCCTCGTGGAGAGTGGGTTCCCTGGGCCTGTCCCCCCCCTGTCGCACAGCAGCCCTCCCAGTTCCCCTGTTTCCCTGGGCCTCTGTCCCATGGACCGTGTGCCCACTACCACTGCCCCCAGGTCCCTGTTGTTGTTGGGGTGGTGGGTTAACCTGGGTGCCCTGTAGTGGTGGACACACCACTGATTGACGTGTCCTGGGGACTGAGATATGGGCCCGCTGTGTGGGTGCTGTGCTGGTGTTCCCAGAGGGGGGAAGGTCTGCTGTGGCCTGTGGCTGTCTGAGGGGAACCGACTGTCCAGAGGTCCCCGATGGGCCGGGCTGGTCATCTAGATCCAGGGAGACAGAGGTGCTGTCATTACTGTGGGCCTCTTCTGGGGGTGAAGTGGACATTTGTGGACCCTCCTGCGCGGTGACGTGGCGTTCGGGTCCTGCAGGGGTATAAAAGTATGATTATTGCTTCTGTGTGTGCCATAGCGTGCAATGGGTGGGTGCCAGTGTACCCCTGTGCTTGCATTCCTGTGTGGGGGCTTTTGTGACGGTGGTTTGGGGGGGGGATGGGTATGTGCAGTGAGCATGCTTAGGTGATGGGTGTCCATGCTTTGTGGTCGCATGCAGGGCTTGGTGTTGGGATGGGTGGGTTGTGAGGGTGAGACATTTGCAAGGAGTAGGTGTGATGGGGGTGGGGGTGAGGGTGGGGGTATGAGTTGGCATGCTGGTGGGGTGGGGGGGATGGAGTAGTTAAGATTTGACTTACCAGAGTCCGTTCCTCCGCCTACTCCTGCGAGGCCCTCAGGATGCAGAATCGCCAAGATCTGCTCCTCCCATGTTGTAAATTCTGGGGGAGGAGGTGGGGGTCCGCCGCCAGTCCGCTGCACCGCGATGTTGTTCCTGGATACCATGGAACGCACCTTCCCCCATAGGTCGTTCCACCGCTTCCTGATGTCGTCCCGATTTCTTGGGTGCTGTCCCACAGCGTTGACCCTGTCCACTATTCTGCTCCATAGCTCCATCTTCCTGGCAATGGTGGTGTGCTGCACCTGTGTCCCGAAGAGCTGTGGCTCTACCCGTACAATTTCCTCCACCATGACCCTGAGTTCAGCCTCAGAAAACCTGGGGTGTCTTTGCGGTGCCATGGGGTGGTTTGGGTGATGTGTGGGGTGGATTGTGTGGTGCTAAGTGTGGTGATGTGTATTGGTGTGTAGTTTGAAGTACGTGGTAATATTGCTGGGTGACAGTGAATTGCGCATCTGGGTGCTCGGGTCTCTTATCTCTGTGCGTGTTCACGAATTTCTAGGAGTGGGGGTTTGTGGGTGATGTGGGTGTGTGTTTTATATTGTGTTGGGTGTGTGGGAGTATTGTTTGTATGTGTCTCAGATGTGTGTATTTTGAATTGTCCAATGTGGCTGTGTTTTGTAAGTGTGTGTGTATTTTGAGCGCAGCGGTGTGTACCGCCAATGGAATACCGCGGTTGAAAGACCGCCGCGTGGATTCGTGTGTCGTGATAGTGTGGGCGTATTTCTGTTGGCGTGACGGTGGAGGTTTGGTCTACGCCAGTTTCTCGCTGGCCTTTGGTGTGGCGGACTTTTGTGGATGTCTGTATTTTGGCGGTTTGCCTGTTGAGGGTCAGAATGACCGTGGCGGTTTACCGCGGCCGCGGCGGTGTTATGGCGGTCTTCTGCACGGCGGTAAGCGTCTTTTACCGCCCAGGTTGGAATGACCCCCATAATGTCTAATGCAGAAGAGAATGTGATGGAACTCAACATCACCCCTTACCTGCATCTTAGGATGTCAGAGTTAAGGTCTCTCTGCAAAACCAAAAAGATTAAAACTGGTTCAAACCCTACCAAAGCGCAGCTCCAGGAGCTTTTGGCAGAGTTTGCTAAAAACAACCCCTCTGAGGATGCCCTCCCAGAGGAAGAAGCTAGTGAAGTGGAGGATCTCCCACCCCCACTCCTAGTTAGGGAGAACAGGGTCCTGCAAACCCTGACTCCAAATGTGATAATCAGAGATGCTGCTTCTCTCACAGGAGAGTCCAGCAACTCTGGAAGCATTGAGGACAACCTCAATGAAGATGACCTACTGTTAGCCAGGATGGTCAAAAGATTGGCTTTAGAGAGACAGCTCCTAGCCATAGAAAGGGAAAGACAAGAGATGGGTTTTGGTCCCATCCATGGTGGCAGCAACATAAATAGGGTCAGAGATTCTCCTGACATGTTGAAAATCCCAAAAGGGATTGACTAAATATGAAGATGGTGATGACACCACCAAATGGTTCACAGCTTTTGAGAGGGCTTGTGCAACCAGAAAAGTAAACAGATCTCACTGGGGTGCTCTCCTTTAGGAAATGTTCACTGGAAAGTGTAGGGATAGATTCCTCACACTCTCTGGAAAAGATGCAGAATCCTATGACCTCATGAAGGCTACCCTGATTGAGGGCTTTGGATTCTCCACTGAGGAGTATAGAATTAGGTTCAGGGGGCTAAAAAATCCTCAGGCCAGACCTGGGTTGATTTTGTTGACTACTCAGTAAAAACACTGGATGGTTGGATTCAAGGCAGTGGTGTAAATGATTATGATGGGCTGTACAATTTATTTGTGAAAGAACACCTGTTAAGTAATTGTTTCAAGGATAAACTGCATCAGCATCTGGTAGACTTAGGACCAATTTCTCCTCAAGAATTGGGAAAGAAGGCGGACAATTGGGTCAAGACTAGGGTGACCAAGACTTCCACAGGGGGTGACCAAAAGAAAGGGGTCACAAAGACTCCCCAGGGGAAGAGTGTTGAGACATCCAAAGGGAAAAGTAAAGAGTCTTCTATAGGGCTCCAAAAACCTGCTCAGGAGGGAGGGTCCAGAGCCTCTTCACAATCCAATTTTGGGTACAAGGGTAAAAACTTTGATCCCAAAAGGCCTGGTGTCGTAGCTGTAATCAGCAAGGACACCAAACTGGAGACAAGGCCTGTCTCAAGAAAGGTTCCACTTCTAACTCTACTCCAGCTAACACTAGAATGGCCAGTCTCCTAGTGGGATCAACAGTGTGCCCAGAGCAAATCAGGGTTCACACTGAAGCTACATTAGTCTCTGAGGGTGGGGTGGATTTAGCCACACTGGCTGCCTGCCCCCCTAATATGCAAAAATACAGGCAGCAACTCTTAATTAATGGGACAAGTGTAGAAGGCCTGAGGGATACAGGTGCCAGTGTCACTATGGTGACAGAGAAATTGGTTTCCTCTGGTCAATACCTGGCTGGACAAACTTATCCACTCACCAACGCTGACAATCAGACTAAAGTACATCCCATGGCTATGGTAACTTTAGAGTGGGGAGGGGTCAATGGCCTGAAACAGGTGGTGGTCTCCTCAAATATCCCTGTAGACTGTTTGCTTGGAAATGACCTGGAATCCTCAGCATGGGCTGAGGTAGAACTCAAAACCCATGCAGCCATGCTGGGTATCCCTGAACTGGTATGTGTCATGACAAGGGCACAGTGCAAGGCTCAGGGTGAAAAAGGGGTGTTGGAGCCTGGAAAAATGGCCCAACCCTCCAAGACAAAAGGAAAGAAAACTGGGGAACCAGTTTCAACACAACAAGAAAAAGAGAACCTCTCTTCCCAGGAAGAAGTTCTGCCCTCTGAGGGAACTGAGCCCCTGGAGTTAGAACCTTATCAGGTTGAACTCCTAGGCCCAGGGGGACCCTCAAGGGAACAGTTGTGTAAGGGGCAAGAAACCTGTCCCTCTCTTGAAGGCCTTAGGCAGCAAGCTGCTGAAGAGTCCAATGGAAAAACAACAGGAACACATAGAGTCTATTGGGAAGATGGACTCCTTTACACTGAGGCAAGAGATCTCAAACCTGGTGCCACTAGGAGAGTGGTAGTGCCTCAGGAGTTTAGGGAGTTCATTCTGACCTTAGCTCATGACATTTCTCTTGCTGGGCATTTGGGACGGACCAAGACGTGGGAGAGATTAGTCAGCCACTTCTATTGGCCCAACATGTCCCAGAAGGTCAAGGAGTTTTGTGTCTCCTGTGCCACCTGTCAAGCCAGTGGTAAGACAGGTGGACACCCAAAGGCCCCCCTCATTCCACTTCCAGTGGTGGGGGTCCCCTTTGAAAGAGTGGGTGTGGACATAGTGGGTCCACTTGAACCTCCCACAGCCTCAGGGAACCAATACATACTAGTAGTAGTGGATCGTGCTACTAGATACCCTGAAGCAATTCCCTTTAGGTCGACTACTGCCCCTGCAGTAGCCAAAACACTCATTGGTATTTTTACCAGAGTGGGATTTCCTAAGGAGGTGGTGTCTGACAGAGGTACCAACTTCATGTCAGCATACCTGAAACACATGTGGAATGAGTGTGGGGTGACTTACAAATTCACCACACCATACCATCCACAAACCAATGGTCTTGTTGAAAGATTTAACAAGACATTGAAAGGCATGATCATGGGGCTCCCTGAAAAACTCAAAAGGAGATGGGATGTCCTCTTGCCATGTCTGCTTTTCGCTTACAGAGAGGTGCCTCAGAAGGGAGTAGGGTTTTCCCCCTTTGAACTTCTGTTTGGCCATCCTGTAAGGGGACCACTAGCTCTTGTAAAAGAAGGCTGGGAGAGACCTCTTCAAGAGCCTAAACAAGATATAGTGGACTATGTACTAGGCCTACGTTCAAGGATGGCAGAGTATATGGAAAAGGCAAGTAAAACCCCTGAGGCCAGCCAACAACTCCAGAAGTTTTGGTATGACCAAAAGGCTGCTATGGTTGAGTTTCATCCAGGGCAGAAAGTCTGGGTTCTGGAGCCTGTGGCTCCTAGGGCACTTCAGGACAGATGGAGTGGCCCTTACCCAGTGCTAGAAAGGAAGAGTCAGGTCACCTACCTGGTAGACCTAGACACTAGCAGGACCCCCAAAAGGGTGATCCATGTGAACCGCCTCAAACTCTTCCATGACAGGGCAGATGTGAATCTGTTGAGGGTAACAGATGAGGACCAGGAAGCTGAGAGTGAACCTCTCCCTGATCTCCTCTCCACAGACCCTAAAGATGGCTCATTAGATGGAGTGATCTATTCAGACACTCTCTCTGACCAACAGCAATCTGACTGTAGGAAGGTCCTGCAACAGTTTTCTGAGCTCTTTTCCCTAACCCCTGGTCAGATACACCTGTATACCCATGATGTGGACACAGGAGACAGCATGCCTGTCAAAAACAGAATTTTCAGACAGTCTGACCAAGTTAAGGAAAGCATCAAGGTGGAAGTCCACAAGATGCTGAAATTGGGAGTCATTGAGCAATCTGACAGCCCCTGTGCTAGCCCAGTGGTCTTAGTCCCCAAACCTCACACCAAAGATGGAAAGAGAGAGATGAGGTTTTGTGTGGACTACAGAGGACTTAAGTCTGTCACCAAGACAGATGCCCATCCCATTCCAAGGGCAGATGGATTGATAGACAAACTAGGTGCTGCCAAATACTTAAGTACCTTTGACTTGACAGCAGGGTACTGGCAAATCAAAATGGCCAAAGGAGCAAAAGAAAAGACAGCATTCTCCACACCAGATGGGCATTATCAGTTCACTGTTATGCCCTTTGGTTTAAAGAATGCCCCTGCCACCTTCCAGAGGTTGGTGAATCAAGTCCTTGCTGGCTTGGAGTCCTTTAGTGCAGCTTATCTTGACGATATTGCTGTCTTTAGCTCCAGCTGGCAGGATCACCTGGTCCACCTGAAGAAGGTTTTGAAGGCTCTGCAAGCAGCAGGCCTCTCTACCAAGGCATCCAAATGTCTGTCAGATAGGGCAGGGAAATGTGGTTTACTTGGGACACCTTGTAGGTGGAGGCCAAGTGCAGCCACTCCAGCCTAAGATCCAGACTATTCTGGACTGGGCAGCTCCAAAAACCTAGACTCGAGTCAGGGCATTCCTTGGCTTGACTGGGTACTACAAGAGGTTTGTGAAGGGATATGGATCTATAGTGACACCCCTGACAGGACTTACCTCCAAGAAAATGCCCAAGAAGGTAAACTGGACTGTAGAATGCCAACAGGCCTTTGACACCCTGAAACAAGCAATGTGGACAGCACCAGTTCTCAAAGCTCCAGATTACTCCAAGCAGTTCATTGTGCAGACTGATGCCTCTGAACATGGGATAGGGGCAGTTTTGTCCCAAACCAATAATGATGGCCTTGACCAGCCTGTTGCTTTCATTAGCAGGAGGTTACTCCCCAGGGAGCAGCGTTGGAGTGCCATTGAGAGGGAGACCTTTGCTGTGGTTTGGTCCCTGAAGAAGCTGAGACCATACCTCTTTGGTACTCACTTTGTAGTTCAAACTGACCACAGACCTCTCAGATGGCTAATGCAAATGAAAGGTGAAAATCCAAAACTGTTGAGGTGGTCCATCTCCCTACAGGGAATGGACTTTATAGTGGAACACGGACCTGGGACTGCCCATGCCAATGCAGATGGCCTTTCCAGGTTCTTCCACTTAGAAAATGAAGACTCTCTTGGGAAAGGTTAGTCTCATCCTCTTTCGTTTGGGGGGGTGGTTGTGTAAGAAAATGCCTCCTTGGCATGGTTACCCCCTGACTTTTGCCTTTGCTGATGCCAAGTTATGATTTGAAATTGTGCTGAGGCCTGCTAACCAGGCCCCAGCACCAGTGTTCTTTCCCTAACCTGTACTTTTGTTTCCACAATTGGCACACCCTGGCATCCAGGTAAGTCCCTTGTAACTGGTACCTCTGGTACCAAGTGCCCTGATGCCAGGGAAGGTCTCTAAGGGCTGCAGCATGTCTTATGCCACCCTGGGGACCCCTCACTCAGCACAGACACACTGCTTGCCAGCTTGTGTGTGCTGGTGGGGATAAAAAGACTAAGTCGACATGGCACTCCCCTCAGGGTGCCATGCCAACCTCACACTGCCTACAGGTATAGATAAGTCACCCCTCTAGCAGGCCTTACAGCCCTAAGGCAGGGTGCACTATACCATAGGTGAGGGCATAAGTGCATGAGCACTATGCCCCTACAGTGTCTAAGCAAAACCTTAGACATTGTAAGTGCAGGGTAGCCATAAGAGTCTATGGTCTGGGAGTCTGTCATGCACGAACTCCACAGCACCATAATGGCTACACTAAAAACTGTGAAGTTTGGTATCAAACTTCTCAGCACAATAAATGCACACTGATGCCAGTGTACATTTTATTGTAACATACATCCCAGAGGGCACCTTAGAGGTGCCCCCTGAAACCTTAACCAACTACCAGTGTAGGTTGACTAGTTTTCGCAGCCTGCCACACATCAGACATGTTGCTTGCCACATGGGGAGAGTGCCTTTGTCACTCTGTGGCTAGTAACAAAGCCTGTACTGGGTGGAGGTGCGTCTCACCTCCCCCTGCAGGAACTGTAAAACCTGGCGGCGAGCCTCAAAGGCTCACCCCCTTTGTTACAGTGCCCCAGGGCACTCCAGCTAGTGGAGTTGCCCGCCCCCTCTGTCCACGGCCCCACTTTTGGCGGCAAGGCCGGAGGAGATAATGAGAAAAACAAGGAGGTGTCACTGGCCAGTCAGGACAGCCCCTAAGGTGTCCTGAGCTGAGGTGACCCTGACTTTTAGAAATCCTCCATCTTGCAGATGGAGGATTCCCCCTTTAGGATTAGGGATGTGCCCCCCTTCCCTCAGGGAGGGGGCACAAAGAGGGTGTAGCCACCCTCAGGGCTAGTAGCCATTGGCTACTAACCCCCCAGACCTAAACACACCCCTAAATCGAGTATTTAGGGGCTCCCAGAACACAGCAAGATAGATTCCTGCAACCTAAGACGAAGAAGGACTGCTGAGCTGAAAACCTGCAGAGAAGACGGAGACACCAAGTGCTTTGGCCCCAGCTCTACCGGCCTGTCTCCCCACTTCTAAAGACACTGTTCCAGCGACGCATTCCACAGGGTCCAGCGACCTCTGAAGCCTCAGAGGACTACCCTGCATCTAGAAGGACCAAGAACTCCCGAGGACAGCGGCTCTGCTCCACAAAGACTGCAACTTTGCAACAAAGAAGCAACTTTGAAAGAACACACGTTTCCCGCCGGAAGCATGAGACTTTGCACTCTGCAACCGACGCCTCCGGCTCGACTTGTGGAGAACAAACACTACAGAGAGGACTCCCCGGCGACTGCGAGACCATGAGTAGCCAGAGTTGACCCCCCTGAGTCCCCACAGCGACGCCTGCAGAGGGAATCCCGAGGCTCCCCCTGACCGCGAATGCCTGCTTCAAAGACCTGACGCCTGGTAAAGACATTGCACCCGCAGCCCCCAAGACCTGAAGGATCTGACCTCCAGTGCAGGAGCGACCCCCAGGTGGCCCTCTCCCTTGCCCAGGTGGTGGCTACCCTGAGGAGCCCCCCCCCCCTTGCCAGCCTGCATCGCTGAAGAGACCCCTTGGTCTCCCATTGAAACCTATTGCGAACCCGACGCCTCTTTGCACACTGCACCCGGCCGCCCCCGTGCAGGGGAGGGTGTACTTTTTTGTGCTGACTTGTGTCCCCCCCGGTGCCCTACAAAACCCCCCTGGTCTGCCCTCCGAAGACGCGGTAGTTACCTGCTGGCAGACTGGAACCGGGGCACCCCCTTCTCCATTGAAGCCTATGCGTTTTGGGCACCACCTTTCACTTCTGCACCAGACCGGCCCTGAGCTGCTGGTGTGGTAACTTTGGGGTTGCTCTGAACCCCCAACGGTGGGCTACCTTGGACCCAACTTTGAACCCTGTAGGTGGTTTACTTACCTGCGAATCTAACAAACACTTACCTCCCCCAGAAACTGTTGAAAATTGCACTGTGTCTAGTTTTAAAATAGCTATTTGCCATTTGTGTGAAAACTGCATATGCTGCTTTGCTAATTCAAAGTTCCTAAAGTTCCTAAGTGAAATACCTTTCATTTAAAGTATTGTTTGTAAATCTTGAACCTGTGGTCCTTAAAATAAACTAAGAAAATATATTTTTCTATACAAAAACCCCTAGGTCTGGCAAGAGGGTCACTACCTCTGGTTAGAGAACACCTCATGGAGAGAGTGGTGGATGCTGGTCTGCAGTGAGGGTCACTACCTCTCTGGTTAGAGAACACTTCATGAAGAGGGCGGTGGATGCAGGTCTGGCAGGGAGGGTCAGTACCTCTCTGGTTAGAGAACACTTCATGGAGAGGGTGGTGGATGCAGGTCTGCAGGGAGGGTCACTACCTCTCTGGTTAGAGAACACTTCATTGAGAGGGTGGTGGATGCAGGTCTGCAGGGACGGTCACTACCTCTGGTTAGAGAACACTTCATGGAGAGGGCGGTGGATGCAGGTCTGCAGGGAGGGTCAGAACCTCTCTCGTTAGAGAACACTTCATGGAGAGGGTGGTGGATGCACGACTGCAGGGAGGGTCACTACCTCTGGTTAGAGAACACTTCATGGAGAGGGCAGTGGATGCAGGTCTGGCAGGGAGGGTCACTACCTCTGGTTAGAGAACACTTCATGGAGAGGGCGGTGGATGCAGGTCTGCAGGGAGGGTGACTACCTCTGGTTAGAGAACACTTCACGGAGAGGTTGGTGGATGCAGGTCTGGCAGGGAGGGTCACTACCTCTGGTTAGAGAAAACTTCATGTAGAGGGTGGTGGATGTAGGTCTGCAGGGAGGGTCACCACCCCTCTGGTTAGAGAACACTTCATGGAGAAGGTGGTGGATGCAGGTCTGGCAGGGAAGGGTCACTACCTCTCTGGTTAGAGAACACTTCATGGAGAGGGCGGTGGATGCAGGTCTGCAGGGAGGGTCACTCCCTCTGGTTAGAGAACACTTCATGGAGAGGGCGGTGGATGCAGGTCTGCAGGGAGGGTCACTCCCTCTGGTTAGAGAACACTTCATGGAGAGGGCGGTGGATGCAGGTCTGCAGGGAGGGTCACTCCCTCTGGTTAGAGAACACTTCATGGAGAGGGTGGTGGATGCAGGTCTGCAGGGAGGGTCACTCCCTCTCTGGTTACAGAATACTTCATGGAGAGGGTGGTGGATGCAGGTCTGCAGGGAGGGTCACTCCCTCTGGTTAGAGAACACTTCATGGAGAGTATGGTGGTTGCAGGTCTGGCAGGGAGGGTCACTCCCTCTGGTTAGAGAACACTTCATGGAGAGGATGGTGGTTGCAGGTCTGGCAGGGAGGGTCACTCCCTCTGGTTAGAGAACACTTCATGGAGAGGATGGTGGATGCAGGTCTGGCAAGGAGGGTCACTACCTCTCTGGTTAGAGAACACTTCATGGAGAGGGTGGTGGATGGAGGTCTGGCAGGAAGGGTGACTACCTCTCTGGTTAGAGAACACTTCATGGAGAGGGCGGTGGATGCAGGTCTGCAGGGAGGGTCACTCCCTCTGGTTAGAGAACACTTTATGGAGAGGACGGTGGATGGAGGTCTGGCAGGGAGGGTCACTACCTCTGGTTAGAGAACACTTCATGGAGAGGGCGGTGGATGCAGGTCTGCAGGGAGGGTCACTACCTCTGGTTAGAGAACACTTCACAGAGAGGGTGGTGGGTGGAGGTCTGGCAGGGAGGGTCACTACCTCTCTGGTTAGAGAACACTTCATGGAGAGGGTGGTGGATGCTGGTCTGGCAGGGAGGGTCACTACCTCTGGTTAGAGAACACTTCATAAAGAGGGTGGTGGATGGAGGTCTGCAGGGAGGGTCACTACCTCTGGTCAGAGAACACTTCATGAAGAGGGTGGTGGATGGAGGTCTGGCAGGAAGGGTGACTACCTCTCTTGTTAGAGAACACTTCATGGAGAGGGCGGTGGATGGAGGTCTGGCAGGGAGGGTCACTACCTCTGGTTAGAGAACACTTCATGGAGAGGGCAGTGGATGCAGGTCTGCAGGGAGGGTCACTACCTCTGGTTAGAGAACACTTCATAGAGAGGGTGGTGGATGGAGGTCTGGCAGGGAGGGTCACTACCTCTCTGGTTAGAGAACACTTCATGGAGAGGGTGGTGGATGCTGGTCTGGCAGGGAGGGTCACTACCTCTGGTTAGAGAACACTTCATAAAGAGGGTGGTGGATGCTGGTCTGCAGGGAGGGTCACTCCCTCTGGTTAGAAAACACTTCATGGAGAGGGTGGTGGATGCTGGTCTGCAGGGAGGGTCACTTCCTCTCTGGTTAGAGAACACTTCATGGAGAGGGCGGTGGATGCTGGTCTGGCAGGGAGGGTCACTACCTCTGGTTAGAGAACACTTCATTGAGAGGGCGGTGGATGGAGGTCCGGCAGGGAGTGTCACTACCTCTCTGGTTAGAGAACACTTCATGAAGAGGGCAGTGGATGCAGGTCTGGCAGGGAGGGTCAGTACCTCCCTGGTTAGAGAACACTTCATGGAGAGGGCGGTGGATGCAGGTCTGCAGGGAGGGTCACTACCTCTGGTTAGAGAACACTTCACAGAGAAGGCGGTGGACGGAGGTCTGCAGGGAGGGTCACTACCTCTGGTCAGAGAACACTTCATGAAGCGGGTGGTGGATGGAGGTCTGGCAGGAAGGGTGACTACCTCTCTGGTTAGAGAACACTTCATGGAGAGGGCGGTGGATGGAGGTCTGGCAGGGAGGGTCACTACCTCTGGTTAGAGAACAGTTCATGGAGAGGGCGGTGGATGCAGGTCTGCAGGGAGGGTCACTTCCTCTGATTAGAGAACACTACACAGAGAGGGCGGTGGATGGAGGTCTGCAGGGAGGGTCACTACCTCTGGTCAGAGAACACTTCATGAAGAGGGTGGTGGATGGAGGTCTGGCAGGAAGGGTGACTACCTCTCTGGTTAGAGAACACTTCATGGAGAGGGCGGTGGATGCAGGTCTGGCAGGGAGGGTCACTACCTCTGGTTAGAGAACACTTCATAGAGAGGGTGGTGGATGGAGGTCTGGCAGGGAGGGTCACTACCTCTCTGGTTAGAGAACACTTCATCGAGAGGGTGGTGGATGCTGGTCTGGCAGGGAGGGTCACTACCTCTGGTTAGAGAACACTTCATGAAGAGGGCGGTGGATGCTGGTCTGCAGGGAGGGTCACTCCCTCTGGTTAGAAAACACTTCATGGAGAGGGTGGTGGATGCTGGTCTGCACGGAGGGTCACTACCTCTCTGGTTAGAGAACACTTCATGGAGAGGGCGGTGGATGCTGGTCTGGCAGGGAGGGTCACTACCTCTGGTTAGAGAACACTTCATGGAGAGGGTGGTGGATGGAGGTCCGGCAGGGAGTGTCACTACCTCTCTGGTTAGAGAACACTTCATGAAGAGGGCGGTGGATGCAGGTCTGGCAGGGAGGGTCAGTACCTCCCTGGTTAGAGAACACTTCATGGAGAGGGTGGTGGATGCAGGTCTGCAGGAAGGGTCACTACCTCTGGTTAGAGAACACTTCATGGAGAGGGTGGTGGATGCAGGTCTGCAGGAAGGGTCACTACCTCTGGTTAGAGAACACTTCATGGAGGACGGAGGTGGATGCAGGTCTGCAGGGAGGGTCACTACCTCTGGTTAGAGAACACTTCACGGAGAGGGCGGTGGATGCAGGTCTGGCGGGGAGGGTCACTACCTCTCTGGTCAGAGAACATTTCATGGAGAGGGCGGTGGACGCAGGTCTGGTGGGGAGGGTCACTACCTCTGGTTAGAGAACACTTCACGGAGAGGGCGATGGACGCAGGTCTGGCAGGGAGGGTCACTACCTCTGGTTAGAGAACACTTCATGGAGAGGGCGGTGGATGCAGGCCTGGCATCAGTGGACCACCACCCTCTGGTTACAAAGAACATTTCATGGAGAGGGTGGAGAATGCAGATCTGGGTTCTTTGAACCACCACCCCTCTGGTTGGGAAGGAAGCAGATCTAGCACAAGCAGGCCACCATCCCTATGGTTGAAGGGAATGCTCCCTGGGAAGGGTGGTACACGTAGGGCTGGGGCCAGTAAACCACCACCCTCTGGTTAGGGAGCACATGGAAAGGCTGGTGAATGCAGATCTGGCACCCCCGACCACCCCTCCAGTTACAGAGCACTTGTAGGAGGCTGGACTGGCTTGTAGTGAGTACCAAGGGGTACTTGCACCTTGCACCAGGCCCAGTTATCCCTTATTAGTGTATAGGGTGTCTAGCAGCTTAGGCTGATAGATAATGGTAGCTTAGCAGAGCAGCTTAGGCTGAACTAGGAGACGTGTGAAGCTACTGCAGTACCACTTAGTGTCATATGCACAATATAATAAGAAAACACAATACACAGTTATACTAAAAATAAAGGTACTTTATTTTTATGACAATATGCCAAAGTATCTTAGAGTGTATCCTCAGTGAGAGGATAGGAAATGTACACAAGATATATATACACAATAGCAAAAATATGCAGTATAGTCTTAGAAAACAGTGCAAACAATGTATAGTTACAATAGGATGCAATGGGGAAACATAGGGATAGGGGCAACACAAACCATATACTCCAAAAGTGGAATGCGAACCACGAATGGACCCCAAACCTATGTGACCTTGTAGAGGGTCGCTGGGACTATTAGAAAATAGTGAGAGTTAGGAAAATAACCCTCCCCAAGACCCTGAAAAGTGAGTGCAAAGTGCACTAAAGTTCCCCTAAGGACAAAGTAGTCGTGTTAGAGGAATAATGCAGGAAAGACACAAACCAGCAATGCAACAACTGTGGATTTCCAATCTAGGGTACCTGTGGAACAAGGGGACCAAGTCCAAAAGTCACAAGCAAGTCGGAGATGGGCAGATGCCCAGGAAATGCCAGCTGCGGGTGCAAAGAAGCTTCTACCGGACAGAAGAAGCTGAGGTTTCTGCAGGAACGAAAAGGGCTAGAGACTTCCCCTTTGGTGGACGGATCCCTCTCGCCTTGGAGAGTCGTGCAGAAGTGTTTTCCCACCGAAAGGACGCCAACAAGCCTTGCTAGTCGCAAATCGTGCGTTTGGCGTTTTTGGACGCTGCTGGGGCCCAGGAGGGACCAGGAGGTCGCAAATTGGACCTGAAGAGAGAGGGGACGTCGAGCAAGACAAAGAGCCCTCACTGAAGCAGGTAGCACCCGGAGAAGTGCCAGAAACAGGCACTACGAGGATGCGTGAAACGGTGCTCGCCGAAGTTGCACAAAGGAGTCCCACGTCGCCGGAGACCAACTTAGAAAGTCGTGCAATACAGGTTAGAGTGCCGTGGACCCAGGCTTGGCTGTGCACAAAGGATTTCCGCCGGAAGTGCACAGGGGCCGGAGTAGCTGCAAAGTCGCGGTTCCCAGCAATGCAGCCCAGCGAGGTGAGGCAAGGACTTACCTCCACCAAACTTGGACTGAAGAGTCACTGGACTGTGGGGGTCACTTGGACAGAGTCGCTGGATTCGAGGGACCTCGCTCGTCGTGCTGAGAGGAGACCCAAGGGACCGGTAATGCAGCTTTTTGGTGCCTGCGGTTGCAGGGGGAAGATTCCGTCGACCCACAGGAGATTTCTTCGGAGCTTCTGGTGCAGAGAGGAGGCAGACTACCCCCACAGCATGCACAAGCAGGAAAACGGTCGAGAAGGCGGCAGGATCAGCGTTACAGAGTTGCAGTAGTCGTCTTTGCTACTATGTTGCAAGTTTGCAGGCTTCCAGCGCGGTCAGCAGTCGATTCCTTATCAGAAGGTGAAGAGAGAGATGCAGAGGAACTCGGATGAGCTCTTGCATTCGTTATCTAAAGTTTCCCCAGAGACAGAGACCCTAAATAGCCAGAAAAGAGGGTTTGGCTACCTAGGAGAGAGGATAGGCTACTAACACCTGAAGGAGCCTATCAGCAGGAGTCTCTGACGTCACCTGGTGGCACTGGCCACTCAGAGCAGTCCAGTGTGCCAGCAGCACCTCTGTTTCCAAGATGGCAGAGGTCTGGAGCACACTGGAGGAGCTCTGGACACCTCCCAGGGGAGGTGCAGGTCAGGGGAGTGGTCACTCCCCTTTCCTTTGTCCAGTTTCGCGCCAGAGCAGGGCTAAGGGGTCCCTGAACCGGTGTAGACTGGCTTATGCAGAATTGGGCACCTCTGTGCCCAACAAAGCATTTCCAGAGGCTGGGGGAGGCTACTCCTCCCCTGCCTTCACACCATTTTCCAAAGGGAGAGGGTGTCACACCCTCTCTCAGAGGAAGTTCTTTGTTCTGCCATCCTGGGCCAGGCCTGGCTGGACCCCAGGAGGGCAGATGCCTGTCTGAGGGGTTGGCAGCAGCAGCAGCTGCAGTGAAACCCCAGGAAGGGCAGTTTGGCAGTACCAGGGTCTGTGCTACAGACCACTGGGATAATGGGATTGTGCCAACTATGCCAGGATGGCATAGAGGGGGCAATTCCATGATCATAGACATGTTACATGGCCATTTTCGGAGTTACCATTGTGAAGCTACATATAGGTAGTGACCTATATGTAGTGCACGCGTGTAATGGTGTCCCCGCACTCACAAAGTTCAGGGAATTGGCTCTGAACAATGTGGGGGCACCTTGGCTAGTGCCAGGGTGCCCACACACTAAGTAACTTTGCACCTAACCTTTACCAGGTAAAGGTTAGACATATAGGTGACTTATAAGTTACTTAAGTGCAGTGTAAAATGGCTGTGAAATAACTGGACGTTATTTCACTCAGGCTGCAGTGGCAGGCCTGTGTAAGAATTGTCAGAGCTCCCTATGGGTGGCAAAAGAAATGCTGCAGCCCCTAGGGATCTCCTGGAACCCCAATACCCTGGGTACCTCAGTACCATATACTAGGGAATTATAAGGGTGTTCCAGTAAGCCAATGTAAATTGGTAAAAATGGTCACTAGCCTGTTATGACAATTTGGAAAGAAATGAGAGAGGATAACCACTGAGGTTCTGATTAGCAGAGCCTCAGTGAGACAGTTAGTCACTACACAGGTAACACATTCAGGCACACTTATGAGCACTGGGGCCCTGGGTTACCAGGGTCCCAGTGACACATACAACTAAAACAACATATATACAGTGAAAAATGGGGGTAACATGCCAGGCAAGATGGTACTTTCCTACACAACCCCCCCCCCAAACGAAGGACAATAAGACTAGCCATGACCTGATGAGTCTTCATTGTCTAAGTGGAAATATCTGGAGAGTCCATCTGCATTGGAGTGGCTACTCCCAGGTCTATGTTCCACTGTATAGTCCATTCCCTGTAGGGATATGGACCACCTCAACAATTTAGGATTTTCACCTTTCATTTGTTTTAGCCAAAGTAGAGGTTTGTGGTCTGTCTGAACAATGAAGTGAGTGCCAAACAGGTATGGCCTCAACTTCTTCAGAGCCCAGACCACAGCAAAGGCCTCCCTCTCAATGGCAGACCAACGCTTTTCTCTAGGGGTCAACCTCCTACTAATAAAAGCAACAGGTTGATCCTGGCCCTCAGAATTAAGTTGTGATAGGACTGCCCCTACTCCTAATTCAGATGCATCAGTTTGGACATAGAATTTTTTAGAGTAACAAGGGCTTTTCAGGACAGGTGCAGAGCACATGGCCTGCTTCAGCTCCTCAAAAGCTTTCTGACAGTTTGCTGTCCATAATACCTTTTTAGGCATTTTCTTGGATGTGAGGTCATTAAGAGGGGCTGCAATGGAGCCATAGTTCTTAATGAACCTCCTGTAATACCCAGTGAGGCCTAGGAAGGCTCTCACCTGAGTCTGAGTGGTAGGGGGAACCCAATCAATAATTGTTTGGATTTTCCCCTGAAGTGGTGCAATCTGTTCCCCACCAACAAGGTGTCCCAGATAAACCACCTTACCCTGCCCTATCTGGCACTTTGAAGCCTTGATAGTGAGGCCTGCCTTTTGCAGGGCCTCCAAAACTTTCCATAGGTGGACCAGGTGATCATCCCAGCTGGAGCTAAAGACAGCTATATCGTCCAAATATGCTGCACTGAAAGCTTCCAGCCCTTGCAGGACTGTGTTCACCAACCTCTGAAAAGTGGCAGGTGCATTTTTCAAACAAAAGGCATTACAGTAAACTGGTAATGTCCTCCAATGGTAGAAAATGCAGTCTTAGGTTTAGCATTTTCTGACAATTTGATCTGCCAATACCCTGCAGTCAAATCAAAAGTGCTTAGATACTTGGCAGATGCCAGTGTATCTATGAGCTCATCTGCCCTGGGTATAGGGTGAGCATCAGTTTTGGTTACCAAGTTGAGACCTCTATAGTCTACACAAAACCGCATTTCCTTCTTTCCATCTTTGGAATGGGGTTTTGGTACCAGTACCACAGGAGAAGCCCATGGACTGTCAGAGTGCTCAACCACTCCTAGTTCTAACATTTTCTGGACCTCTTGCTTTATGCAGTCCCTGACATGGTCAGGCTGCCTATAGATCTTACTTTTGACAGGTAAACTGTCTCCAGTATCTATAGTGTGCTCACACCAAGAAGTGGTACCTGGCACAGTAGAGAAGAGTTCAGAGAATTGATCTAGGAGATTTATGCAATTGTCTTTCTGCTCAGCAGTAAGACAATCAGCCAAAACTACACCTTCCACAAGAGCATCTTGATCTGTGGAAGAGAAGAGATCAGGTAGAGGATCACTGTCTTCTTCCTGTCCCTCATCTGTTGCCATGAGCAGGGTGAGATCAGCCCTGTCATAGTAGGGTTTCAGGCGGTTGACATGGAGCACCCTAAGGGGACTCCTGGCAGTGCCTAAGTCAACTAAATAGGTGACTTCTCCCTTCTTTTCAACAATTGTGTGGGGACCACTCCATTTATCTTGGAGTGCTCTTGGGGCCACAGGCTCCAAGACCCACACTTTCTGCCCTGGTTGGTACTGAACCAAAACAGCCTTCTGATCATGCCATTGCTTCTGGAGCTCTTGGCTGGCCTGAAGGTTTTTACTGGCCTTTTTCATGTACTCAGCCATCCTTGATCTGAGGCCAAGTACATAATCCACAATATCCTGCTTAGGAGCTTTTAAAGGTTGTTCCCAACCCTCCTTTACAAGTGTGAGTGGACCCCTAACAGGGTGTCCAAAAAGAAGTTCAAAGGGGCTGAAGCCCACTACTTTCTGGGGTACCTCCCTGTAGGCAAAAAGGAGGCATGGTAGAAGGATATCCCATCTCCTGCGGAGTTTTTCAGGGAGACCCATAATCATGCCTTTGAGAGTTTTATTAAATCTCTCCACCAGTCCATTTGTTTGTGGATGATAGGGTGTTGTGAACTTGTACGTTACACCACACTCCTTCCACATGGCCTTTAAGTATGCAGACATGAAATTGCTTCCTCTGTCTGATACCACTTCCTTTGGGAAGCCCACCCTGGAAAATATTCCTAGGAGGGCCTTTGCCACTGCAGGTGCTGTAGTGGTCCTTAAAGGAATAGCTTCAGGATATCTTGTGGCATGGTCCACTACCACCAAGATAAACCTATTGCCTGAAGCAGTAGGAGGGTCAAGGGGGCCAACTATGTCAACCCCTACCCTTTCAAAGGGAACCCCAACCACAGGCAGTGGAATAAGGGGTGCCTTTGGGGTGCCACCTGTCTTGCCACTGGCTTGACAGGTTTCACAGGACTTACAAAATTCCTTTGTGTCCTCAGACATCCTAGGCCAATGAAACAGGGGAACAAGCCTGTCCCAAGTTTTCATTTGTCCTAGGTGCCCAGCTAAGGGAATGTCATGTGCCAGTGTTAGGAGGAACTTTCTGTACACCTGAGGAATCACTAATCTCCTGGCAGCTCCAGGTTTAGGATCCCTATGCTCAGTGTACAAGAGGTTGTCCTCCCAGTAAACTCTGTGAGAGTCACTGACATCCCCATTAGCCTGTTTGACAGCTTGCTGTCTGAGACCCTCTAATGTGGGACAGGTTTGCTGTGCCACACTCAGCTCCTCTCTGGCAGGCCCCCCTTCACCCAAAAGCTCAGCAGTGTCTGCTTCCAGCTCCTCTGGTGTAGGTTCTGCACAGGGAGGGAATTCTTCTTCCTCAGAAGTTGAATCCACTGTAGAGGGAGGGATAGTAGGAAGTGGTTTGCTTCTACTAGCCCTAGCTTTAGGGAGCACTTGGTCCATTGTTCCAGGATCCAAGCTTCCCTGTCCTTTTTGATTTTTGGCCTGAGCCCTTGTCAAAGCAAAAATATGCCCTGGGATGCCCAGCATTGCTGCATGGGCCTCCAACTCCACATCTGACCAAGCTGATGTCTCCAAATCATTCCCTAATAGACAGTCTACAGGTAAATCTGAAGCTACCACAACTTTCTTTGGACCAGTAACCCCCCCCCAGTTAAGATTAACAACAGCCATGGGGTGGCTAAGTGTGTTGTTGTGAGCATCGGTTACTTGGTACTGGTGACCAAGTAGGTGTTGTTCAGGGTGGACCAGTTTCTCTATGACCATAGTCACACTGGCACCAGTGTCCCTGTAGGCCTGAACCTCAACACCATTTATTAGGGGTAGCTGCTTGTACTTATCCATATTAAGGGGACAAGCAACTAAGGTGGCTAAATCAATAGCCCCCTCAGAGACTAACACAGCCTCTGTGGCCTCCCTAACAAGGCCAACCCCAACTAAATTACCAAAAGTGAGCCCAGCTACTCCCTTGGATTGGCTATTAGTAGGTTTGCTCCCACCACCACTGCTATTAGTAGGGACACTAGGTGTAGCAGTAGGGGTTGTAGTGGTAGGAGCAGTGGTGCCTTTCTTTGGACAACTGGGATCTGTTGTCCAATGGCCTTTTATTTTACATAAATAGCACCATGGTTTCTTTTCCTTGTTCTGATTAAAGGAGGATTTGGACCGACCACCCCCACCAGAGTGTTTTTGTGGGCCTGATGAAGACTCATTTTTAGATTTGTCCCCACCCTTGTCTGAAGACTTACCATCCTTCTTTTTGTTGCCATCTTTGTCACCCCCTGTATGAACTTTTCTGTTCACTCTTGTTCTGACCCATTTGTCTGCCTTCTTTCCCAATTCTTGGGGAGAGGTCAGATCAGAGTCCACCAAGTACTGGTGCAACAAATCAGACACACAATTATTAAGAATATGCTCTCTCAGGATCAAGTTATACAGGCTGTCATAATCAGTAACTTTACTGCCATGTAACCACCCCTCCAAGGCCTTCACTGAATGGTCAATGAAATCAACCCAGTCTTGTGAAGACTCCTTTTTGGTCTCTCTGAACTTTATCCTGTACTGTTCAGTGGTTAAGCCATAACCATCCAGGAGTGCATTCTTAAGAACTTGGAAATTATTAGCATAATTTTCTTTCACAGTAAGGAGCCTATCCCTACCTTTTCCACTAAATGATAGCCATAGGATAGCAGCCCACTGCCTTTGAGGGACATCCTGTACAACACAGGCCCTCTCAAGTGCAGCAAACCACTTGTTAATGTCATCCCCCTCCTTATAAGGGGGAACTATCTTGTGCAGATTCCTGGAATCATGCTCTTTTGCAGGATGACTATGGGGAATACTGCTGCTGCCACCATGGGTTTCTAAACCCAACTTCTGTCTTTCCTTCTCTAGTTCAAAAGACTGTCTATCCAAATCCAGCTGTTGCTTTTTAAGCTTCAGTCTGGTTTGTTCCACCCTCAACTTATTGAGTTCCCTCTCTAACATTCTGTCATCAGGGTTGGTGGGAGGGACATTCCTAGATACAGAGGTATGATGGGAATGAACAGAAGGAGACCTGTCCCTTACAGACGCCACCCTAACAGCTTGGTTAACAGAAACATTACTACCAGTATGGTGAGAATAAATGCTTTTGCTATGATGTGAGACAACACTATTTGTATGGTGTGGCTCATCATCATTACCAACTATGCTAGACTGTCTAGTAATGGGCAGGCTAGGAAGTTTCTTTCCTGAATCTTTTCCTGGGGGAGTCCCTGAATCAGATTGAGAACTATTAGGTACTTTTTCAACAGATGAGGCACCTATGGCCTTATCCTGTTCTCTAAGCATGTTAAGTAACAGTTCCAAGGAAGGATTCTTCCCTACACTCAAACCTCTCTCTATACAGAGACTCCTTGCTCTTTTCCAGCTAAGGTTGTCATATGCAAGTTTGGACAGATCAACATTTTGGCCTGTGCCAGACATTTTTTAGAGAGAGTTAAAGTGATAGAAAAAGAGAAAAAAGTTTTCAGAACTTTTTGGAAAGACAGAAAAAAACTTTTTAAACTTTTAAGAACTTTTTGAAAGTTTAGAAGTACTTTTCAGCACTTAGAAAAGAGTGAAAAGAGGAAATGCAAAACTTTTTTTGGCTATGTGTATATACACTGACCTTGTTTTGTATATTTTTCTCTTATGAAAAGTACAATGACAAGAGTGGTAAGTAGTCTCAAAGCACTTATCCCACCACTGCACAACCAATGTAGGAGGCTGGACTGGCTTGTAGTGAGTACCAAGGTGTACTTGCACCTTGCACCAGGCCCAGTTATCCCTTATTAGTGTATAGGGTGTCTAGCAGCTTAGGCTGATAGATAATGGTAGCTTAGCAGAGCAGCTTAGGCTGAACTAGGAGACGTGTGAAGCTACTACAGTACCACTTAGTGTCATATGCACAATATCATAAGAAAACACAATACACAGTTATACTAAAAATAAAGGTACTTTATTTTTATGACAATATGCCAAAGTATCTTAGAGTGTACCCTCAGTGAGAGGATAGGAAATATACACAAGATATATATACACAATAGCAAAAATATGCAGTATAGTCTTAGAAAACAGTGCAAACAATGTATAGTTACAATAGGATGCAATGGGGAAACATAGGGATAGGGGCAACACAAACCATATATTCCAAAAGTGGAATGCGAACCACGAATGGACCCCAAACCTATGTGACCTTGTAGAGGGTCGCTGGGACTATTAGAAAATAGTGAGAGTTAGCAAAATAACCCTCCCAAGACCCTGAAAAGTGAGTGCAAAGTGCACTAAAGTTCCCCTAAGGACAAAGAAGTCGTGTTAGAGGAATAATGCAGGAAAGACACAAACCAGCAATGCAACAACTGTGGATTTCCAATCTAGGGTACCTGTGGAACAAGGGGACCAAGTCCAAAAGTCACAAGCAAGTCGGAGATGGGCAGATGCCCAGGAAATGCCAGCTGCGGATGCAAAGAAGCTTCTACTGGACAGAAGAAGCTGAGGTTTCTGCAGGAACGAAAAGGGCTAGAGACTTCCCCTTTGGTGGACGGATCCCTCTCGCCTTGGAGAGTCGTTAGGGTCCCAGTGACACATACAACTAAAACAACATATATACAGTGAAAAATGGGGGTAACATGCCAGGCAAGATGGTACTTTCCTACAGCACTCTCCAGGGAAAGGCTGGTGACACATGCAGCGCACTGCCAAGAGGGGCTGAAAACAGGAAACAAGCCTGGAGGGTTGTAGGCAGCAGCAGGAAAGTAAAAGTACTGAGGGTTTGGTGCTGTCAGTCCCCTTTCAGGGGGGCTCACAGGGCAGACAGGGGCTTGACGACTCTCAGGCTAGCGAGGGTCAGCAGTCACAGGCTTCTCATGGGGGCAGCGTGGGGGTGCCTGAGCTCAGAACTCAACAAACAACCCACAGACACAATAACTTAATATCCATCCAAGTACGTCATTTAGTAAAAGGAAGTGAGCTAATCACACAACCGAACTAAATAATACACAAATCAACTATGATAATGAAATATAGGTCCGTATTTATACTTTTTTAGCGCCACTTTTTGATGCAAAAGAGGCGCAAACTTAGAAAATACAAATGTATTTTGTAAGTTTGCGCCACTTTTGCGTCAAAAAATGACGCAAATACGGCACTAAAAAGTATGAATAAGGCCAGAGTTGTGTCCCTGACTGTTCTTCAGAAGGTGCTCAATCCTCCCCCTCCTGCATCCTCTGCTCACTCAGGTGAGCTTAGCAGCTGCCACCTGAGGATCTGATGGGGGAGGCATGACTTAGGCGATGGTGCAACGCACCCACTCACATGCACCCCTGCTAAGAGAGCCTCATGTCCTCATGCTTGACTTCCTTTAAACATGCATCACATCATTTGCTCTGATCACACGTGAAGCTTTGTGATGCATGTGTGTCAATTCTGTCAGGTGCCCCCTGTGCTTTTTATCTCCACAACAACCTGGTTTTGGTGCTGATGTTGCTGGGTCCATGGAGCATGGCAGGTCCGGGTGTCACACGATGGCCTCTCCAGCAGTTGCAGCCTCTGGGCTGAGCAGATACACAACGCAATGTGCAGCAACAGCATCCCAGGCTAATCAGGCTCTCAGTGACAACATGGAGTGACAGCCTCCTGAGCCAATCAGGCTGTCACAGGAGATGTGCAGTGGCTACCTTCCAGGGTGTCCAAGCTCACACATGCGATGTGCATTGGCGTCTCCCAGGCTGAACAGGTTCAATGGACAACATGCAGGGACAGCCACCCAGGTACATCCGCCACACATAGCTGCAACTGATTTGTTTGTCATTTTTTAACAGCACTAGTTCACAGCTGCAGTGCCTGACAGCTGACAAGGACATCCTCAATTTGCTGCAGTCTTTGGGGCTGTTCTCTGGTGGGCACTGTGCAGAGACGGGGACCCACTCACGATACCAATCATTTCTGATACCATCTGCTTTCTCTGGGGGCTCCACACAAAGGCAACATACTGGTCTTGTCCTCCTTGGAAATCTCTCTCCTCCTGCAGGACCAGGCACACTTCTCCTCCCTGTCAAGAGGCAGGCAGGCATCTAGGCACAAACAGACCCTCAAATCCACCATCCAAAGGTGCAGACTTCAGGTGATGTCCCCTCACCTCTGGGAGACTCGCTGCAGGCAGACACCAGCCCTGGTTACATAATAGCTCCTCGACTACTCTCCAGTGCCCTCCTTTCCTTGGTCAAGAAGTTATGGGATGTGGATCCAGTGTCTCAAACTTGAGAACAAGTTTGGATTGGTGCTCGTTCAAGTGTCCTTCACAGGCTGATCTCCAGACTAAGCCTTTGTGCAACATGATGCTTATCGCAGAAGGTAGCACTGGGTCTGTCTCCAAGCAAGAGCAGCCACCACATGGACACATCAAAGTGTGAGTTTTCCGCACCTGGCTGTCACCAGCCTTTCTAAAGCAGTCATCAGGGAAAGACAAAATAGGCAATCTGGCCTAGGAGCTGCTTGAACAGCCAAAACTGCAATCCCAACCTTCACGCATCTCCCAAATGGCAGTGCTCAAGAAGTACTACTGAACAGTCCCTTGTTAGACTCATGCACTTTTTAAGTCCTACTACCGTACATTTACTACATGCATATCCTGCACAGCCACACGTGACATACACGCAGGATGTACCATAGCAAAATTTTACACAAGAAAGGTCAGGATGCCTCACTGGCAGGTAAAAACATCTGGTCACATTAGAATGAACAAAATACAAAAAGTACGCTACCACCACCACATTATGGCCCTGATTTAAAAAACAATTGTGTCGCATTTGCATCATTTTATGAAGCAAAAGCTACGCAAACTTACAAAATACAATTGTATTTGCATCGCTTTTGCGTCAAAAAATAACGCAAATGCAGTGCCAAAAAATTATAAATTAGGGCCTACGTGCTACACCCAGGACAGGGACAGCAGTTCTCTGTCCAGTATGAGGGCAGGATGGCGCACCTCTCCAGGTCACAGCACAGGTCCTGGACCTCACACACACACACTCTATATTAGGGTGGTGAAAGGTCCAAATTAAAACTTATATTATCAGATTCACATGCAGTCCAGCATCTGGGGTAGAGATACATGCCTGTACACCATACAGGAGATGTTCTCGTCCAACCAGGTGCAGTTTCAAGTTAACGGCAGTATCGCTGATAGGTCATGATGCCACAGGCCACAGACACCAGTGCATTCCAGCTAGATAACTAACTTACTCCCAGTGTACACTTTCATTTCCAGGGTAGCAGAAACAAGCAGGAGGTTTGAGGCACTGTAAACATGAAGGAGTATATTTACTAAGATTTTACGCTATGTTTGCGCACTAAAGTGACACAAATCGACGCAAACTCTTTTTTTTACCTATTTACCTTTCAGCACAAAACTTGTTTTGCACTGCAAAGTACCCTTAAAATAACACAAAGCAGCGCAAAGCACTGCTTTGCAATGCTTAGCGCAAAGGGAGTGTTACATGGGTGGTACATAAGTGTTCCCATGCAACCACCCATGCTTTTTGACACTAAACCTTATTTACTAACATTAGTAGACAGGATTTAGCACCAAAAAACAACGGCGCTGAAAAGCAGGCGTTAAAAGGAGAAACGTTTTGAATTCTCCTTTCCTTTCCCACTGTGCAGCACCCATACGACGTAGGAAACGTTTTAAAGTGTGTCCAGCATAGTATTTTGCCATGGAAGGATACCCTCCCAATACAAAACCTATGCTAGACTCACGTACGCACCCTAGCACTATGGTGCAAAGGTGTGTGCGTGACGCACAGCAGCTGAAATCAGAGCCAACGCTAGGGAGAGGGGAGGAGAGAGCTATATTTCTCTAAATATGGCACTCTCCTGCTCTCTCCTCACCTAGCACAACGCAGATTTTTTGGCTGCTGTGATGCGTGAGCATCTAGTAAATCTGGCCCACAATGTCTAGTCAGAGCAGTTACTAACACAATATCCAGTTAGCGCTGTTACAAACATATCCTTCTGTATGAGAAAAAAGCTGGGCTGTTAAAATTAAGCACAATAGAAAAGGACCTTCACCTTCCGGGGCCAAAATGACCTAAAATATTTTCATAGCAATTACCTGGTCATGAGCTCGAGTCCAAATATCAAAACATGGCAGCCAGTATCATTTTCTGGGCTGAAGTTTGCAAGTCCTCAATAACCTTCAGAAAGCCTGTGTGAACTTCTTCAGGATTTCCAAGGAAGCAGACAGGGGTTACTTGGTTCAGACTGTGACAATCAGCACACATAGAAAGAGGAAAAAAATGAGAAATAAAGATATTACTCCTTGTTACTCCTCTCCTGGGGAGGCGTATTTTTTGGTGCATCTCCATTTTTACAGTGTCTCGTAAATTTTGGGGAATGCGCCAAAATCCATGGGTGTTGCATTGAAAAACCTAGCGGAATGCCCATAGAATGCCTCCCAGGAGCAGAGTAAGGCAACTCAGCAACTTGCGCTGCCTTACCTTACTCCGTGTTTACGAGGCCATGCAAATACAAGCAAAAGTAGCTTTGCGTGGCCTCATAGATATAGTTGACTCTTGCCGGCGATGCGTGAAAAAAGTGACGCTCCTGCGGCACAAGCCTCTCATACATATGCCCCTGAATTTCAAGGTTACAGTTCTAATGCATGGTTAAATCCGGATATCGGTGCATTACAGAAGGGTGGTTCAAATGGGCCCTCAATAGGGAACCAGGCCCAGCTGACGGGACACATTGTTAGTAACAGTGATGAAAGGTAAAATGCCTTGCATCCCTCTGGGGATGTTAGTAAGGGGCGACGGATGCCCATAAGATTAGAAGGTGTCTTAGGAAGTACAGGCTATCCACCAGATGCACTCCTTTTTTTTTTTTTTTAGAAATCTTTGTTTTTTTGTTGGTTTTAATGCATCCAAATAGTGACATGCCAAAACACAGGCAATGACAGGGAAAAACATACAATAGAAAATACAAATGAACAATGCCGCCATGGTTAGACTACTGTAGTAAGACAGAGTATTACCATCAGTGAATTGTCGCATGAGTATAGGATTAAGTGATCGGGGAGAGGTGAGTGTATAAATCAGCAGGGTACTATAAGCTGCGTGATCTCATACCCATTGGGAGGCACAAATCTGGGAAGCGCACAACGTTACTTGCTATTCATGGGGAGCGTGTGCAACAGATTCTCGGGAATCTAGATCTTGTCCGGTGGGTTATCCTGCTAGCAGCAGGGGTCCTTGAGATAGCAGGACAAGGGCTCATGTGTACCTGACCAACCGAATCACTATAATATATACACCGGATATGTTGTGGTTGCGCTTATGTGCTCGGGCGCGTGTCATTTTTGGCTTCCAACTTTACAATGAATGCGTCCCACATTGCGCAACTCCCTCTGGTTAAGCCTTTAGACTGCAATTGGCGCAGCGTCCACGCCTCCGCCTGGGACCTTTGTAGTAAGTCTTGTGGCCATTTAACATGGGATGGGGCATGTGGCGTCTTCCAGTGTGTAGCTATCGGTTGTACTACTATGACCATAATGCCCTGGCATGGGCTACTGAGTCAAAAGACTGAATATAATGTTGCTGGAAAGGTGAACTATGGTTTGCACAACTACATGGTCCACAATCCACAGCAAGATTAGGAACAAAGAAAGGACTATTTAAGGCATGAACTCAATATGTAAGTGATTTTCTGGCCAGGTGTGTGTGTGCAACACTCTGTTCTTGGATTATCCTTCAAAATATGTCCTCTGCAACAGCAAATCCAATGCTGCCCAGCAAAACATTGGGGCCTATTCACAAACTGAATTTTGTAATGTGTTTTGTAGTACTTCATTAGTACTACAAAGTACTGCAAAGTGATAGTCACAAACTTGAGTGCGGCGGTTCAGTCTCCGTTTCTCCTATCTCTATCTGTGCGGAGACTTGCTCCCCAAACGCGGAGTCCCCACACACATAAATACCAGTTTTAGAAGTAAATGTGGGAGGAGAAGAGGGAAGTGGCTGGGAAATGGGGAATACTTAGGGCCAAGTTTACTAAAAAGTGGTACAACATGGTGCTGCGCCAAAATTTACAGCACTGCATCACTTTAGAAACGCAGTCATGCGCCATATTTACTAAAATACGGCGCACCTGTATTTTCCCTAGCGCTGGCACTAAATTTAGCTGCCTGTGCCAACGCAGGCACCCTTATACCATACTGCAAGTGTGTCTGCATTGAGGGGGATTGAGTTTTTATGTGTAGGAAGGTGATCCTTCCTGCACATAAACAATCTACAATGGTGATTTGGCACTTCTATGTTTGCTGCAGAATGCAGCACACAGAAGTAGCAAATCATAAGTTTTGAATGATTGTTCATGTGCAGGAAGAAACACCTTCCTGCACATAAACAATCATTAGTGGCCTTTTGCTATTTCTAGGTGTGCTGCAGAACGCAGCACACATATAAAAACAAAAACGAGGAGGAATTGAAGTATTTCCTCCTCGTTATGCCATAATAACACCGCCCCTGAGTGGCGTTATTTTTTTGGTGCTGCCACAGATTTCCGCCTTCTTGGGACAGCGTCAAAAGCAGTTGGTGTTGCGGTGGAACGCCCACTGCAACACTCATTGCACGCCCATCTGCCACCGAAAACTGCTTTGGAGGGGCCCATATTTACAAGGCGGCGTTAAGCCACAAAAAGTGGCTTTGCACCGCCTTGTAAATGTGGCGCAGTGCACAGCGCCACCGGAGTGTCACTTTTGGCGCTAGGGCCTTGTAAATCTCACCCCTAAGGTTAAAAGGGAGGGCATTATGAAGGAGTACGGAGGAGCTTAGGTCGGGTTCCTAAAGCTACTACAGCAAAAAGTGACGCAAAGCAGTAGTAAATTACTCCAGCTCAGAGCTGGAGAAGATCCAGCACCACATATGGCCAACCTCTGGTACTACAACACTCTCGAACAGAAAATAATAGAGGAAGGGACTTAAGATTAAACCCCTTAGAAAATAATGTTGATTTAAATTATTTAAAACAGTTAAACATATTAATAAATATAATGTAATGTTTAAAAATATATACAAATAAATCCCTTACTATTTAATTATATTTTAACACTCTGTTTTAGTTTAAAAATGAATGTAAAGTTTTTTTATTTAATTCCCTTTTATTGATTCTATAGATCACTTTTAATCATTATAAAGGCATAATAAAATATTGTCATATTTTTACTTTAATTTGTAACTTCTGAAATAAATGTCTAAGCCACTGTTACACCCCGGCTTGTACTACCCCAAGCTTCTTGCGCCAGTAAACTTGTTCAGTGTAAGGAAAGGGTCCACGGCCTCTACTACCACAAACACATTGTTGAGCGCACCTTGATAGAGGTGACCAAAATCTGTTGTGGGGTCCTCAGCACGAGGTTATCTGAATATTCTCTGGGCCCCTTTCTGCTGGTGACTTGTACGGTAAAAGTAAAACTAATTTTTGTTCCACAAAAGATGCAATTTTGCCACTGCCACTCCCGAATGAGTTGGCCCCGCGACTCTCCTGCCTGTGTATGTAGTCAACATCGCCATCTAGTTGGGCTAATAACAGCAGTCTCAGGGTCAGGTACTGAGAACGTCCACCACATCCGAGTGAGTAATCACTAGGGTGTGAGGTTCCTGAGACTAGCTGAGACCCTAGAGTTCTACCAGGTAAGAAGTCCTGAGACTCCTGATCAGCCGCTAAAATCCCACCACTTGCACAATCAGAAAAACCTTGGGTTAGAACCTTAGTGGCATATTTACAAGCCCCAGCGCCTCCTTGTGCCCCATTAAAGTCATTTTTTTTTTATGCTAATGTGGCGTTACGGAGGCATATTTGCAGCGCCATAATTACAAAGTGGCGCATATATTAGCGTCATTTTTTACGCTAATGTGGCGTTAAGGAGGCATTTTCGCTTTGTAACCACTTGCGCCACATTATCCGAGCACCAGGCATAATGTATGTAAGGGCGGAGTTCTAGCGCTAGGAGGCCCTCTAAAACGGCGCACTGAAATTTACAAGTTTCCACTGTGCCATTTTTGGCATAATTTTTAACACCTGCTTAGAGCAGGCATTAAAATGACGCACCCATAGTAACCTAAGGGCCTCCTTGCACTCTGCTGCACTAGCGTCAAAGTTTTTGACGCTAGTGATGCAAAGAGCCACGGTGGGATCAAAACATCTGACGCTATTAGCCTAACGAACACTATGGTGCAGCATATCATGAATACGGTGCAACCATGGTGTCGTTGGGGCGGGGTGCAAGAAAAGTGGCGCATCGTCTATGATGTGCCACTTTCTTGTAAATATGTCCCTTAGAGTTCTACCCACTAAATATGGGATTCCCGAGGCTCTGAATCAGGTTTTGTGAATACTTAGACCCATATTTATACTTTTTTTGCACAGCATTTGCGAAAACATTTTGACACATAAACGGCACAAAAGTACAAAATATAAATGTATTTTGTAAGTTTGCACTGTTTTTGTGTCAAAAAATGACGCAAATGCGGCGCAAAATAAGTATAAGTATGGGCCTTAATGCAAGGACCTGCTAGCTGGGCTAATCTAATAGCTTGTTCTTATAAAGGCGAACAGTTGCCCTGTAATATGTCCCTTACTAACCCTTTATAGCTTGACTTGAGGAACACACCTTTACTGGCATAGGAACATATGTTTGGTCCAAGTCATAGTTCACATACATAGTACAGTCAAAAGAGACAAAGAACGTTGGTCCAGATTTACTAATAAATCGTGCAACCAGCACAGCAAGTAAAGTTACTGTCCTGCGTTGCGTGAACTGGGCAGAACAGAACCATAACATCTATTATGATGTGGCTCAGTTATGCCCTTTCCTTGCCCTGGCACACTTTAGGCTCCATTCACCAACACAGACACATTTACGCCAAAGCACAAGGGTGTGTGCATTGTGGTAAGCATAGTTTTTGTACAGGAAGGGTTGAATCTGTAGTGGAAGACACAGAGCTGTGTCACTCTAGAGGAGACATGCCCTCAAGACAAACCCGTGCAGGCAAGTCCAACACACGCCTGCAGCCAATGAGGAGCCTTCGAATGTTTCAGAGAGCAGTGACAATGAATGAATGAATCGAGCCACAGTTTCAACATCACGTCAGGCTGGTGCTGGTGGGTCGAGCATGAAGAGTGTAGCTGTCGAGGAGCATCGAGTCAGTTTCACAAGTATTTCGGCCAAATGTAAGTAGCTATTTTCTGCTTGCAAACAGCCCGATTCACAGAATAAGGCCATTCGCGACCAGAAAATACAATTTTGGTATGTACCAATGCGATTTGGTGATCTATTAAATGTAGAATCGCAAAAGAGGTCTGCGAGTCGCTATTTGGAAGGGGCGTGACGTGGGCATTCCTTCCAAACAGCAAGTGGCATGTATGATTGTTTTACGACTGTGAATGAGGCACCAACATTTTTTTCAGAGCAGGCAGTGATCCCACAAACCACCCCTTACTCTGAAAAAATTTAAAGGAAACTTTTTTTTTTGTTTCTAATGTATTCCGTTTTCCTTTAAAAACAAACAGGCTGCATTACAAAAACAATTCCTTTATTCAAAAAGCAGTCACAGACATGGTGGTCTGCTGTCCCCAGCAGGCCACCATCCCTGTGAGTGTGGCTATTTCCAATGGGGTCGCAAATTGCGACCTACCTCATGAATATTAATGTGATAGGTCATTTGCGACCCCATTGGGAATCGCTAAACGTGTCTGAGAACACATTTGTACACGTCATTTTGCGAGTCTCTATTTGTGATTCCCAATGAATCGCAATTAGAGACTCTCAAAATGTGGACTGGTCGTACATCTGGCCCTTAATTAGCAGTTTCATGACGAGGCAGCGTCAAACCTCAATGTAGCGGTTTAGCATATAGACCAGGTCTTAAATTATTTGGAGATCTTTAGGTCACCCCACATACTGACCACTCAGTAAACAGCAGCAGGGGGCCACCAGACACCACTTAGGTCTATTTGAAGCACCCCTACTTCATCAGGGAAGAAGCCCCATAGGTCAGGCAGAGCATCCTAACAGGCTGGGAGAGCGCTACACCAGGCCACATCCCTTCCTCTGTCCCAGGAAGTCAGTCAGGAGGTCATCTGGTACAATTCTGAGATCCAGTTCTTGGCAGATAATTTCATCGATCCTTTCAGGCTCCAGTGGAATTTTATGGTTCATTGGCACTGGCAGAGGTTTTTAAAAGATGCAAATCTATATCAGTATTTGAAAGATATTTTCAAATTACCCCAAAAATTCCCATACCAAACTACACATTTTAATGATGCAATGACACCATTTCCTCCCAGGAGTTGGCAAAGTCCCAGAGAAACGTATGAAAAGAAAATGCAACCTGGCTGGGGAAATGCTGCCTGGGTCAGAGTTCCTTCCAAGTCTTAAAAGCTCATCATTTGCTCTTACCAACCTTGACCAATATAAAAACTGGCAGCACTGTTTTCTGGGGAGGATCCATAAATTGGCACAGCAATGCGTGTTTACAGGAGCACTGTGACAATTGCTTGGCAATATGAGCACTGATCAGTATGGCACATGCAGGAGAACGGTGACATGTTTATGCATCATCCCTGGCACAGGCTGCAGGATTCCCAATGCCTTAGACACCCTGTCCAATTTAGTTTTAAGGGCAATTAACTGGCATAGTAAAAAGGATGTCTATTGTACCTTATGTGGGCATAATACTTGAAACTGGTATTATTATGACTGGCATGCAATTAGTGTGTTGTACAACCAGTGTGTCTACTGTACATGCACTGACTGGAATATTCCAGGACCTTCTTTTCAGCTCCCTCAATTACTCACTTTTGTTGGAACCCCCAAGACTGTTTTTAAAGCGGATCCATGACTTTTCGCCTCACGTATGTGAATATTCATCAGCTACCATTTTTCAGTGTTCAATGTTTGCTGTTCAGGGTCTCGCTCAGGGGCCCCTACAGCTCATCGTTCGGTGCTAGACATCTTTTTCAGACTGGTGCCAAGCAGATTCCATGAGATCCATCCCACATGGTATCCTGCGGAGCGGCCATCCTGTACTGACGTCACTTCGAACTATTCGCAAGAGCGCATCTTATGGAAATCTTACATTTCAAAGAAATGCTAATTTCACTGTCTTGCAAGAGTTGTAGACTCACTGACCTGATAAATCTAAACTACACATATACTATTTTTAAGGGTACCTGGAGTGGGTGACATTGCACCACAGGGGTCCCTTGTTTAAAGTGACTATGCAATCACATCCCTGCAATGTTTGCAGCGTGAAAGACTTGACTATATAATTCACCCCGTTTAAAAACAGCTAAAATACACAAAAACAAGCTTGATAGACGGGCTTTGGGTCAGCCCTCTTCTTCCATTGGTCTCTTCAACTGTCACTCACATTCTGCCTCCGCCCAGAACAGAATGGGGCAGTGAGTCATCCTGTTTCAGCCACTGTCTTTCTTGTACCATCAGGCACATCATTTTGTTTGATTGCCTCCGTCTTAAATGAAGCAAATCTCTAAGCCACGGCCGATGGGCGATGCTTTCCCCCCACAGTTTTATCGTTTTTAGTCACCGCGGTGCGTTTAAACTAGGTCTTCGAGTTAGAATACTTCAAAGCTAATAGTGCAATTTCTTTATGCAACAAGAATCCTATTTTCCTCTGATATGTTTTAAAAATAAAAAGGGTTTATACTCCCCATACACCTGCTACAAACGCTCCTACAGTTCAAGTAAAATCATAAACAGTAGTTAACTCATTTTTAAGTTGACATTTTTATTGCAAGAATACAGCCACGTTTAGCAGGAAGCACTTTCTTTTCTTCTTCTTTCTGTAGCACATGCTTGAAATTAAAGTAAATAAGTTAACCATCACACCAACCTGCCAAGCCCAGACCTATGTGTTGCCTTTGCCTGTGCTTGTTTTTTTTACACCAGATGGCAAAATATCAGACTTGCAGAATACCTGCCTCCAGCCACCACTCACTGCCGGCCAATTTTTACTCAAGTGCATTGAAGCGTGTGGGTCACCCCTGTGGCCTTCTACTCCGCGATTGCCACACAGGAACCTCCAGCCATTTTGGGACGGAGACCGGGGCACCAGGTATCGTTTAGACGAGGTGGCCCTCGTTCGACGCAAGTTTAGCGTAGGTCTATCGAGCGACTGTTCTCGTTTAGGACAGCCAGCATTGTCCGACTGCAGTCATTGGCATACCCTTCAGAGTCTCAAGTCGACCCTGGAGCCGGCTGGCACAGCTTTGGGCGCTCGCTGGGTGAGCGATCCACGTTAAAATCACGCCTCGTCTGATGTGGCAGGCCCCTAGGAGGTGAGAAATAATCAACACAATGTCACATGCAATTTACTTCACTTCCAGAAAGTCTTCCACGCGTGCTCCGTGCCCAGACCTGGCCAATTCTTTGAAAGACGGATCCCAGGATGCCAGTAATGCGGCTGGCACACCTTGATGTTAGTGAGCAGAGAGTCCTGGCTCAATGACAGCCTCACATCACCCAGATCTCCATCAAATCAACCTTCTCAGCAAGTTGGTCCTCAGCTCTTTGTGGTTGCAGGGTCTTGGTGACCTGCTCAGACATGTTTACTTCATGTTCTGTCTGCAAGAACAGCCATGCCACCTTCAGAGCAGAGGAACTAAGGTGACAGGAGATAAAGGCCAAGTAGAGAGAGAAGCTAGGGATGGAAGCATAGAATGAGAGAATGTGCATGACCAGAAACAAGGTAGAGGGTGGAAAGGGGGCCTGGGAGGGCAACATGCAACTGTTGTAGTTTGCAAAGCATGAACATGTCACCTTTCAGCTACTTCAGGACGCTCTGGGCACTGATTATTGTGAAGAGCTGTAAACCTTAAATTCGTGCTTGTCCATCTGAACTCTGACTTTCTTAGTCCTCACAATATGTATACCACGATCCACCACAAATATCGCATGTTGGAGGAAGGTCGCCATGGAGTTGTCTGAGATATCACAAAAAGTTGTACCAGTTCAGTGATGATCATTTGCTCATATCGAAAGAAGGCAAATCGCCCTGAAGCATACTCAGTAGGTCTTCAAGAAACCAGTCTTCCGATAAATTGGGTTCCAGAGCTAAGGACATACATTAGTTGTAAAGTGTAATTTTTAAACCAACTTATAAGAACCACGTTGCTGCGATCAGTAGTGGCAAATTCTGGTTCCACGTCAACAGTGAATCTCAGCTACAAACTCTAGGACAACTTCATCAAGCAAAGAAATTGTACAATGGTAAAACTTCAAGCTTTGAGAGAGAGTATGAGAAACACTTATGTCCTCATCTTGCAAACTGTTTAGAACTACACAACTGTTTAAAAAAAAGTGGATGGTTTTGTGAAACAAATATGGCAGTAGCTTAGAAACAAGCTTGCCATTCATCAGTCAACCGCAAGCAGCACTTGTGTCCTGGCTCACCTAGGAGAGCAAAGGCTTAGCGATGCTATGGTTGGAGATACGGGTAACTCTTACAGTAACTGTGTTGCAGCGGATGTGGCGTTCTATATCCCTGAGAACCTTCAGACCAAGGCAGACCATGAACGCTAAGGAGTTGGAAGGCGCGCACGAAAGCAAAAACTGTAATGAAACAGGCACCGTGTATGAGGTACCTAGACCACAGAAGGCTTTTCTTGCATCCGGCGGACGTCTGCCCGCTACCCTTCCGTTGAGGGACAGAAATAACCCGCCAATGTCCACTTTGGCTGTACGCTGTTTCTGAAAAAAGATGCTCATCGCGTGCTTCAGTGTTGGAAGTCAAGAATGTGGAGGCCACCTCTGTGGATGCAACTTAGTGTCAAATATCAGAAAATTAGTTCCACGGGCAGCAACATATTTAAAGAAGGAAAAATCTAGGCCCAGATTTATCATACTATCACATAGCACAAGCCGCTTGTTGCACTGGGTGAAAGGGCAGGACTGCGCCGTATTTAATATTTTATGGCGCATTCCTGCCCTTTCCTTGCTCTGGTGCACTTGTGGCTGCCTAGCGCCAACGCAGGCACCCTTGCATCAGGCTGCACGGGTGCCTGCGTTGTAGGCAGGTTTGTTTTGTACAGGAAGGGACACCTGACAAGCATAATTATATTTGTAGCAACCTGGTGTTTGCTTTCAGAGCTCCTACAACTGTAATCTAGACTTTACCTATTTATAGCTTACTTCAGACAGGGAGACTTCAGGTTTTAGAAATATATTTATTTACAAACTCACAGTAGGAATACAACTACAAAAAAAAACAAAAAAAAAAACAGTGTGTAACTTTCAATACTCGATCCAAACGCTTCCCGGACTGGTCTCCGCTGACATCTGTAGTTTCACCAAGCAGAAAAAGTAGCATGAAGAGAGCGCGTTACTAAGAATTGTATTTGTGGCTCTCATGACCCAAGGATGCCCAGCTGCTCTTAAAAACGTCATGGCTGTGCACAGCCTTTTCTAAGTCAAGAATCAAAAGATGCTTCCCATTAGCTGGTGTACGAGACCTGAAAGGCTCAAGACAGAGTGTATTGTTCCAGTGCTTAATTTGTAAATAAAAACATACTGGTGCCCAAAGCCCTCCTCTTAAACACGTGGCTACTACAATTGAATAGGCGAACACGGAATACTAAGGTAGCATAATCCTGAAGCCATCTCGGGCCTCTTCAATCCATTTACAGCCACTCCCTGCCCCTTCAGCTCACCCTTGCCGCTTCCTGCTTTCTCCCATTGTGACACCTTTTCGTTTTTTTCTCTTCCTCCATCTTTCCTATATGTGTCTTTTGTTGCAGTAAATGCTTGAGGCAGAAAAATAAGTGCTGGCCATCAAAAATAAGTGCTGGTGCTGCGCACTGGAAACAAAAACCACAAATTAAGCACTGGTGGTTCCCAACCTTCTCCTGAGACAGAAGTAGGTTCCGCTACTGCCATGTTCCTGCACTTATTAGGAAAATGATGCAGCCAGGGGTGTGGATGGGTACAGTTCTTCTGCAGGATCTGAGGGCTTCTCGACCACCTGGGCTGAAAGTTGTGTGTCCAAGGCTCATCTTCAGAAGATGGGGGAATCACAGAAAGTGCAGGGGTCCTGGAGCAGTCTCTGCAGCCACTCGGGATCTGGAATGAGGAGATGGACACAGAAGTTAGAAACATGATCCTTCCCAGTGTTGCTGCCAGGCTGAAAAGCATAAGCAGAGCAGTCAGAGTGTCTATTTCACACCTTTTAAAAACTGATATCTACATGTCTGGTGATGTCTTAAATTGCAAGGAAAGCTCTCTGAACGACTGTAATTCTGAGAAATGACCCGAGTTGAGATGCTGCTGCGATGGAGATAACTCACACATGCCCATCTGCGCCTTGCACTGCGCTGTGAACTGTTCATACTGACAAACAATAAAAAGATGATTTAAAAACTCACATCTAACAAGGAGTTATCAAAAGAGAAAAAACCTCACTCTGAAGACATATTTTGCTGCATGCTTTCTATTCCCTGCAGTTATCCATCCTTTTTTGCGGCGTGGCGCATGCGTCTTGGCATCTTACGCCTACACGTGCCTGCGTTAATGATGGACAATAAGATGTGAGGGGTGGAGTGCAGGAACTTTAGATGTGGTGGGTTGCACTGTGGAACAATGACATCTTTTTTGTTTGGGTTTTGGGAGCTCTGCACTGCACTCGGTCATCTCTTGTTTGTTTAGAATATTTTATAGGGGGATCCTTCCCTAGCTGCTCTTGGGACAGAAAGGGAGAACACTGCTCTACAGACACACTTCATCCGCAGCACTGCCATCGCAGCTGTAGTCATGCACAGTCTGACTTTGTTTCACACGAACCTGAGCAGGGCTTGAGCACAGGAAGTAAAACCTTCCACTGGTTGGCCGGGGTGAGGCTTGCACAAAGGGAAGAGGAAGAGAAGAGGAAGAGATGAGAGGAGAGGAGAGGAGGGGAGGCGAAAGGAGAGGAAAGGGGAGGGGAGAGGAGAAGGGAGGGGAGAGGAGAAGGGAGGGGAGGGGAGAAGAGAGGAGAGGAGAGAAGAGGGGAGAAGAGGGGAGAGGAGGGGGAGAGGAGAGGAGGGGGAGAGGAGGGGGGAGAGGAGAGGAGGAGAGGATCTGCCACAGTGAGCAGCAACAGTCATCTAAAAGTTAGGCACTGCTTGGAGCTGAGAAGCACAGGACGTCTCCCCACAGTGATCCAATCCCTGTACCTTTCACAAGTGCCTCACCCACAATCTAAATGATCACGAACTCCCAAGAAAGCGCATTGCTACCCGCTTTTGAAACAAGTGCCACTTACCTGTGAAGCATCTTTAGCATGCACAGGTGTGTGATCATAGCTGCTGCTGCTTTTCATCTGGATTCTATCATTAACAACACCTTGCACTTTTTAAAGAAGGTAAGGGACGGTGCACCCAATCCAAGCAGGCCAGGGAAGACGCGACAGGGTCAACTTGGCCACAAAGATGGGGGGGTGGGGACTCTGTTTGAAAACAAGCAGCTGGAGGAGCAACCTCTTCTTCAGTGCACACAATTCTAAAGCATCCAGAAAAATTAACTTATTCAAACAAGTTAAAACTGAATCAGGCACAGGCAATAAACGCGCCCTGTGCTGCCGGGCGTTCAGTACCAGTGTTGTTCTGTCGCGGTTTTGTTATCTAGGACCCCGGTTGGGCTTCAGAAACTGATGACTGCTTTTGGGGGAGTTTATGTCACCTAAAAATGGTGATCAACAAATCTAATTCTTTTACAGGGATCTGTGGGCAGAAACCAAAAAAAGTAAATTCTTTTTATTGACAATACCTTAATTGCAAGTGTAAACTCCTTTTGTTACTTGGGTGTCCTATTCACGAGCAATGGTTCCTGAGCGCCACGGATTCTAAATGCCAAAGCTAAAAGGCGTAGATACCCTCATGGGATCTTTAGGGTCTCAACTACATTGGGTAGCCGACTCATTAGAGCAATGGTGGCGATATACAAGGTAAGAGGGGTGGCGGCCGCTACTTATGGGGTGGCCTATGGGGTATACTTCTAGTAAACCCCTGAAAGTTGAGGGAAATAGTTTCTTAAAACGTTTACTCTGTCTATCTGCTTCCGCTTGAACTGTGAGTGCCCACTGGGAGGTTGGCCTACAGCACCTGGAGGGTCTGCTTCTAGTAGGACCTTTCTGACTGGTTCTCTATATGGGCAAAAGACGAAACAAGTTTTACCAAATCAACTGCCTAACCTTAGATAAGGCTTTGCATATCCCTTGGCTAGCTTATATTAATTCTTCTTTTAGCACCTTGTTTAAATTGACAGTATGGTCAGACCCTCTTCAGGTGTTATCACTCACTAAGAAGTTCATCAAAGAAGCTTTTCTGCAGCACAGAGTGGAAAGGCGAATGGGTCTGGAGACGGTGAAACCGACGGTTGCTTTTTACTCGTCTCTTTCCGCTGTGGAGGGATGTCAACGTTACTTATCCCGTGTTACTAACACTCAGCGCTGCTTTGTCCTAACAAGATTCAGATGTGGTGTTGTGCACCCCTTGGTGGCCTTTCCCACTATGAAGTCCTGACCCCGGATATGATCCCTTGCCCATGTGATGCCTGAACAAGCAAAGCATGGTGCACTGTTTTGTAGTCTATGTTCGAACTGCAGGCCATTTTATCTTAAACCTATACTTGTTGCCCAGAATATGAGATCTCAAAGTTGCCCTGAAATCTTTGCTCGCATTAAAACGATCATCTGGTGTGTTGTAGTGTTGCTCTTTTTATCTTGAAGGCCACTGATTTGAGGAAAGGTGTTATGTATTATCTGGTCCTTTTTTGGAATCCTGTAGTGATTTTAAGGTGATGATGGCCTATTGTCCTTTTATTATGTGTGCTACTTGGATTTGTCCAATAATTGTTTTATCATGTCTGCTATCTGGATTTGTTTTATATTGTTTTTTATCACATTTTTTATGTACTTTTATGGCTGTCTTGCACAAAACCGAATGCGCTTCGTGGCTCACCTTCAGGGACGGAACACCTCGCAATGCTGTCGTGGAGCAAACACTTTCTGTACATCTCGCCTTCGAAGGTCTGGTAGGTCAAAGAGCACCTGAAAGAAGGGAAAGTCTATGAAAAAGAAAACTTTTCAAAGAGATTAAACAAAAGAAAGGCTCTGATGATTTGTGGGACTGGTTTCACGAATCACTGGCATGCACCCTTAAGGATGCCCCACACAGCTTTCAGACATAGGGACACATTGAGACATGACAACTGGGAAACCCGTGAACAACACGCCATGGTGGTCAGCAGAGCCGGTCCAATAAGAGCCGCAGGATTTTCAGGATTATAGGTTTTCGGTGTCCACTATCAAAACACAAATTGCATTTCATACCCAAACTCTGGATGATCCCAGCTACTCCTACTCAGGGTAACCAATTCTCAAAAGATGACCCCCTGCCCTCCACCCACTGTGCCAACACACACAGACACACTGATGCACTCCATGTCCCAGCTGCCTGGTACCCTCCATTTGCTAGCGCACCCTAGACCACAAAGTGTGACTGGCCATCGTCTGATCCCATTACATTCCTACGTCCTGCAGTTCATTCACTTCTCAAAACAAGAAATCCTCAACCATGCATTAGGGAAATCAGGCAGCCTCCTGCTTTGCTTTATTTCTTCACAGTGGTCCATTTTGGGTTCAAACTGGTATGCCAGACAGGAGAACACAAACTGTGTATCCAGAGAAAACAATGGAATGACGCAATACGTGTCTTGGTTCTGATCTAGAACATCGCCAATGAGTAGCTCGTGAGCTACTGGTAGCTATCCAGCAACTTGTAAGTAGCTCTACCTGTGTGCAGACCCGCCTACTAAATTTGAAACTTTGGCTTGGTTGAAATAATACATGTAAAATGTGTAATCAATATAGACATGCGTGTATTTTCAGAACTCACAAAATGACATTTGGAGAAAAATGGTGGAAATTCCAAAATAAGCTTAAATCTGACATTTGATTGATAAATCATGCAACCTTTGGGAGGCTTATACTAATAGTATTACCTTGATGGTAGAGGCATTGCAGCCGTTGGTATTATATATTATCCATGTAGAGGCATTCCCATTACAAAAAACATGTTTACCTTCCTGCTGGCAACCTTGCTTGATGCTCTGAATAAATCACTACTAACAATCCTGCAGGGGGTGGCCAGCCACTAATGTAATCTAGTCTGATGTGGTCACAGTTACAACACCAATATCAGGACTCAGGATGACTTTCCTTCAACATAAGTAGCTCTTAATACAGAAAAGGTTGGAGACCCCTGATCTAGAGAGTACCAGCAGAGCTTGGCTTCACGCAAGAGCTGTTTTCCTTTTTTAAGTTCATCAAATTGATTCTCATGCTTCCGTTTAGTTATAATCTCTGCTCACCGACCGCCCCTCAGGTGCAGGAAAGACTCTACTATACCACAAATCAAACAAGTGCCATCCTTCCATTGCAAATGTTATACCGTCTTAGCTGTCTGCTGTTGAAGACCTATTGTGCACTATACCACTGCGTACAGTGGGCTCAGGGATTGCCCATCGCTTGGCCTTCTTCTGAATCTCATGTGCTTGCTCCTTATTCAGTGGCCTTCCTGCTGGAGTATAGCTCCTTTACCTTCATTTTAGCTGGATAGCATGTACGCATCCACTGCTCAGGGAACAAGTGTTTTTACTTTTGTTCTGATACTCTATGGGAGTATATGTATTTTCTTGCACTCTTCCTCGTGTGCTGCTTCTCTCCTCAGATCCTGGGCCCTCACTCAGCTCTTCTGTTGCTTCTCTCAGGGCTCTGCCTCTGACTTTCTTAATTTTATTTTTCAACCCCCACACCCAGTTTGTCCTGTGCTGGCAGCTGCAATTTATTGTATTGTATTGTAATAGTATTTATATTGCGCTTACTACCCCTGACGAGGCGTCAAAGCGCTTTTCGGCGAGTAGCACTGCAAGTGGAGCTGGTCCTTTCACTCTGATGCACGTTTGCACATTTATTTTTAATTTACCACTCCAAAGTTGGGGCCTGTCATTTTGGAATAGTAAAATTTAATGCAAAAAAAAAAAAAATGTCTGCCATGTCATGACAAATAGGTGCACATGCATGTGACGCATTTGTGAGAACACATCAGCACGCTGCAGTGTTTTTTTTTTTTAATGTTTTTTGCTGAGTGTGATGCAAGGGCTTTGTATGCTTTTTGGCAATCCGTTCCACAGTGGCAAAAAACACTCATCAGGGAGGCCCATTTCCCAGCCTCCTTGTCCAAGTTTTGGGAATTACGGAATACTTGCCCCAGAAACCTTCCAGCGTAGTACCAAATGATCCATACCTGCGCGATATGTGCCCATTCGAACACATGGCCTGCCTGTGATCAGCGAAAGGCAGGACCTCTTTGCACAAGCTGCAGCGCTCGTGGAAAAACTTCTTGTTCATTAACACATACCCAATCAGAACCTGCAAAACAAAGCAACGCATCAAGAAAACTCCTGGCAAAGGCACCTGACCCAAAAAAATAAAAAATACAAAATCACAGCAAAAGCAGGGCATAGATCTTTTCATACACGTCTAGGTTGTGCTGAAAAGACAGGCTGGGGCTCAAGCCAAGATATCTGAGGTTGCAATTCTTCACATGGACTAAACATATGTTTACCTCATTAACTCGCTTGTATAGGAACAAGCGAAACTGCAAAATGGAACACGGGTTAGTTCTGTAGGACTCACAGCTAACATTTTCCCTATGCTTGGTTTTGTTAACCTGAATTTAACAATATTTGAAGGCCGGATTTATAAACCAAAAAACACATTTTAATAGTTTTGCAAAACAAAAGAAAGCTGTTGCAGATATTGGAGACTGGAGAACTGATTATGCAAGCCCACTCATGGTACACAAGCCACAACTGAACTTATTTAGAGTATGGTAGAGCGGGACATCTGCCAACATCCGCCATAGTTAGAGTGCCACTGACATCAATGCACTCAAGCCCATGTCCTTCATCTGTCTAACTGTAAGTAAGGCCCTAAAACAGTGCTCCTCTAGCGTTTTAGACCCACTTTTTAGAACAACAAACTATGCGACCCACCTAACTTTAATAGACATTAGACAGGTGATTTCTTAATGTAACTAAAGCATCACGTAGCAGCACACTGTCCTTTACAGACAACACATTGTCCATGGAAATGCTTGCTAAATTTGCAGAGATATACAGTTTTACTGATAAAACTATACAGCACACAAATGATAATGTCTGGAAATTGGGTTTCAGTAAATATTTCTCATTTGTGCATCACCAGGGAAAGTATCTTTATTTGTTTTGATCCTAATAAAATCTTTGCTTCCATCACATTTCAGTATTACACATGTGCTTCACTTGTACTTTCCTAACTGCTGAACATGTACAACTCATTTTAAGGTATTTACATTTTGTTGTGTGTTACACAAAATGACATCCTGCAGCCCTTTCTTTCATACTCCTTGCACCCCAGCAAGACTGTCATATAATTCAATTTACTTTACTTTTCTTTCTGTGACTGCAAAGTGAGAGAAGTTTGTAAACACCAACCCCCATGCAAAAAACACAAGCAGCAGTTTGACAGAAGACATAGCCTGAATTTTGACCTCTGTCTTTGAAACACAGCAACTGTGAAAGATAAATAAAACAATTAAAGGAAAATTCCTAACTGGACTTTTCCTGCCACATAAATTGAAAATGAAAAGTAAACAGTTGACATAAGCGAGTCAATTCAAAGCGCCGCGGCCACCATGAGCGTGACAGCAAGAGTTATTGGCTCCCTTCGTGAATGTCTAAAAAGGATCGCTTCTGGGATGAAAGGCAAACCGAAACCGGAGGAGGGGCCATCACACGCTGTAACAGGAGGAAGCGGGACGTAGTGTGATGGCCAACAGAAATGTTCACTTAGTGAAATCGCCTAGGAGGAAACTCAGCACACAAAGGAGGGACATTTCACAAAATGCACCAATAAAAATGAAGCATTTGAGACAAGCACAACAATGAAAAAATAGCAGTAGTGGGTGTGGTTAAAAGCCCACAGAGAGATTACAACAGGCCAGAGCGCTTGCGCTCTACCCTAAAAATTTAAGGGCCTCTGTATTGATCTCTTGGACTTTCACGACCTACCAAAAATCAGCTACCGACCCACCAGTGGGTCGCCACCTACAATTTGGGAAACACTACCCTAAAACACTTCTACACAGATCACGATGCAAGAGAAACATGCCTGACACCTTGACAACATCCCTTGCACAGAAAAGCATTCTGTATGATTACACATCTCTCACTTCACCTTCCACAAGCTTTCAAATCATATTTATCTTCAAAGGGGAAGAAAGACCCCTTCTACTCACCAGGGCAAGGTGGCTTTTCAGCAGCAGCTTCCTACTGTTTCCAAGGTGTCTACGACAGATCAGCAGGACACTCTAGCAACACCACCCTGCTCTGGGACTGAATCTTGTTCTACAGATCTGTCCTGTATGAGCAAGAAGACACTTAAACAGTGACAACCGCCTCCATGTCACGTGCACTGAAGATGGACAGGTTCATTCCACTGCCCCCATTAACCCTTTTCCCACTAAAGCAAACAAAGATGAACAGGAAACTGCTTACATTACTTGGAAATAGCTGTCACAACTCCAAAACAAACATTTGCATTGCAATGGGTCTCGCGTTTGCTCGAGTTACAGCTATTAGCATTGTAAATTTCTAACCAGACTTTTCTTGCGACATATATTGAAAATGAAAAGTAAAACAGTTGATATAAGCAAGCCGATTCAAAGCGCCACAGCCGCTATGAGCATTAGTGCAAAGGAGAGACACAAAAGGAAAAAGGAGTTCGCTCGCAATCAATCCTGCAATTACCCATGTAACAGGGTCGGTGTCCAAGGCGGTAACAAAACCGCCCCAAGGAGGGACAAACGTAAAGCATTTACCAATTATAAAGCATTTTTGAGAGGCAAGCCCATGAACGAGTGATAATGATGAGCGTGCAGTGGGCGTGGGTAAAAGCCCACAGATAGATTACAACACGTCACAGCGCTTGCCCTCAATGCATACCTGCAGCTTCCCGAAGAGCGTATGTACCAGTGACTTTCTATCACTGACCTTTGCTGACCCAGAAACACAACTTGCCTTAGAACCCCGAATACAGGTCTTCCAAAGGAACCCAGCCTCTATTAACTCATGAAAGCCTTGTGGACTAGGGTCCTTGCCTGAGTATTTACCCAGCCTGCGACTTTCACTACAATATGCACAGACATGATTTTGTATTATGCCCCCTGAGAGCTATTCCAGACCTAGGTTTTGTGCTACGCTTACCTGAAGGGTTTTACCAAATACAGGAGGTGTGTTCCCACGACAAAAACAAAAACCTTTGGTTTTAATGGTGGAAACTGAATGCACGGTTACAAAGTATTGGGGAACCTACTTCAAGGTTCAGTGATAAACACAGGTTCATGCTCTAGCCTAATATGACAGGAGGCACATCTTCTGCAAGATTCATCAGTGATGGCTAGAAATGTTTAAAAAAAAAAAAAACACAAAAAAACACATTCAATGCGGCCACACTAACAATTGTTAGGAATAAAATTAAAATGCGGTGGGTGGGAGGTTAGTACTCTTTAGAGAAAAGAGTTCCACTTTAACAGCTAGTTTGGAGTCTTTGGAATACGTTTACACTATCCAAAAAGACAAACTTGCTCCACGCTAAAACCATATAGTGGTGTCTTGGTACCCTGAGGCAAAATTGGGACGGAGTTAAAGAAAGTCTAAAGTCTTAGTTAGACAACACGGTGCAGCCTTACACCAGTAAGCCGGTGACAACAACTCATGTACACGCATAATACAGAGTCAAATGCGCCACTTTCACTAGATATAATTTTTGATTTATTTAAATTAATTGATAGGCGAGCCAGATAATCTGAAAAGTATCCGTTTATGTTTCCCAAGACTTACCCGCGCAGCGTGGTCATCATACTTCTCGTCAGACGTTAAGAAGTTGCAGATACCGCTCACCGGGATGCTAGTGTCATCGGCACACTGTGTGTGCAGGTACACCTCTCCCAGGACTCGTTTCATGTGCTCGCGGACTACTCGCATTTCCACGGCTCTGATCTTCCCTTGCAGCTCTAGGACCTTCTCCTCCACTGGCGGTCCTTCGGCCACGCCCAATGGCGCGAGATCTGTTTCTCCCACTTCTCCTTTTTTGCTTTCCTGCTCCTCTGAGTCTTTCCTCTCCAACACATTGGCATCAGTCACCCGGATCTTTCTTTCACTGTACGAGGGCCTCCAGAGGACCTCTGAGGAGGACTTCCTTATTGACTGGCAATATATCCTTAGAAGAAACAATCTCAAGCGCCAGAAGTATATGCCCCCCTCCTCACTCTTTTTGTCCAAGGCTTCTTGTAAAAATGTGGGGATTTGTTTATCTTTTAAAATTTTGCCGCGTACGACGTCCATCAAATCCACTTGTTTGAAAAGGTTCTGCAGAGGTGACTCCAGAAGCTGCTCAATGGCTTCCTCAAAAGTCTTTAGAGTGACAAACTGAACTTGGTATGTTTTGTTCACCACAGAGTGGGCAGGGTCCAAGCCCTCGGTGGTCACGCAGGCCATGTAGGCGCCGCACGGGCTGAGACCCATGCCGTGGGTTGTGACAGGACCGAGAATATCGTTCAGCTTGATCAACTGGTGTTCGAATTTCAGCGCAGTGTCGGTGAAAACAGGACTCAGCTGGACCACGGTCCCATCTCCCAAACAAGTGTAAATAGTGCCGCTCTGCTTGTCCACCGTCATGAAGACTATGGGTGAAGAATGGAGTTCGGTTACGTGGGAGTTATGGATATTTAGATTAACTTTGCTGTATTGAAGCAGACACCAGAAGACATATGTCCCTCGTGCGGCCACCACAAGGCTGCAGGTGGATTCCAGGTGTGGGTGGTACAAGGAGAAGCACTGAATACTGTGCACAGGCATCTGGTCGGCATCTTGCCAAAGAACCAAGGGAAGCCTCACCGTGAAGTAGCCCTTGACTGGCGCCAGGTTGACGGGAAGGATTTTAATTGGTCCGTTGCTACTACCCACTATGAGCCCACGCATTTTACGGTTTGAATGTTCATACTCCCACCAGGATAAGATGCTAGGAGCAGCAACACCCGACTCAATGGTGTCGCAAGAAATGATGCACTCTTTCCCCCTGAATGGGCGCTGGAACTCCCAGACCGCGATGTTTCCATATTCAAAGAGAACGGCTAGGAGAATCGAGCCCACGTTGAGAATCTGGTTGTTTTGGGTTTTCTTGGTTGTAGTGCAGAGGGCCGACCACTCCATATGCTTTGGGGTCTGCATGCTCCGCCGCCGTTGGATCTCGGCTGCAGAGAGGTGACACTTGCATTGCTTAAAGTTGGCTTCGTAGAGCTCTCGTCCGTAGAGCTCAGTCAGGTCCACCAGTGGCGCCCACTGCAGCCGGTCCAGGCTGGAGTACACAGTCAGCCTGTTGTCCATCGTCAGTGTGGCCAAGAGGCATCGGCCATTGGCATCGCAGCCCATCGGGGACCAGCTGGCGTACCTGAACCCGTGCATGGATGGTAACGGTTGCCCTTCGGGGTTGAAACTTTGTTCCAACATAAAGTCCTGGATGACTGTTGGATCGCTGAATCCGGCGACCACTGGTTTTCTTTCTTCTGCTTCATCTTTTATGGCAACCTGAAATAAAACAACTATTCAATGAAACATCAAAAAAAATACATTTTGGTGCATAGGACAGCATTTCAGGTCCAGCAGGTGCAGGTACACAGTGTGTGAATACAATCATAGACAAGGTGGGATTATATCCCTATAGATAACTTTTTCAAAAGCCTGAGAGAGAAGAAGGACTAAAACTGTTCCCTGTGTTTAAGTGAAGTTTGGAGCAATCACCTTCAAGGAATAGAGCTTCTCAGTCCTCATTCTGTAGCCACCGTCTTTCCAAACAAAGATTCTGCAACTACTATTCAGAGTTAGTTTTTGGGTGGAATCCTGAATATCTCTTGTGGGGTCAGCGAGGGAACTGGTTTTTTAAAAACATTTTTAGAGAGAGTGGCAGCTTTGTGAACAACCACCTCCATGCTTTTCAAAGTAAACTAAAGTTTTTCAAAGTGATTCTTTGTTCTATATGTGAGGTGTGTGGAGGGGTTTTGTTTGGTATAATTTCCTTATGGGATAGTATCCAGTACTTGCTCTTATATGTAGTCAGATGCTCACCTCTAAGGGGAGATGAGTGTGTGTGGAGTGCAGCTCTCCACCGAATGTGCATCTGCCAGTCTGCAGTCATACTCCATGGGTCGGAGTCTGGTTTGTGGGGTTGGGGGGGTCACCTGGGACTCAGCACTTCAAGCAGGGATCCCGTCCCCTAGCAAAGCAGACAAGAACACAGTGCAGGATGGAAAAGTGGGACATTTTCTCTGCAATTTTACCACCATGTTTGGAAGAAGGCAAACTTGAATTGTATGGAATCCCCGTGGAATTTCAGAAGCACATGTATAACGCTAGCACATGCTGTGTCCAAGGAAATGTGAAAACTTCTATTCGCATATTTAACTTTTGTTTTTTGTTTCTCCAGAGGGAAACTGTTTCCCTTGTGCTAACCTGTTCCTCTCCAACACTTGCCATGGGCTCTTCCCTCCCCATTCCCACCAGGGATCCACTATAGCAGGCGAGGTCTGTCTGGAACGTGCACTAACCACTGCCCAGCCCTATTGGTGAGAGCAGAAATCCCACCAGAACAGTCGAGTTTCCAGATGAGCACATGCCAAGGGACAATGCCACCCACCCAGAGTATCCATCAGGACTGTACATGAACATCCAAGTCAACACATAGGCTCTCAAATAAATGTTTACACAAGGACATCACACCAGTGCTGGTGGGCAGAGTCTGGAGGGGGCATGGTACCCTCGCAAATGGCACCAGCAAACCTGGAAATCCAACCACTTGGGAGCAGTTCCTCTTTTCGCAAATTCAGGCCGGATGAGCACCGATGCAGAGAGCTGTGTGAGGAGGGCAGAGCGGGTGTGATTACAAGCACCAGGGCCCTGCTGCTGGTTCATTAGAGGAGAACCACAGAGAAGCCTTTGAAATGTTAAAATGTGCCCGGATCCTCTTTCAGATGTAATAACTGTGTGATCAGCTGGGGGGGCTCAGTCAAGCAATGCCGAGGATCCTCGCAAGTGATGAAGAGGGGACGAAGCTGTGGATAGAGGGTGATTCACAGTGTTATTTATTCTGGGGTTGCAGAGGTGCACCGACAAACCTAAGCAAACGCCCTCTAGATCACTGATTCCCAAAACTTTTTAGAACAACCTACTTTTTTTATGACACACTTTTGCGACCCACCTAGTTATAATGGACATGAGGAGAGATTTTTTTTTTTTTTTGTATAACTAAAGCTGGGTGTGGTAGCACATTGTTATTTGCAGGCAGCACATTTTCCATTGAAGTGGGGACTTAATGTGCACAGATATACAGTTGTATAGATAGAACTGTACTGCAAACAAATGCTAATGCGTGGAAATCGGTTTTCAGTAAATATTTGCGCATCACCAAGAAAAGGTGTCTTCATTTGTTCAGATCTTACTAAAATCTTTGTTTCCCTCACAGATCTGAATTACAGAAAAAAACGTGCTTCATTTTTGCTTTCCTAACTGCTGAATGTGTAGAGTTCATTTACAGGTATTTACATTTTGTTGTGTGATAGTTAAAAATGACCCACTACAGCCTTTCCTTTCATACTCCCTGTACCCCTGCAGGATTGTCACATAATTCAATTTATTTTTATTTTTTTGAATACCGAGTGAGAGGAGTTTGCAAAGACCATCAACAACAGAAGACATATGCTGACATTTGACCTCTGTCTTTCAAGTTGCAGCGAAATGTGACAAGATAAAGAATTTAAAGACATCCTTACTTATTGCTTGGACTTTGGCGACCCACTAGGCTGGTGGGACCCACAGTTTGGGAAACGCTGCTCTTTAGTGTATTTTGTTTTCATGGGAGTGGGGGTGTCTTCGGGGCTGTCCTGTGCACCCTAACTCTCCCTCTGTGCCAACTTGGTCCTGAGCCCCACATTTATAAAACACATTTGTTCACATTTTTACTTTTTTCTTATAATGAATTCTCCCAAATGTCGACAGGCTCTGATTTCTAATTTTGGTGATGCAGCTTGCATGTTAAAATACCAACAAGCCTAAAATCGTGTCACCTCATTCGAGAAATGGTGGTTATTTTATCAAACTCAAACCTACTTATTTTGTCGTCCAGAGAAGAGTGAAATGCCAAGCTGGCCCTTCAAGGATTCCATCCTCCGGCCTGTGGCTCGTGGGCTACAAAGTCCAGGTAGATTTGTACAACAAACACATAACCGCCCCCCTCACCCCTTGGTGTGGTCTCCAATAGGTACCCCAATTCAAAGACTGGAGATCTGGTGTGGCAGTGGCTGAGTTCAGGAGAGAGGGGTAATTAGCCATCCAGGGCTAGCTGTGTGGTCTCAAGGGATGCATCCCTGCCCCTCACCCCTTGCTGTGGTCTCCAATAGGTACCCCAATTCAAAGACTGGAGGTCTGGTGTGGCAGTGGCTGTGTTCAGGAGAGAGGGGTAATCAGCCATCCAGGGCTAGGTGTGTGGTCTCAAGGGATGCATCCCACAGGGAATGAAACTAGTGAACTGTTGAGTAAAGTACCCCTTGCACTAGTGATATTAACAACTGTTGCACAGTGGTGGGAACACGTCACCTGCAGATCTCCAGAGAGAAACTGTTTCCCCGCTGCAGAAACTCTTCACTACAGAGGAACTCCCACCCCCTGTATCACACACTTCTACAGCATGTGCATTAACAGCTCAGACTACCTTACAGCCATCTAAGCCTCTAGCAGGCAAGTAAATTACACATCACAGCATCAGCCACTGAACCTCATGAGCTATCGTGGCGGTGAAAGAACTGACAGGATGCAGCCTTCTGTGGCATGCTCCCAGCTCACTCAGCTTTGGGCGTCTTCCCACAAGATCTATTAACACACCACACGGATATCTGAAAGGTGAGATGGATTTAAATGGCTTAATGTTATTACATCATACATTTTAGTTGATAAAAGCACCTGCGATTCGGAAATGAAAAGGGCAGCATTTGAATAGCACATTTAAAGTGAACTACATTCAGGCAGTTAATTAAAAATCATATTAATCACCAAGCTGTTTTTTTTTTTAATCTTTCATTGAAGGATGAAACGCAGAACAGGCCGCCCCAGGGATTTGAAACTGTTAACCTACAGGTCAAGCCCATATCAGTAGACATGTTAACCAGTGAACTATATTATCTAAAGAAGGGATTAAAATGAAATTCTTACTCGAATATGTTGAGTTAATTAATAATTCTAACAGTATCCGACCCTGAGATTCCAGCCCGAACTCCAAGTAGAGCAAGGGGGGCGCCAGGCTCTGGCCAAAAGAAGCATTACACAGAAAAGTTTTTTGTTTTGAGCAGAAACATGTTAGTACATTTTTAAAAAGGCAACAGTACTTAACTACAATGTTTAAATAGGTCTAGACATATTTAAACAATCCAATCTTTATAAAATAATTGTGAAAAATTCTGAGGGGGACCCAATGATTTTTATTTTTCAACTGGGGGGTGCAGCATTAAAAAGTCTGGAGACCACTGATAGAGGGAGAGCGTGTCTGATGTGTCAGTTCTGCGGTGCCAGGCCATTCTGCACACAAGGACAGAGGGGCATCCCTGTATTCCTGTGGCTACCTCACTATTCACAAACTGGTACACACTGCAAGACACAGGCGTAGTCCAGGAGCCCGCTCACGTTACTACTCTGGTGGCAAGCTGCACAGCAAGTCAGCTGACAACAGAACTACTTTGTGCAACTTCTTCAGATATCAGTCTGTGACTGGGGGGTGAATGTTTGATTTGCTCTGCACTCCGTCCATCATCTGTTGTTTTTGCTTTTGTCGCCCCAAGTGGGAAGGGTATGCCCAGACGTGGGTCCCGTGCTTCCTATGCCACCAGATTTCAGCTAGCCTGGCTGATGAAGGGTGATACCCTGAAACCGGTCCCAGGATGCTTGTTTCCGGTCCAGTGAGGACCTGGCTTGGCAGTTCGGGCTGGACTGTTCCCATGAGGAACAGAGTCAAGACTGATTTGCATATGGCTGGGTCCAACCTGGGGTGGCGTGGTGAGCAAAAAAAAAAACGATGGATTAAACCCAGATCTTTGTGACTGGGGATGAATGTTTGATTTGCTCTGCATTCCGTCCATCATCTGTTCTTTTTGCAGCAGTCTCAGTGTATGTCAGCAGTGGTAGTATGTCAGCAATGCCTGATGGTGAGGTGCACTGTGGGAGCTCTGCCGCAGTGATAGTGAGGTGTATACCGCGGGAGCTCCACTGCAGTCTCTGTGCTGGTATGTCAGCAGTGCCCAAAGGTGAGGTGCACTGTGGGAGCCCCGCTGCAGTCTCGCTGCTGGTATGTCAGCAGTGCCTGATGGTGAGGTGCACTGTGGGAGCTCCGCTGCAGTGATGGTGAGGTGCACTGTGGGAGCCCCGCTGCAGTCTCGCTGCTGGAATGTCAGCAATGCCTGATGGTGTGGTGCACCGTGGGAGCTCCGCTGCAGTCTCGGGGCTGGTATGTCAGCAGTGCCTGATGGTTAGGTGCACCGTGGGAGCTCCGCTGCAGTCTCAGTGCAGGTATGTTAGCAGTGCCTGATGGTGAGGTGCACTGTGGGAGCTCCGCTGCAGTCTCGGTGCGGGTATGTCAGCAATGCCTGATGGTGAGGTGCACCGTGGGAGCTCCGCTGCAGTCTCGGTGCTGGTATGTCAGCAATGCCTGATGGTGAGGTGCACTGTGGGAGCTCCGCTGCAGTCTCTGGGCTAGTATGTCAGCAGTGCATGATGGTGAGGTGCACCGTGAGACCTCCGCTGCAGTCTCGGTTCTGGTAAGTCAGCAGTGCCTGATGATGAAGTGCACTGTGGGAGCTCCACTTCAGTCTCTGTGCTGGTATGTCAGCAGTGCCTGATGGTGAGGTGCACTGCAGAGCCTGATGGTGAGGTGCACCGTGGGAGCTCCGCTGCAGTCTCGGGCTGGTATGTCAGCAGTGCCTGATGGTTAGGTGCACCATGGGAGCTCCGCTGCAGTCTCTGTGCAGGTATGTTAGCAGTGCTTGATGGTGAGGTGCACTATGGGAGCTCCGCTGCAATCTCAGTGTATGTAAGCAGTGACTGATGGTGAGGTGCACCGTGGGAGCTCCACTGAAGTCTCAGTGCTGGTATGTCAGCAGTGCCTGATGGTGAAGTGCACCGGGTGGGCTCTGCTGCAGTCTCGGTGCTGGTATGTAAGCAGTGCCTGATGGTGAGGTACACCGGGTGAGCTCCGCTGCAGTCTTGGTGCTGGTATGTCAGCAGTGCCTGATGGTGAAGTGCACTGTGGGAGCTCCGCTGCAGTCTCGGGCTGGTATGTCAGCAGTGCCTGATGGTTAGGTGCACTGTGGGAGCTACGCTGCAGTCTCGGTGCTGGTATGTCAGCAGAGCTTGATGGTGAGGTGCAGTGTGGGAGCTCAGCTGCAGTGATGGTGAGGGGCACTGTGTGAGCTCCGCTGCAATCTCAGTGTATGTCAGCAGTGCCTGATGATGAGGTGCACTGTGGGAGCTCCGCTGCAATCTCAGTGTATGTCAGCAGTGCCTGATGGTTAGGTGCACTGTGGGAGCTACGCTGCAGTCTCGGTGCTGGTATGTCAGCAGTGGCTGATGGTGAGGTGCACTGTGTGAGCACCGCTGGAGTCTCTGTGCTGGTATGTCAGCAGTGCCTGATGCTGAGGTGCACTGTGGGGGCTCCGCTGCAATCTCGGTGCTGGTATGTCAGAAGTGCCTGATGGTGAGGTGCACCGGGTGAGCTCCGCTGCAGTCTTGGTGCTGGTATGTCAGCAGTGCCTAATGGTTAGGTGCACTGTGGGAGCCCCGCTGCATTCTCAGTGTATAAACAACAGATGATGGACAGAATGCAGAGCAAATCAAACATTCACCCCCAGTCACAGACCTGGGTTTAATCCATCAGTTTTTTAGCTTGCCATGCCATTAAAGTTTGGAACCAGCCATATGCAAATCAGTCTTGATCCTCTTCCCCATGGGAACAGTCCAGCCCGAACTGCCAAGCCAGGTCCTCCCTGGACCAAAAAAAAGCACCCTGGGACCGGTTTCAGGGTATCACCCTTCATCAGCCAGGCTAACGGAAATCTGGTGGCATAGGAAGCACGGGACCCTCGTCTGGGCATACCCTTCCCACTTGGGGTGACAAAAGCAAAAACAACAGATGATGGACGGAATGCAGAGCAAATCAAACATTCACCCCGAGTCACAGATCTGGGTTTAATCCATCCTTTTTTTTTTACTTGCCATGCCATTCCAGTTTGGAACCAGCCATATGCAAATCAGTCTTGACCCTGTTCCCCATGGGAACAGTCCAGCCCAAACTGCCAGGCCAGGTCCTCCCTGGACCAAAAAAAAGCACCCTGGGACCGGTTTCAGGGTATCACCCTTCATCAGCCAGGCTAGCTTAAATCTGGTGCATAGCAAGCACAGGACTCACGTCTGGGCATACCCTTCCCACTTGGGGCGACAAAAGCAAAAACAACAGATGATGGACGGAATGCAGAGCAAATCAAACATTCACCCCCAGCCACAGATCTGGGTCCAACCTGGGGTGGCGTGGTGAGCAAAAAAACGATGGATTAAACCCAGATCTTTGCATCTGTTGCCCCAAGTGGGAAGGGTGTGCCCAGACGTGGGTCCCGTGCTCACTGCGCCACTGGATTCAAGCTAGCCTAGCTGATGAAGAGTGATACTCTGAAACCGGTCCCAGGATGCTTGTTTCTAGTCCAGAGAGGACCTGGCTTGGCAGTTTGGGATGGAATGTTCCCATGAGGAACAGGGTCAAGACTGATTTGCATATGGCTGTGTCCAACCTGGGGTGGCGTGGTGAGCAAAAACTGATGGATTAAACCCATATCTTTGTGACTGGGGGGGAGTGTTTGATTTGCTCTGCATTCCGTCCATCGTCTGTTCTTTTTGCATTTGTTGCCCCAAGTGGGAAGGGTATGCCCAGACGTGGGTCCCGTGCTCACTGCGCCACTGGATTCAAGTTAGCCTAGCTGATGAAGGGTGATACCCTGAAACCGGTCGTAGGATGCTTGTTTCCGGTCCAGGGAGGACCTTGCTTGGCAGTTCGGGCTGGACTGTTCCCATGAGGAACAGGGTCAAGACTGATTTGCATATGGCTGGGTCCAACCTCCATATCTTTGTGACTGAGGATGAATGTTTGATTTGCTCTGCATTACGTCCATCATCTGTTCTTTTTGCAGCAGTCTCAGTGTATGTCAGCAGTGGTAGTATGTCAGCAATGCCTGATGGTGAGGTGCACTGTCGGAGCTCTGCCGCAGTGATAGTGAGGTGCACCATGGGAGCTCCGCTGCAGTGTACTGTGGGAGCTCCGCTTCAGTCTCGTTGCTGGTATGTCAGCAGTGCATAATGGTTAGGTGCACTGTGGGAGCCCCGCTGCAGTCTCAGTGTATGTCAGCTGTGGTGGTATGTCAGCAGTGCCTGATGGTGAAGTGAACTGTGGGAGCTACGCTTCAGTCTCGGTGCTGGTATGTCGGCAGTGCCTGATGGTGAGGTGCACCGTGGGAGCTCTGCTGCAGTCTTGGTGCTGGTATGTCAGCAGTGCCTGATGGTGAGGTGCACCGGGTGAGCTCCACTGCAGTCTCGGTGCTGGAATGTCAGCAGTGCCTGATGGTGAGGTGCACTGTGGGAGCTCCGCTGCAGTCTCTGTGCAGGTATGTTAGCAGTGCCTGATGGTGAGGTGCACTATGGGAGCTCCGCTGCAATCTCAGTGTATGTCAGCAGTGCCTGATGGTGAGGTGCACCGTGGGAGCTCCACTGAAGTCTCAGTGCTGGTATGTCAGCAGTGCCTGATGGTGAAGTGCACCGGACGGGCTCCGCTGCAGTCTCGGTGCTGGTATTTAAGCAGTGCCTGATGGTGAGGTACACCGGGTGAGCTCCGCTGCAGTCTTGGTGATGGTATGTCAGTAGTGCCTGATGGTGAAGTGCACTGTAGGAGCTCCGCTGCAGTCTCGGGCTGGTATGTCAGCAGTGCCTGATGGTTGGGTGCACTGTGGGAGCTACGCTGCAGTCTCTGTGCTGGTATGTCAGCAGAGCTTGATAGTGAGGTGCACTGTGGGAGCTCCGCTGCAGTGATGGTGAGGGGCACTGTGTGAGCTCCGCTGCAATCTCAGTGTATGTCAGCAGTGCCTGATGGTGAGGTGCACTGTGGGAGCTCCGCTGCAATCTCAGTGTATGTCAGCAGTGCCTGATGGTTAGGTGCACTGTGTGAGCTACGCTGCAGTCTCGGTGCTGGTATGTCAGCAGTGCCTGATGGAGAGGTGCACTGTGTGAGCACCTCTGGAGTCTCGGTGCTGGTATGTCAGCAGTGCCTGATGCTGAGGTGCACTGTGGGAGCTCTGCTGCAGTCTCAGTGCTGGTATGTCAGCAGTGCATGATGGTGAGGTGCACTGTGGGAGCTCCGCTGCAGTCTCAGTGCTGGTATGTCAGCAGTGCCTGATGGTGAGGTGTACTGTGGGAGATCCGCTTCAGTCTCGTTGCTGATATGTCAGCAGTGCCTAATGGTTAATTGCACTGTGGAGCTCCGCTGCAGTCTCGGTGCTGGTAAGTCAGCAGAGCCTGATGGTGAAGTGAACTGTGGGAGCTCTGCTTCAGTCTCTGTGCTGGTATGTCGGCAGTGCCTGATGGTGAGGAGCACCGTGGGAGCTCCGCTGCAGTTTCGGTGCTGGTATGTCAGCAGTGCCTGATGGTGAGGTGCACCGGGTGAGCTCTGCTGCGGTCCAAGTGCTGGTATGTCATCAGTGCCTGGTGGTGACGTGCACTGTGGGAGCTCCGCTGCAGTCTCATTGCTGGTATGTCGGCAGTGCCTGATGGTGAGGTGCCCCGTGGGAGCTCCGCTGCAGTCTCGGTGCTGGTGTGCCAGCAGTGCCTGATGGTGAGGGGTACAGCAGTGAATGATGGTGAGGTGTACAGCCGTGCCTGATGGTGAGGTGCACCGTGGGAGCTCCGCTGCAGTCTCGGGGCTGGTATGTCAGCAGTGCCTGATGGTTAGGTGCACCGTGGGAGCTTCGCTTCAGTCTCTGTGCAGGTATGTAAGCAGTGCCTGATGGTGAGGTGCACTATGGGAGCTCCGCTGCAATCTCAGTGTATGTCAGCAGTGCCTGATGGTGAGGTGCACCGTGGGAGCTCCACTGAAGTCTCAGTGCTGGTATGTCAGCAGTGCCTGATGGTGAAGTGCACCGGGTGGGCTCCGCTGCAGTCTCGGTGCTGGTATTTAAGCAGTGCCTGATGGTGAGGTACACCGGGTGAGCTCCGCTGCAGTCTCGGGCTGGTATGTCAGCAGTGCCTGATGGTTAGGTGCACTGTGGGAGCTACGCTGCAGTTTCTGTGCTGGTATGTCAGCAGAGCTTGATGGTGAGGTGCACTGTGGGAGCTCCGCTGCAGTGATGGTGAGGGGCACAATGTGAGCTCCGCTGCAATCTCAGTGTATGTCAGCAGTGCCTGATGGTGAGGTGCACTGTGGGAGCTCCGCTGCAATCTCAGTGTATGTCAGCAGTGCCTGATGGTTAGGTGCACTGTGTGAGCTACGCTGCAGTCTCGGTGCTGGTATGTCAGCAGTGCCTGATGGTGAGGTGCACTGTGTGAGCACAGCTGGAGTCTCGGTTTTGGTATGTCAGCAGTGCCTGATGCTGAGGTGCACTGTGGGAGCTCCGCTGCAGTCTCAGTGCTGGTATGTCAGCAGTGCATGATGGTGAGGTCCACCGGGTGAGCTCTGCTGCGGTCCAAGTGCTGGTATGTCAGCGGTGCCTGATGGTGAGGTGCACTGTGGGAGCTCCGCTGCAGTCTCAGTGCTGGTATGTCAGCAGTGCCTGATGGTGAGGTGTACTGTGGGAGCTCCGCTTCAGTCTCGTTGCTGATATGTCAGCAGTGCCTAATGGTTAAGTGCACTGTGGAGCTCCGCTGCAGTCTCGGTGCTGGTAAGTCAGCAGAGCCTGATGGTGAAGTGAACTGTGGGAGCTCTGCTTCAGTCTCTGTGCTGGTATGTCGGCAGTGCCTGATGGTGAGGAGCACCGTGGGAGCTCCGCTGCAGTATCGGTGCTGGTATGTCAGCAGTGCCTGATGGTGAGGTGCACCGGGTGAGCTCTGCTGCGGTCTCAGTGCTGGTATGTCATCAGTGCCTGGTGGTGACGTGCACTGTGGGAGCACCGCTGCAGTCTCAGAGCTGGTATGTCGGCAGTGCCTGATGGTAAGGTGCCCCGTGGGAGCTCCGCTGCAGTCTCGGTGCTGGTATGCCAGTAGTGCTTGATGGTGAGGTGTACAGCAGTGCCTGATGGTGAGGTGCGCCGTGGGAGCTCTGCTGCAGTCTCTGTGTTGGTATGTCAGCAGTGCCTGATGGTGAGGGGTACAGCAGTGAATGATGGTGAGGTGTACAGCCGTGCCTGATGGTGTGGTGCACCGTGGGAGCTCCGCTGCAGTCTCGGGGCTGGTATGTCAGCAGTGCCTGATGGTTAGGTGCACCGTGGGAGCTCCGCTGCAGTCTCAGTGCAGGTATGTTAGCAGTGCCTGATGGTGAGGTGCACTGTGGGAGCTCCGCTGCAGTCTCGGTGCGGGTATGTCAGCAGTGCCTGATGGTGAGGTGCACTGGGTGAGCTCCGCTGCAGTCTCGGTGCTGGTATGTCAGCAGTGCCTGATGATGAGGTGCACCGTGGGAGCACCGCTGCAGTCCCGGTGCTGGTATGTCGGCAATGCGTGATGGTGAAGTGCACCGTGAGAGCTCCGCTGCAGTCTCAGTGCTGGTATGTCAGCAGTGCCTGATGGTGAAGTGCACTGGGTGAGCTCTGCTGCAGTCTCGGTGCTGGTATGCCAGTAGTGCTTGATGGTGAGGTGTACAGCAGTGCCTGATGGTGAGGTGCGCCGTGGGAGCTCTGCTGCAGTCTCTGTGTTGGTATGTCAGCAGTGCCTGATGGTGAGGGGTACAGCAGTGAATGATGGTTAGGTGTACAGCCGTGCCTGATGGTGAGGTGCACCGTGGGAGCTCCGCTGCAGTCTCGGGGCTGGTATGTCAGCAGTGCCTGATGGTTAGGTGCACCGTGGGAGCTCCGCTGCAGTCTCAGTGCAGGTATGTCAGCAGTGCCTGATGGTGAGGTGCACTGTGGGAGCTCCGCTGCAGTCTCGGTGCGGGTATGTCAGCAGCGCCTGATGGTGAGGTGCACTGGGTGAGCTCCGCTGCAGTCTTGGTGCTGGTATGTCAGCAGTGCCTGATGATGAGGTGCACCGTGGGAGCACCGCTGCAGTCCCGGTGCTGGTATGTCAGCAATGCGTGATGGTGAAGTGCACCGTGAGAGCTCCGCTGCAGTCTCAGTGCTGGTATGTCAGCAGTGCCTGATGGTGAAGTGCACTGTGGGAGCTCCGCTGCAGTCTCTGAGCTGGTATGTCAGCAGTGCATGAAGGTGAGGTGCACTGTGGGAGCTTCGCTGCAGTGATGGTGAGGTGTACCGCGGGAGCTCCACTGCAGTCTCAGTGCTGGTATGTCAGCAGTGCCTGATGGTGAGGTACACTGTGGGAGCTCCGCTGCAGTCTCGCTGCTAGTATGACAGCAGTGCCTGATGGTGAGGTGCACTGTGTGAGCTCCGCTGCAGGGATGGTGAGGTGCACTGTGGGAGCTCCGCTGCAGTAATGGTGAGGTGCACTGTGGGAGCTCCGCTGCACTCTCGGTGCTGGCATGTCAGCAGTGCCTGATGGTGAGGTGCACTGGGTGGGCTCCGTTGCAGTCTCGATGCTGGTATGTCAGCAGTGCCTGATGGTGAGGTGCACTGTGGGAGCTCCGCTGCAGTCTCGGTGTATGTCAGCGGTGCCTGATGGTGAGGTGCACTGTGGGAGCTCCGCTGCAGTCTCTGTGCTGGTATGTCAGCGGTGCCTGATGGTGAGGTGCACTGTGGGAGCTTCGCTGCAGTCTCAGTGCCTGGTATGTCAGCGGTGCCTGATGGTGAGGTGTGCCGTGGGAGCTCCGCTGCAGCCTCAGTGCTGGTATGTCGGCAGTGTCTGATGGTGAGGGGTACAGCAGTGAATGATGGTGAGATGTACAGCCGTGCCTGATGGTGAGGTGCACTGTGGGAGCCCCGCTGCAGTCTCGCTGCTGGTATGTCAGCAGTGCCCGATGGTGAGGTGCACTGTGGGAGCTCCGCTGCAGTCTCAGTGCCAGGTATGTCAGCGGTGCCTGATGGTGAGGTGCGCCGTGGGAGCTCCGCTGCAGTCCCGGTGCTGGTATGTCAGCAATGCGTGATGGTGAAGTGCACCGTGGGAGCTCCGCTGCAGTCTCGGTGCTGGTATGTCAGCAGTGCCTGATGGTGAAGTGCACTGTGGGAGCTCCGCTGCAGTCTCGGAGCTGGTATGTCAGCAGTGCATGAAGGTGAGGTACACTGTGGGAGCTCCGCTGCAGTCTCGCTGCTGGTATGACAGCAGTGCCTGATGGTGAGGTGCACTGTGTGAGCTCCGCTGCAGGGATGGTGAGGTTCACTGTGGGAGCTCCGCTGCAGTAATGGTGAGGTGCATTGTGGGAGCTCTGCTGCATTCTCGGCGCTGGTATGTCAGCACTGCCTGATGGTGAGGTGTACTGCAGTGCCTGATTGTGAGGTGTACCGTGGGAGCTCCGCTGCAATCTCAGTGTATGTCAGCAGTGCCTGATTGTGAGGTGTACCGTGGGAGCTCCGCTGCAATCTCAGTGTATGTCAGCGGTGCCTGATGGTGAGGTGCGCCGTGGGAGCTCCGCTGCAATCTCAGTGTATGTCAGCGGTGCCTGATGGTGAGGTGCGCCGTGGGAGCTCCGCTGCAATCTCAGTGTATGTCAGCGGTGCCTGATGGTGAGGTGCGCCGTGGGAGCTCCGCTGCAGCCTCAGTGCTGGTATGTCGGCAGTGTCTGATGGTGAGGGGTACAGCAGTGAATGATGGTGAGATGTACAGCCGTGCCTGATGGTGAGGTGCACTGTGGGAGCCCCGCTGCAGTCTCGCTGCTGGTATGTCAGCAGTGCCCGATGGTGAGGTGCACTGTGGGAGCTCCGCTGCAGTCTCAGTGCCAGGTATGTCAGCGGTGCCTGATGGTGAGGTGCGCCGTGGGAGCTCCGCTGCAGCCTCAGTGCTGGTATGTCAGCAGTGAATGGTGCAGTCAGCACTCAGGTGCACTGTGGAATCTGACTGTCTCAGTAATGGAACCCACAGCTTTGTCTGTGGCAGGTCAGGACAGATGTGCACTATAAGACTTCTGTAAAGGTTGCTATATTGTGTGTCTGTGTGTGTACAATGAGCAGGAAAAAACAGAGGAGCGCCATGGCAGCTAATGGTGTCTCAGTAGGGGATTAAACCTGCAGTTTAGGCAGAGATGTCAGGAGAGGCCGGTAACTCTCTCAGCACCAAGATATCCGTCCATGGCGACTGGGAACATAGACAGGGCCATCTTTAGGACGGTGTGACCAGTGCGGATGCACTAGGCACTGACCTGGGGGGGGAGGCACTGGTCTCATGGGGTTTAGAAAACACGTGCTGCAGAGTTCCTTGTGAGTCCAGCTTTCTGGCAGCAATAGATATTTCAAGATAACTCTTGTGATTAATGTTCCTGCTAGAGAGTTTTGTCTAATGGCAGCTGTGACTCACCATAAAGTAGTGCAGAGAGTTAATGTGCCTGCTAAAAAGAACAGATCTGTATTTTATGTGGATTAATGCCTTATGCTTTCAAGCACTGAGGAGGTAAGAATTTTCCACAAATGGTGTTTATATATATCACTAAGGCTGGACTGAGGAGCCCATTATTGAAAGTGACAAATTGTTGGGTTTTAATCTTAATGGTCAACTCAAGCTCCAGAAATGCATCACTCTGGCCTTCCATGTGCATTACCAGCTTGGACTTATTCGAGGGATCATTAAACAATTCTTCCCAGAACCTAGGACAAGGAGAACACCATTCTCACCAACAGAGCGAACTTTTGCCTAGTCTCTTACATCTTGTTGCATGAGACAGTCATAATGATGGGCAATGACAACACTAAAACAAATTATAAATGGGAAGCACATATTACCTAAGCTGTGTCATAACCAAGAGCGAAGTTTAGAAAGAAAGGTATAACGGCACACATATCAGCAGTGGCCGGCATCAAACATCCTCATGCAGACGACATGTAACTGATGCTGTCCCTCTTGGACAAAACACTCAACATCAGGAACAAGTTCATAACATGTATTACAGAAGTGGCCACCTGGATGAACTCCAATTACCTCAAACTGAACTCAACATAGACAACAAACTGAACATGACCGCCCAAGTCAACTCAGTGGTCTCACCCTGCTTCAACACCCTAAGGATGCTGAAGAAATTCTTCAAGTGGCTCTCATGCAATATTAGAAATGAGGTTCCCGGTTGGTTGGGGTAGGCATCTAAGGCAGACAGGAGCCACCACTCTAGTCAGGGCAAGGGACCTACATACCCAGGATAACCCCTGCTCATCCCCTTGGTAGCTTGGCACGAACAGTCAGGCTTATCCCAGAGTCAATGTGTACACACACCCAACTCAGTGACACAATAAATAGAGCACAAAGAAAACTCCACAACTTATATAAAAATAAACTGTATTACATAACACCTCCATAGACCAAAAACAACATAAATCAATAACACTCTGCTAAGCGACAAGTTGTCAGATCATCATCATTATGAATGCACATAGAGAAACATTACATAGTGCATATGTCATAATCCATTACCCCCCAGCACACATCAGATCAGGTCATGGAATGCAGGGAAAACACAGAGGGCAAAACATATCTTGGTGATAGGAGTGATGCCTCCACAGTAGGTGCTTGCTTGTGCCCCGGGGGCACTGAGGGAGACCCAAATGCACTTTCTAAAAGTGTCATTTCTACAATGGGAATAAACAAATTCACCTACTCCAGTAAACTGCATTTCTCACTACCATTCCAACCATAACAAACATGCCCATGCAAACCATCATAGATCAGAAAATACCAATTAGCCATATAAAAGGGCATTTCCAATGCAAGCCTACAAGAGATGCAGCATTCATAGCAGTGAGAAACCAAATAGACTGTTTTTCACTATTAGGGCAGGCCACACAATAAGGCACATGTCCTACCTCTTACATACGCAGCACCCTGCCCATGAGGCTACCTAGGGCTTACCTTAGGGTGGCCTACATGAAGTAAAAAGGGAGTTCCAGGCCTGGAAAGTAAATTTAGGTGCCACACCAGTAGGGCATTAAACTGCACACACAGGTCCTGCAGTGGCAGGCCTGAGACAAGTTTGAAAGGATACTTCTGTGGGTGGGGCGAGCTGTGATGGAGGCCCACTAGTAGCATTTAATTTACAGTCCCTAGGTACAAAGGATACCAATATACATGGGACTTGCAGGTAAAATTAAATGTGCCAGCCAGTCATACCAAATTTAGAAGGGAGAGAACATGCACTTTAGCACTGATCAGCGGTGATAAAATGCCCAGAGTCCTAGAGCCAACTAAAGGAGGTCAGAAAATACAGGAGAAGGAAGGCAAAAAGTTTGGTGATGACACTGGAAAAAAGGCCAGGTCCAACAGACAATAGGAAAACGATCACACAAGCCGTGATCACTAGCAGATTTGACGATGAGCACACCCTGTGTATGAAGGGATAACCAATCAGTTCACACGAAGAATGCACACATAGTGAGTACAACGCCAGGGAGCCCCACTACATATAGAGCACCTGGATAGTCTCACAGGTGATTAGCATGATAACCATGATAGCATAACAGCAGTGAAAAAAGTTAAAAACAAAGGGTCATGACATTACCAACAGTGACCCCTGGGATGGCAGCCACAGGACAATAGTGATGAATGATATCTGCAGCATGCGATAAAGTGAAAGCAAAAGCTGGTGATGACATCACTAGTATTCACCAATAGGAATGCATCAGACCCATTAAAACTGTTCCTGCCACTAATGCCCAAACATTCAGGATTTATAAAGCGCGGCTAATCACCCAAAAGGATATCCAGGCACTGAATTAAATGCCTAATAGCAAGGTCGTCTTACGAATTGGTGATGTCCTCAGTAGTGCCATACAGAACTTAAGGCTCAAAGCCACAAATAATACTTAGTTGTTTTAATAGGTAATGACCTCACCAGTCGTTACAAATGGATATTTAGTCGTAATAATGAGTAATTATGTCAGTGGACCAATGAGAATGCAGTCTTATTAATGAAAGATGACGTCATCGGCTGAGACCTGGATTCAGGCCGCGAGACAAACGCAGACATAACGGGCGCCAATAGAAAACAGGCAATCACAAACGCTGCTGACGTATTCAGCACGGCCGAATCGGCGTCCGGCTTCGGGGCACGTGGCGGGCTCACCTCGGGCGCGCGGGGCGGCTCCGTCACGACGCTGCGGCGCAGGAGCAGTTCGGGAGCGCTGCTGTGGATGTTGGAGACGTGCTCCAGCACCGACACGTCTCGGCTCGTGCACACCGACACGCAGTGGTCCTCGGACCAGCGCAGCGGCTGAGGGCCGGAGACGGGGTAGTGCAGTCGCACTGCCGGCTCCCGGCGCGTCGGGACGGCTCGGGGGCTCGAACCCGGCATCGCCCTCTCCACAGACATCCGGTCTTTCTCTCGGCCGCTCGCAACGGCGCTGTGACATCACGACGTCACCTGTTTTAGAGGCGACGGACATGTTGAGCGAGGACGAGTGGCATTGTTTATCCCTACCCAACATGGCCGCTGCCAACAACGTCGCCCACGTGCTTTTCCCCATGTGTTCGCACCAGGACCAACTCGACAGGCTGTTGGTCCGCTGGAGCCTGTGCACACAATAAATGCACCGCCGGGTAGCCCCCGCTATAGAACAGCAGGCTTCCTAGGAAACTGTATGGGGTTTTACACATTGCAAGTGACCAGCACAAAACAGCATAGAAAAAAAAAAGGTGATGCTGAAAGCTGCTGGTCAGATTACCAAAGTGTCATAATCTTGTTGAATCGAGGTGCAGTGACGCCAGGGAAATAAGGAAGAGTGAGAACAATTTAATTATCCGGGACATGGGTCACCACTGCTGCTTTGGAAGCTAGCAGGGCTGGCTTTTTGCATGGGCGAGCCAGGTGTGTCGCCAATTCTCAGAGAGACACACAGACCTGTCTGCATTAAGGTCATACAAAAATGGCTGCATCCACTGATTCAGTTTTAAGTGACGGTTAAGAGGAGACCAGCCAGGTAAAGTATATAAAAAGCATTTATTAATGTTTCCAGTATTTGCGATAAGGAGCCCACCACTAGCGTTCCTCTAGCACTGGCCACTCAGAGGTTTCTGACCAACAAACGGCGGCAGCACGGGTCCAGAACTTACAGGTTTAAAAGAGAACACTCAGATATGACTAATGCACTCTCTCTAACATGAACAGTAATAACAATGACAGAAATACATGTCTAGAACAGCAGTGTCGAATTGGGAACAATATTAGGCCCAGGCACCGAAAGAAAAAGTGGCCCACTTTTAAGGAGAATGACCTTTCATGAAATATTGCTTAGTATCCAGAGTAATATTGGGAGAAATCTCTGATAAATTAAGCTATATAAGCTCATGGGTTCAGTAACACTGGCCAAGGCTAAACACAACCATTATTCCACTGCACAGGTCTCCTCACCTGATCTTCAAGTCTATACATTTCTCCACCTTGGATGCCTGAATTTGTTAGTGACTTATTGGTCCCTTGATCTGTGACACGGGTGGCTCCTCCATGAGGGCAGAGGAGCGTCGCCCTCTCCGCCAGCAGCTGCAAAACCTTTGTATGGAAACAATAATAAACAGTGTATTATTGTTTCCTTACGAAGGGGTGGGGCTATGGGGGTGACTAGTGTGAGGGGGAGTGCTGAGCACTCTCCCCTCAGAGCGCATGTGTGTTTGGCCGGCGCTCTCAGCCAGTCCTGAGGCTGCTTTGAGCAGCTTCAGGCTTGGGCACAGGGCAGGCTGGGAGCCTGTGTCTGCCAGCAGAGGAGCGAGACGCTGTGTGGCACGCGCTGCTTTAAGGTAAGTTTATTTGCTTTAAAAAAATAAATGTTATTAATATTCTCCGCCGTCCTGTTTCCCCCCCTGCCTGGCGTGCGCCACCCCACCCCCCTCTAACACTGCGTGCCGCAACTGACCCACCCCACCCTCCAAAGATGCCTGAATGTCCCGTATTCTATGTCAGGAACGGAGGCTTCAGATTATGCTTCTCCTCCTTTACTGAATCAAACACAGCAGCCAAAGAGTTAAAACATGAAAACTACAACTCCCATAAACATTTGTAGTCCAGGCTGCCCAATCCCAGGCAAGCCTCAGCTATAAGTGTCGAACTTCCTCTTTCTTTGCTGCTGCACAGCCAAAGTTGAGTCCTGTTTTTCTTTTATTTGTGAGCTTATTGTATACGGTATTGTGATTTTATTGCTTTTTCTGGCCCGTGGAGCAGGAGCGGGGCTGAACGGCACCAGCATAGGTGGCGGTCTTTCGACCCACCCGCCTTTGATGTCCGATGCACGTTCGGAGGCTTATTTGACTGCCTCGGATCACGTGCCACATACTGCACTGTTTTTCCTGCTGGCCGCGTGGGTCATGCGACGCTGCTTCAGTGCGGAGTCCCCGGTCTCCCTGGAGACTGATCTGGCGCTGGCTCATAAAAGAGAGCAGTCCGCTCTCTATTTCTAGCTTTTTGGAGTCCCTCGCGCCGGCACGAGTCGGAGTTGGGTTTTCTTCAGAATTCCCAGCACATGCTGCACGCGGGAGACCAGAGAAAGCTCAGTCTGCCCCCAGAACGCACAACGGGGCGAATAAACGTTACAGGCTTGGCCTAGGAGGTCAGCAGGTGCTCCCTCCACTAGATTTGGCCGATTCTGAATTCTATTTTTAGGATCTATAAATAAACTTGTGATTTTCCTGCCGGGGTTTCCTCCCCCCTTGAACTCTGTCTGTCTCCTGCCATGGCTTATTTTGCTGGGGAGGAAGAGTACTATCAGGAGGAGGTTGAGGCACCTGAACAGATGGAGGAGAGATTGGTTCAGGCTCTTGAGCACCATGTTCAGGATTCTGTTAACCAGGCCTTGATTAAGGCCCTGAAACCTTTTACTGTACCTTTGGTCAGATATGGACAGAGAGAATTGATGGGACCTACTCCCACTGGATTAGGGGCCAGTGAGTCTTCACCCAGAGAGGCTGGTTTGTCCAGTAAGGGTTCTTTGAATCCGCTGTCTTCAGCAGAGATTCTGGCCCAGGTGGCATTGGCAGTGATCAATGATCACGAATATAGTTCGGACCTTCAACCACCCTCTGAAAATTTCATTTTCCCCTTGGGGGTGCCTAGAGAGTTTTCACAATCTTCTGATTCCCACTCAGATGTCTCTGAACCCAAAATAGGGGGCAAACGGAAAGCCAAACATTACTCTGCAGACAAATTTACCCCTCATGGGAACTTGCTTTTTGACCCAGAGAACATTGTTCATCCCAGATCAACGGATTGGGTTCCTTGTGCTGAGGTGGCCCATTACGTACAAGATAGGTTACGCAAGGGCTTCAATAAAGATATTCGCAGCACTCTTCGATCATAATACCCTCGACCCTCTCTGCAGGGCAAGGTGGCTGACACCCCGGAGCTGGATCCCAGTGTTGCAACCTTCTTAAAAAAGTTTACCAAAGATCCCAAAAAAGGACTTGACCGCGCCTGGAAAGGACGTCAAGACAAGATGTTGGACCTGTCCGGTCCCATTACTAAAATCCTTGAGTTGGCAGTTCAGGATAAAGAAACTAACACTATTCTTGACCCTCAAACTGTAATGGAATGGGCCCAAAAAGCCATTTGCCTTCTCGGAAACGCAAACTGCGCCATGTCTACTGAGCGCAGGAAATAGTTTCTTATGCGCATCAATCCAAAACTGGCAGAACTTGCTCCCTCTGAGCCGGGACCCTTGGCCAGTGGCCTCCTTTTCGTAGAGAAATTTGTTAAAGATCTGGGTAAATATGTCTCTACTTTTACGGCCCTTGACAAAGCCCAATCTTCCATGAAGCGGATGTTCACGTGTGGCCTTTTTACCAGGGCCGGACGTTATCGAGGTCGAGCGTCAGGCCGTGGTTTCCAGCAGACCTCCCCAACTACGCCCCTAGAGGTCAAGGATACTATCAATCCTCCGGATTCTACCCTTCCAGAGGTAGAAGAGGCCGTGGCCGTGGCTCCAGAGGACGAGGAGCCGATCGCTCTCAAGACTCCAATAATTCAGGTGAGAATTATTCATTTTCGGAAGTGATTCTTGGGGGAAGATTAGAGCATCACGCTCAAGCATGGGCCCGTATCTCTCAGGACTCTTGGGTTCTTCAGATAGTCAGGGACTACAAGTTAGACTTTTACTCCAGACCGTTCCAGAGTCATCCCCCTCTCCCTCTCCCTCTCCATTTTTCCTTAGCAGAAAGCAGTTTTATAGACGCAGAAATCGACAGCCTCCTCCTCAAGGAGGCGATTGTTCCCTCTATGCCCCAGCTAAACGGTTTTGTCAGTACTATTTTTCTCGTTCCAAAGAAAGAAAAGGGCTTTCGCCTAGTGTTGAATCAGAGACTTCAACCAACGGATAGTCTACCGCCATTTCAAGATGAAGGGTATCCATATGTTACGCGATCTTCTTCAAGAAAAAGATTGGTTAGTGCGTCTAGACCTAAAAGACGCTTATCTGTCAGTCCCAATCTTCGCCCCGCATCAGCGTTTTCTTCAGTTCAAATGGAGGCACCAGTGGTTCGAGTTCAAGGTTCTTCCCTTTGGCCTTTCATCCGCCCTGTGGTGTTTCACAAAACTTCTCAGTCCGGTGGCCCAGTTCCTTCGGGAATGAGGCGTTCGCCTCATTATTTATCTCAATGATCTTTTGATCATGGCTCAGTCAAACGAGTTAGTCCTAAGGCATCTCTCTTGGACAATTCAGATCCTTCAAGACCTAGGTTTCTTGATCAACAGCAAGAAGTCATTGACAACTCCATCGTAGTGTATAGAATTCTTAGGTTTTCAAGTGGATTCAGTTCTAGCGCAACTGAGGTTACCCCTGGCAAAGCGGACTTCTATCAAGAAAGAGTTACGGAAAGCCCTTGCCTCTCCGACTATATCCTTGCGGATTTTAGCCCAGTTGGTGGGGCGTCTGGCCTCCTCCATTTAGGTGATTTTTCCGGGCCTGTTACATTACAGGGCTCTTCAGCGTCTCAAGACTTTGCATTTGCGCAAGGGACTGTCCTATTCGGACCAGATTCCGCTGTCAGAGGAGGCCAAGACGGAGATCGTTTGGTGGCTGCCTCACATGGAAGCGTGGAATGGCAGAGCCATTTTCGCCTCCTTGCCAGAGATGGTCATAGAGTCGGATGCCAGCCGTTGGGGCTGGGGAGCTCGTTGTGGCTCGGTGGAGACAGGAGGACGGTGGTCCTCGGAGGAGTTGAGATTCCACATCAATTGCTGGGAGCTCCTAGCGGGATCTTTTGCAAGCCGGTCGCTGTCCCCAAACAAAGCCAGTTGTTGCATTCTTTTGAGAATGGACAACATCTCAGCGGTAAGATACATCAATCGACTGGGGGGAACCAGGTCTCATCTGTTGGCAGAGATCGCCAGAGAGTTTTGGCATTTTTGCCTTCAGAATCAGATTCATGTTATAGCAGTGTACCTTCCGGGACGTTCCAATGTGGTAGCGGACTGGAACTCACGTTTCTTGAAGGACAGCAGCGATTGGATGCTGCACAGAACGATTTTTCAGAAACTCTCAAAGAGATGGGGTCCCTGTGTGACGGATTTGTTCGCATCCCGTCTCAATGCTCAACTGCCAAAATGTTACAGTTGGAGACCGGATCCGTTGGCAGTGGGAACGGAAGCTTTTCTTCAAGATTGGTCGCAACATCTTCTCTATGCTTTCCTCCCCTTTTCAATGATTCAGAGGGTCCTTGCTCAAGTAAAGAGGCAATTGGCCAACATCATTTTAGTGACGCCACTTTGGAAAGCTCAGGCGTGGTTTCCGGTGGCGATGTCATTAACGTGTGCATTCCCAGTTCTTCTGCTATTGTTCCCGTCTCTTCTTCTGGATCACTTGGGGGCCCCTCACCCGCTGGTTATCCAGAATCAACTGAGTCTCATGGCATGGAGACTTTCAGGAGACGTTGGCAAGTGCCGGGAGTTTCAGGAGAAGCTTTGTTCATTTTGTCCCAATCCTGGGCTCCTTCCAACCATAAGCGATACGAGGCATCCTGGAAGAGATGGGTGGGTTGGTGCAGTGAACGGAGTATTGATCCCTTGAGGGCCCAAATTTCCATGATTGCTAATTTTCTCCCTGAATTTGCTTCGCAGGGTCTTGCTTAAAGGACGGTTAATAGCTTTAGGTCTGCTATTTTGGCGGGTCACCCCCATGTGGATGGTATGCCTGTGGGCGAGCACCCTTTGATTTCAAAGATTCTTCGAGGTATTCGGATGGTTAACCCCCCTCAGGCTCGATATTCGGTTTTGTGGGATGTTAATATTGTTCTTAATTTTCTTAAGACTTGGCCTTGTAATGACGACCTGTCTCGTAAACAATTGTCCGCTAAATTGACGGTTCTGTTATGCCTTATTTCGTGCAGACGTCTTTCGGATGTTAAGGCTTTGGATTTGACAGGTTGAGTATTCACTCCTACCGGAGTTTCTTTCTCAATTTCAAAACGTACAAAAACTGCATCCAGATGTATTTCTTATCCAGCTTTTCCACATAATCAAAAATTGTGTGTCGTGCAATGCTTGAAGCTTATGAGAGTTGTACTAGAGAGTCTCGCAGGGACTCCGGAGGCCAACAATTGGTGCTGCTGGGGACCAGGAAGGACCAGGATGTCGCCCCTTGGAGGAGGAGACGGGGCGCTCAGCAACCCAGAGAGCCCCCGCAGAAGTAGGCAGCACCCGCAGAAGTACCAGAGCAGGCACTTGGAAGTTTTGTGAACTCAGTCACACAACCTCGGGGTCCAACTCAGCGGGTTGAGCACTGCAGGACGGAGTGCTGGGGACCCAGGCTAGGCTGTGCACAAAAGAATCCTTGGAGAAGTGCACAGAAGCCGGAGCAGCTGCAAATCACGCAGTAAACAGGTTTGCTGTCTAGTGTGGGGAGGCAAGGACTTACCTCCACCAAATTTGGACAGAAGGGCCACTGGACTGTGGGAGACACTTGGACCCAGCTCCTGTGTTCCAGGGACCACGCTCGTCAGGATGAGAGGGGACCCAGAGGACCGGTGATGCAGAACCTTGGTGCCTGCATTGGCAGGGGGAAGATTCCGTTGACCCACGGGAGATTTCTTTTTGGCTTCCAGTGCAGGGTGAAGGCAGACAGCCCTCCGAGCATGCACCACCAGGAAACAGTCGAGAAAGCTGGCAGGATGAGGTGCTACAATGTTACTGGTAGTCATCTTGCTACTTTGTTGTGGTTTTGCAGGCGTTCTGGAGCAATCAGAGGTCGATCCTTGGCAGAAGTCGAAGAGGGAAGTGCAGAGGCACTCTGGTGAGCTCTTGTATTAGTTATCTGAGGAATAGCCCAGAGGAGAGACCCTAAATAGCCAGAAAAGGAGGTTTGGCTAGCCAGAAAAGGAGGTTTGGCTACCAAGAAAGGAGGTTTGGCTACCAAGACAGGTAAGAACCTATCAGGAGGGGTCTCTGACGTCACCTGCTGGCACTGACCACTCCGAGCATTCCAGTGTGCCCCCAACACCTCTGAATCCAAGATGGCAGAGGTCTGGGACACACTGGAGGAGCTCTGGGCACCTCCCCTGGGTGGTACTGGTCAGGGGAGTAGTCACTCCCCTTTCCTTTGTCCAGTTTCGCACCAGAGCAGGGCTGGGGGATCCCTGAACCGGTGTAGATTGGCTTATGCAGAGATGGGCACCATCTGTGCCCATCAAAGCATTTCCAGAGGCTACTCCTCCCCAGCCCTTCATACCTATTTCCAAAGGGAGAGGGTGTAACACCCTCTCAGAGGAAATCCTTTGTTCTGCCTTCCTGGGCCGGGGCTGCCCAGACCCCAGGAGGGCAGAATCCTGTCTGAGGGGTTGGCAGCAGCTGCAGTGGAATCCCCGGAAAGGCAGTTTGGCAGTACCCAGGTTCTGTGCTAGAGACCCGGGGGATCATGGAATTGTACCCTCCAATACCAGAATGGTATTGGGCTGACAATTCCATGATCTTGGCCATGTTCGGAGTTACCATGGTGACGCTACACATAGGTAGGGACCTATGTGCAGAGCGCGCGTGTAATGGTGTCCCTGCACTCACAAAGTTCTGGGAATGTGCCCTGAATGATGTGGGGGCACCTTGGCTAGTGCCTGGGTGCCCACACACTAAGTAACTTGGCACCTAACCTTCACCAAGGGAGGGTTGGACATATAGGTGACATAAGTTACTTATGTGCAGTGAAAAATGGCTGTGAAATAACGAAGACGTTATTTCACTCAGGCTGCAGTGGCAGTCCTGTGTAAGACTTGTCAGAGCTCCCTATGGGTGGCAAAAGAAATGCTGCAGCCCATAGGGATCTCCTGGAACCCCAATACCCTGGCTACCTAAGTACCAAATACAAGGGATTTAATTATATGGGTGTGCCAGTGTGCCAATGAGAATTGGTAAAATTAGTCACTAGCCTGCAGTGACAATTTTAGAAAGCAGAGAGAGCATAAACACTGAGGTTCTGGTTAGCAGAGCCTCAGTGATACAGTTAGGCACCACACAGGAAACACATACAGGGCATACACTATGAGCACTGGGGTCCTGCCTTGCAGGATCCCAGTGACACAAGGGTAAAAACAAACATACATACAGTGAAAATGGGGGTAACATGCCAAGCAAAGTGGTACTTTCCTACAGCCACCTTCCGGCACGCAGAGATACTGTTGAAACATTTCTGGATCCAGGATGACACCTGGGGAATATTCAAAAGGTGAGGTATCTGTGGCTAGTGGTCACTATCAGAATGTAAATATTGAGTCGAAAGGAAACACAGATTTTCCATGTCAATCTACTGAGGAACGGACCACCCCCCAAGACATGAGTGCAAGTAGTAGTGTCAGCGTTAAAAAAAGATTGATATATTTTAATCATTCATAATATAAATGAGAATCAAAGAAAAGAGTTAAGTCAGTTACTAAGTTCCATCCTGGATTATAATCAAAGGGTCCAGGAAGAACCTATCTAATACATCACCACATTATTACAGAGCCTGCAACAGGTGGAAAGCCTATGTAAATGGCTTACTGCGTTCATAAGAACCAAACTGAGGTCTTCAAGAAGAGATATAGAAGAAACTCCAGTGGAGGGTTACTGAACCATCACACTTGAATGGAACTCTCCAGTTGCTGGTAGCATTCACTTATGTATTGATATCCGACAAATCAGATCTCCTTGTTTGACCTACAACATACTAAGGATCAATGAAACGCTTGAGCAATTAGGACAGAAAGGATATGCTACCAAAAAGAAGCTCAGATTGAGATGAGCCAAGACAAAGATGTTTCCTAAGAGAAATAAATATATATATATATATATACATACATACATACACACACACACAAACGTACACAACAAAGTAAACAACACAGGAGAAAAAAGTAAGCAATTCTAAACAAGGAAAAAAACCAGCCCAATGTAACCCGGAAAAAGGAAAAATCACAGTGTAGTGCAAGGGGCATTGAACACGTTAAAGAATCACTGAAGTGTTGCAAAGCAGTAGAAAATACAAAGCATATTTTCATATAGTAACTGGTGATAAGTGTTGGGGAAGTGTGACATTGAAGTCACTGTTTGCTAGGGCTTGGTTTGGAGGGCTGGAATTTCCCTCTTCCTCTTGGGAATTGTCCTCCGTAGGAACCACGAAACCCCCCTCTCTGGTACTGCAACTGGTAGGTGGGTTTTGTTTGGGAGGTGGATGGTTCTGGTGTCTGTTGTCTAAACCCCCCCCCCCCCCCCCAAACTGTGGTTTCCTAAATGTTCCTCTGTATTGTGAGGAGTACAGTGCGTCCATGGCTTTGGCCGTGTCCGTGTCTTTTTTCATTTTCTCGATTGCGGTATCCACTTCCGGCCCAAACAACTGATGTTGATTAAACGGCATATTCAGCACCGCCTGTTGTATTTCTGGTTTAAATCCAGAACTTCGCAGCCATGCATGCCTTCGAATAGTTACAGCTGTGTTTACAGTCCGTGCTGCTGTATCTGCAGAGTCTAGGGCAGACCGTATTAGGTTGTTTGATATGTCCTGTCCCTCTTCAACCACTTGTCGGGCTCGTTTTTGGTGTTCCTTGGGCAAATGCTGGATGATGTCTTGCATTTCGTCCCAGTGCGCCCTTTCGTAGCGTGCAAGTAGGGCATGTGAGTTTGCAATTTGCCATTGATTGGCTGCTTGCGATGCCACGCTTCTCCCCGCTGCGTCAAATTTTCGACTATCAGGGGGTGGGGCATCCCCTGATGACTGTGAATTCACCCTTTTTCTTGCAGCCCCCACAACCACTGAGTCCGGAGGGAGCTGTTGAGTAATAAACACTGGGTCTGACGGGGGCGGTTTATATTTCTTTTCGACCCTTGGCGTGATGGCTCTCCCTTGTACAGGCTCTTGGAAGACCTGTTGTGCATGTTTGGGCTTGCCCGGTAGCATTGGTAAAGTTTGGTAGGATGCGTGCGTCTATGCCAGTGTTGAACAGGAAGTCATCCTCCACCGGTTTCGAGTGCATGGTTACGTTGTGGAACGTAGCTGCCCTGGCTAGTACTTGTGTATATGCTGTACTGTGCTCTGGTGGTGAAGGCTTGGTTGGATAACACTCTGGGCTTGTCCGATATAGGTGGGTCGTATAGATCCCAGGGATCCGGATCATCTTGAGTCATCCCAGTATGTGTGGGTGACTGCGCCATCGGTGTACCCACTGAAAACAAGTGTGGTGATTGCAGTGGGGGTGGTTATGGTGAGAACTGTGGTGGTGGTGGTGGTGGTGACTTTTCTCTAACCACTTTGGCTTTCGGTTGCCTTTCAGTCTCTTGAAAAGCTAGTTTTCTTTTAGATTTGAGTGGAGGGATGGTTTGTATCTTCCCTGGGTCCATCTGGATTTCTAACCTTTGTTGTGTTTGGTCATGTTCTTCTAAATCCAGATCTTGCTCAAATCTGTGCCTTTCTTTGAGCTGCATAGAAAGCCCTTGCTCCTCAGTGTAGGAAGAGCTTTTCGTCTCCAAAGCCGTTTTTCTCGGTACCGAAATTCCCAACGAAATTGTCTTTTTCGGTTCCGATAAGCTTTTTCTAGGCTTGCCCGACTTGATAACTCAATGCCGACTTTTTTCGGTGCCGGATTCTCGACAGAGTCGGAAGTCTTCGGCAAATCTTTGGCCTTTTTCTGTGCCTATGTTATTTGGTCACCTTCTTTTCTGTGGGTTGAGCCATGGCCTGCTGGCGGTGGAGTCCTCGTGGCCTTGAGTTTTTTGGTGTGACCCTGGTTGTGGGACGGGGCAGGTGTACTCACTGTTTGCCGCTCTGAAGGTCGATCACTGTTGGATTCATCCGAGTCCGTTTCTTGGATGGAAATTCTCTCTTCCTCCTTGACATTGAGATGTTGTTTCGGCTTCGACGCCATTTGTAGTCGTCTTGCGCGTCGATCCCTTAAGGTCTTCTTGGATCGAAACGCTCGGCAAGCTTCACAAGTATCCTCTCTGTGTTCGGGCGACAAACACAGGTTACAGATCCGGTGTGCTGGTCTGTATAAGGATACTTGGCGTGAGACTTAGGACAGAAACGGAAGGGGGTCCGGTCCATTAGTCTTGAACGACAGGTGTGGTCGGGCCGACCAGGCCTAGTTGAAGTGTTGAAGCCCCGAAGGGCAGCCGAAGCGGTCTTGATGTCGGTGCCGATGTGATAAACTAAACCGGTGCCAAACGTAAACAATACAGAGGATTTTCTGATTCTTTTCTAAGTTTCCCGATTCGAAATACGGAACGAAGAGGAACACATCCGAACCCGATGGCGGAAGGAAAACAATCTAAGATGGAGTCGACGCCAATGCGCAATGGAGCCGAAAGGGAGGAGCCACTCAGTCCTGTGACTCGATAAGACTTCTTCGAAGAAAAACAACTTGTAACACTCCGAGCCCAACACTAGATGGCAGGAACAGTGCACAGCATGTATATCTGCAGCTACATATGCCATCGAACATGTATATATATATATATATATATATATATATATATATATATATTAAAAAAACGTCATGACTCCGTATTCCTAAAGGATCAATGGTACAAGAATAGATAAGAAGGTATACTCACAGGGTATGACCCGCGGTATAGGCTGCTGGAGTGATTAATCTGAGCCAGAAAGCTCCTGTTAGGAGAAAAGCCTGTCTCATGTTTAAGGATAATCCTCGTTACTCTGTTATATACATATAGGGGGTATTACCTGTGATATTGAGGAAGGGCGGGCGGAAGAATTCAGATACAATTGGTGCTCTCCCTATTGTGTTATTTTTTTTTTTTTTAATCTGTTTTGTGCATTTCTATTCAATACTTGGAAATAAAATTAAACTCGGACTAATTTAATATGATAAATACTGATTGATTTTATAATTCTTTGTTTAGATTAATTTGTGACAGTGCTTCTGTCTTACTGAGAACTCTTATCCTGATTGATTCAATACAGGAATCTCCTTTTATATTATAGTTTTTTTTTTAATGGGTTATATGTGAATTCTTGTTCCAAGTTTACACTTGATACTTATGTTCACATTGACATTTGGGTTGCTCTTGTTCAACTTAAACCAGTAATTAGAAATGGGCGAGTGCATAGGATATGTACAAGCAATTTTGTTTTATTTTCGCATAGCCTGCATTCTGGCTTGCTTGGGCATAGTGCCTATTTAGGCAGAAGGTTTGATGCTGGAGGAAAGTTGAATCTCAACTGCTTTAGTTTTAACTTGCAATAAGCTAAGTATTGGCGAGTTACTTTTGTGGACCGAGTTGTTTGTAGCTGTTTATTATTACCAAAGCATGCCTTTAAAAAAAATAAAAAAAAATAAAAACTGCACTTCTCTTCTAAATATGAAGTTTGTTTTTATTGTATTTATTAAAGTTTTTAAAAACGAAACAGGGGCTTTGGACTCCCAAATGCAGTGAGCGTTGCGCAACATAAGGCAGAGTTTAAATAGGTACACAAAGAGTTGTTCACTGTAATCTTTCCAGATAAAATTTTGAGCATATTTGAGCATTGCAGAAATCGAGGCCCAAATCCCATAACCCTGAGGGTCAAAAAGAGGAAGTTCCAACTTAGGGTGACAAAGGCTTTCTCAATGTCTAGTGACATAGCCACCTGGTCAAGGGCGTCCGGTGGGGCACTGTGGATTAACCGCAACAGGCATTATATGTTGAGGAAAGTGCTACGGCCCGGTATAAAGCCCGACTGATCAGTATGAACTAATTTATGTATTACAGGAAGTAGTCAGTTCACCAAGATCTTCCCTAGTATCTTGCAATCAAGATTCAATAATGAAAGGGGATGGTGCGACTCAACATCCGTGGGGAGGCATCCCGAGGTACTTCCACTATTAAAGCCTCACGTAGTGAGTCCTTGTGCTGCTTTACTCTTCAGAATATCAAAACTATGCACTTCAGGATATTTTAAGGCACAATGTAAAGCAATCACTCTCAAACACCTTCGTAAGTAGAATAATCAAGTTTATTTAAGGGGCAAGTTCTCAGCTAGCAAAACTAAACCACACTAATATATATATATATACATCATGAGAATAATGATAAAGATATAAGCACTCTGTGAATAATTGCAAGAGTAAGTGCATATAATACAAGCACACACAATATACCTCAATGCTCAATAGCATGGAAATGACTGCAAGAATAAGTGCATATTACGCGCGCACACACAATATACTTCAATGCTCAATAGCATGAAAATGACTGCAAGAATAAGTACACATTACGCGTGCACACACAATACACTTAATAAATTGAAAAGCTTCACCGAAAAGAGCGTCTGCATCCCTCCGCCGTACACAAAGCTGGGGAACCCAAATCAGCTGACACAGGGAGCCTCTGTTCGGGACAATCAGTCCTCCTGGCGTTGCGTCCAACCCAGAAGAGAGTTCCTAAACCAGCCCATCCAGGCCCCCAACTTTTATAGTATTTACTAACGCCCAGGAGTCTTTTCTAGAAAAAGACCCCCTCCTTTACAAATTGCGCAATCGGCGGTACCTTGTTCACCCTTCGAGACGTCTCCTCAGAACGGGCCAAGTTCCCAGGAGAGGACTCCAAGGTGAAGCTTGCATTCCTCCTTGTGTACAGGCGCATCCCCCTGTTGTTCTAACTGATAGCTCGTGGAATGTAAATAGCGCCCTTCGTACCAGGCAGATGGAGCGAAGTTGAGCAGAAAAACACCCCACCCTTCAGCTTGCCGAAGCTTGTGGAAAAACACAGAACAGTGCCTTACGCACCGAACCAGACTCGACAAAATGGAGTCGTGAACCAAAATGGAAGCGAAGGCCAATGAAAGCAGAGGCCAATGGTCCACACTCTGCACCACTGTTTACCTTGCACGTAGTGCTGCCGCATGCACGTAGTGTATGTAGCAATACATTTCCACCCTTGGACCATTTGGCCAACTTACAACTAAGTATATCCTATAAGCTGAAATGGCAATGTTCTTGGGCGACACTGAGATAGAAGGTTAGGCATACACTGAATACAACAACATAATGAAATTAAAATAACTGTTATGATAATGATTACACCAAAGATATAACGCAGTTGGCCTAAATTAGGCAGCCATCCAAAAGCCCAATCCCACCACCCCTTGTCAACATCCTGCTGCACCCCCTTCACCAACTTATGCAGGGCCTCTATGTGGGAGTTGATTGATATGGAGTGGTCGGATAAATTGAAACAACATAATCCTTCAAAATCACTGCAGCCATGGTTGTGTTTAAGCAGTAAATAATCAATAGCAGCGCGATTCTGCAAAGCAGCTCTTCTAATTCCCTGTACATCTAATAACAGCTCAGCTAAGGCAGCTGATGTATAGTTAATATTCTTGACTACTAAACATGCAAGTTTATTAATAACTCTGGTATTATATACTGCAAGTCCTGGCACCCCTACGATAGAACTAGCTAAACTAACATATTCTGTTTTGGACAGCAATGAAATTTCAGAATCACAGTCCGTAGGTAATTGAATAGTGTCTCTGGTATAGCGAGGGTGTAGAGCAGTATCCATAGGAAACATGAGAAAGCCTAAGCGTGACCAGGCACAAGGCCCTCCGGTTAGATTGGCTGGAATATAAGTAAAAGAAAGATTACCACAAGAAAAGAGCCAACCTTTAGGCAACTTAACATTTTGAATGTGGCTGGCAGCAGGCACCACATGTTGGCAAAACATCGAATTATTTACATTCAAACAGGTTAGGTCAGTCCGTGAGTGGCACAACGTCCGTTGTGCAGCAGTTAAGTTTTTGTCTCTTTTCTCCAATTTGAGCTGAGCACATTTACCTATTTTCATAGGATCACAGGTCAATGAATAGCACACATCCCCACTTGAGATGTTAAACGTGAGTATAGATGTCATGTTCCTCCACAACCGCCTGCCCACCTCCGGGCAATGACGGCAGTACTCATAGAGTGACAGATGGGAGCGAACGTCACTCACATCCACCATTCCATCCTGGTTTGTATTGTTAAAGATGTGTAATAATACAGCAGCAGGAGTGGGCACTGCCACTAGACAAGTGGTAATCAAATCTTGAACGCTTTGCATGTTACTCATACAGAAGTGAGATATATTCAGCACTTCCTGCGCTAGATGAATCCAAACATTGTTCGGTTGATGCAGCAGTGTTGGCATCTGCGGCTGACGGTTGAATTTTTGGGCTATGAGCCCCTCCCGCTCCCCTGTGGAGTCTCCCGAACGGGCTCCATACACCACACTCATGGCACAGGCACTCCACAGGATGATCTGAAAAGAACAAAGGACAAAACACGTATTATCATTCTCGCAGATAGCATTTGTCAGCGGGAACATGTTCCCATTTGTCTTGACCAGGTCGCATAACTACCAGGACATTGTCTGGTCCAGTGGCGATGACATCAGCGGGTTGAGGAGGGTTATTTGGGGATTCAATCCACACTTTGGCCCCTGGGTTCTTGTCAGTAGATCCGAACCCTCCTTTGCCTCTCACAGTGAGAAGAGCTGGGGCGCTCCCCTTCTTAACAACACCTCCATAAACCGGCATAATGACAATTTGGGCAACGCGATCACCAGGTTGCACCACTAGGTCTGTGTCACCACTGTTCAAGAGAATGACTTTCAACTCGCCTTGGTAGTCTGCATCTATCACGCCTCCTAAAACTTGGATGCCCCTCAAGGCAAGCCCAGATCGAGGGGCGATCAGACCGTAATGCTCAGGGGGAATCTGAATTCCCACCCCAGTTTCAATCAGAGTGATGTCTCTAGGTTTCAATCGATGCATGTGTAAAGCATGTAAGTCAAGTCCTGCAGATTCTGGTGTAGCTCGATATGGGGCCAAAGCTCCTGGAGCTGTTTCCCAATACACAATGGTATTGCTCGTTGTAAACGGATTAATCTGTAAAGCAGGTGTGAGCATTCTCATGAGAGGTGTCTCAGCATTTGTAAGGGGTCGGTTGTTCAAAATTTGCAAAGCATCATACAAATTATCTCTCCACCCCTTCAGTGTCCCATCATTCAGTTTACGCAATTGTTCTTTCAGCAACCCATTCATTCTCTCAATCAGTCCCGCTGCTTGGGGGTAGTAAGGTATGTGAAAAATCCACTCAATATTGCGTTGTGCACAATAGTCCTGCACTAGTCTGCCCTTGAAGTGGCTGGCGTTATCACTTTGAATCTGGAGTGGCACTCCATAGTACAGAATCAACAGATCTAGTGTTTTCAGGGTGCTCTGCTGAGTTGCGCGCTTGCAGGGAAAGGCTATGAGATAACCAGAGTAAGTGTCTACCACAGTGCAGGCATACTGACACCCTCTGCTCACTGGCATTGGTCCAATGTAATCAATCTGCCAAATCTGTCCTGGCAATTTACCTCTACCTAGCTGGCCTCTCACCACCTGTGGGACCGGTCTGTGCTGTGCATGCTGACAAATGGGACATTCAATGATCGCTGTTTTAATCAAATCTAGGGGAAGATGCATCCCTCTAATCTCAGCCCACCTGTGAGTAGCCTTTTCTCCAAGATGTCCGCATTTCTGGTGTGCCCATTTAGCCATTCCCACCAAATCAGAACTCTGCGCCTCCACTTCAGCCGCTTGAATCTTGGCTCGATCGTCTGCAAGACAATTGAACCATCGGTCTAATGAATCAGTTGGACAGTGAGCGTCCACATGATAGACAGTCACGGTGCTTTGAGGTAACATTTCCCAGATCTCCTGCCACAACTCCTTCCCCCATACCTCTTTGTTATGGATTTTGTACTGATGTGCATGCCACGTGGGAAGCCAAGTAGCTAACCCATTGGCGGTAGACCAGGAATCTGTATAAATGTGACATTTTCCGGGTAGCTCCTGTTTTAAAGCCTGATACACGGCATAAAGCTCTGCATACTGGCTACTTTTTCCCTGTCCTGTAGTTGTCAAAAGCTTCTTGGTAACAGGATTATAGGACACTGCCTTCCAGTGCCTTTTCGCTCCAACATATTTTGCTGAACCATCTGTGAACCACACATGTTTTTTGTCATCTGCAGACAAGTCTGCGAACGGCTGGCCCCACCCTACTGGGGATTCACACACTGAAGGTACATCATGCAACATTTCGGAATTCTCCACTGGAGCCTGCGCTACCTGCTCATGCAAAACGGCGGTCCCTTTTGGACCCGCTCGTGCCCTGTCCTGGACATACCATTTCCATTTTATAATGCTGGCTTCTTGCGCATGTCCAATTCTATGAGTTTTTGGGGAACTCATCACCCACTGCATGATGGGAATTTCAGGCCTTAAAATCACATTGTGTCCCAGTGTAATTTGCTCAGTATCAACCAGGGCCCAATAGCAGGCCAGCAGCTGCTTCTCAAAGGGAGTATACCGCTCTCCTGCCTCAGGTAACTTCTTTGTCCAAAATCCCAGGGGCATCCTCTTTCTTCCTTGTTTTTGCCATAAACTCCAATTGGCATACTGCCCCTGGACTGTCACATTCAACTCAATGTCTCCCTCTCGAATCGGCCACAAATCCAAAGCATGCTGAATGGCGTCTTTCGCCAATTCAAACGCGCACTGCTCCTGCTCTCCCCATTCAAACGCATTTTTCTTTCGTGTAACTTTGTACAATGGGGCCAAAATCTGAGACAGATGAGGTATATGTTGTCTCCAATACCCGAATAATCCAATAAAACTCTGGGCTTCCTTTCGATTTCGCGGTACTGCGAATTCCTTAATCTTTTGTTTCACTTTTGGCAACACTTCTCTGTGTCCCTGATTCCACTGAATGCCCAAAAATTTCACGCTCTGAGACGGTCCCTGCACTTTCTCGGGGTTAATCTCCCACCCTTGATTCTGCAAATGTTCCACCACCCTGTCTAGCTGAATTTGCACCTGTTCTTGCGTCTCTCCCTGCATCATCACGTCATCTATATAGTGAGAAATTTGCACTCCAGGAACCACTGGTACTTCATCCAAATGCTCTGCCACCAGCCGGTGGCAGATAGTGGGGCTATGTAAATACCCCATGGGTAATCTACAGAAGGTGTACTGACGCCCCGCCCATTGGAATGCCAGCTGAGGCTGGCTCTCAGTAGCTATTGGTATCGTAAAGAACGCATTGGCAATGTCAATGGTTGCATACCAAGTCCCACTGTGTTTCTGTATGTTCTCAATCAAGGTAATGGTGTCTGGGACCGCTGCAGTCAGAGGAGGTGTATGTTTATTCAATTGGCGATAATCAATGCAAATCCTCCAACTGTTATCACTTTTACGAACAGGCCAGAGGGCATTATTCCATGCAGTGGTGATGGGAACTATTACCCCGGCCTCTAGTAAATCATGTATAGTCTGGCTAATCTCCTCATGTCCTCCCGGTATTCTGTACTGTTTCATTTGAATCACCTTAGTAGCTTGGGGAAGTGTTACCGGAGGAATCTTCAACAGCCCCACCCTTGCGGCGGCTATTGATATAAATCTTTTGGAACCAAATTGATAACATCCATCTTCCAAATGTAGGGTCATCCCTTTCAAAATGTCAATTCCAATAATGTATTCGGGAATGGGCACAATCAGGACAGTGTATTCTCTCTTTGGAAGTGCCCCTATTTTCATGGGAACCACTATCTGTACTGCCGGTGTTTCTTTTCCGCCCAATCCCGTAATGGTGAAGTACTGTCCTCTGAATTTTCTTGGATTGCCATGAATCAAAGTGGCCTCCGCTCCGGTGTCAACGAGGGCTCGAACTTTTTGAACATTTCCACGTTTCCAATAAATTTCTACTTTGACATGAGGTCTGTTATCTTTGCGAGCCCATCCCTGCACCGGAGTTTGGCCTGTTTCCTAATCTATTTTCACTCTGCGTACATCAGAGTCTGCCCAAGTCAAATCTGGATACAGTTTGCGGTAATTCTTAGGGAACTCCTCCTCCCTGTCTCTGCTTCGCAACCTCTCTGAGCTTACCAGCTCCCTCTCCCACTCTCTTCCTCGAGTTTTCCCAGAACCTGTCAGTTCCCGGTCTCTCTCCCTGCTCCGGGTTCCCTCTGCGCTTCGGTGCTCTTCCTCCCAATTTCCGTCCTCTGGGGATCTCTCTCTACTGTGGGGTTTTCTCCCTCTCTCTCCCTTTTCACCCTCACGCTCCTCCCCTCCTGCCTTTCTCTGGTTCACCACTTTGTTATCCTTCTTGTTCCCTTTCCTACTCCCCTCCTTTTTATCCAAACCGCGTTTGCGGTACATTTCCCACATGTCCTTGGTGCTTATCCCATCAATTTCATTCCTGGTCACCCCATCTCGCATCAAGGCCTGAAACATGTCTCGCCTTGTCACCCTGTTGTTATCAGTACGATTCTCAGACCGTGAATTCCTCTCTGGCTTAGCCCATTCTCCTAAATCACTTAACTCACGCACCGCTTCTACCACCTGAGACAATGGGTTACCTGTCTGATTAATTAACAAAGTCATGATGACATGCTTATATGCAGGAGGAGCGGCCCTAATCAGCCGGTTTCGCACAGACACACTTAAAATTCCATTCATCAAATCATGGGCATTACCCATAAAGATAGCTGTTTTCATCCCTTCTTCCTTCAATCTCTGTACTGCATCTCTCAAAGTATACCAAGGTTTATCATTAGGCGGCCAGTCTGACTCTGTCGGATACTTCTGAGCACACCCTTGCGCAGCTAGCTCTAACAAATTGGTCATGGGACCATTCCCTGGATAGGTTCTAAACTCATTTTGAATAACCGGGTCTGTACTTAACATACAAAGCCTCGGGGCGTCGCCGTGATCCAATTGGACCCCCTGGCCCCCCATATCGTGCACCCGCACCAACCACGTAAGCAATGTTTCCCCAGACCTCTGTCGAAATCTGTCTATCACATCACTTAGTTCTTGCTGTGTATAATCCTCCAGGGCATCCAACATCACCCCTCCAGGATTAGCTGGGCTATGCTGTAACTTTCGCCGATATATGGGCTGCGCACGGACAACATTCCTGCGCTCTGTCTTCTCCTGTCTAACATCTTGGCAGTCATCGCCCCCGGACCCATCTGAAAAATCAGATGTATCCCAGATGTTTCCATCCCAAAATTCAGGGTCAAAGGCTAATCCTGCCTGAGAGATAGCTAAATGCACCTTCTTTTTATTAACTTTCCCTCTTCGTTTCTTGTGTTTATATTTAGCTACGCTAACAGCCGTTCTCTCTGCAACCAGTTGGTACATTTCCAACTTATCACTTAATAATTTATTTTGACAAGCTAGCATGGTAGAGGAATTTCGGGCTTCCACTAACTCCTTCTCCAGCTGCTCGTGGTCTTTTTGTAACTGTAAACATTTTTCATACAACTTTCGGTACGCAGAAAGCAAGATCCAGCCTCGCCTCCCCAACGCACAAACCTCCCTTCCCTTGTCAATCGAAACTTTCCGTAAACATATGAGAAGATCTTCAGGTTCCACATTTAACATACACGCATTCCAATTTTCACACAAACCAGCACAACGTGACCATTCCTGAGCTAATAGTTTATACGGAGCGGTTTCCCACCCCGGTATCTCTATGTCTGGATTTGCTACCTGAGAACCTTCTTTTGAGCTCGCTTTGATCTTATTAAGCATTTTCCCTTTTTTTTTTTTTTCGAATCCTGCAAACGACTACGCCAATTTGTGCTGCTTTACTCTTCAGAATATCAAAACTATGCACTTCAGGATATTTTAAGGCACAATGTAAAGCAATCACTCTCAAACACCTTCGTAAGTAGAATAATCAAGTTTATTTAAGGGGCAAGTTCTCAGCTAGCAAAACTAAACCACACTAATATATATATATATATACATCAGGAGAATAACATGAGAATAATGATAAAGATATAAGCACTCTGTGAATAATTGCAAGAGTAAGTGCATATAATACAAGCACACACAATATACCTCAATGCTCAATAGCATGGAAATGACTGCAAGAATAAGTGCATATTACGCGCGCACACACAATATACTTCAATGCTCAATAGCATGAAAATGACTGCAAGAATAAGTACACATTACGCGCGCACACACAATACACTTAATAAATTGAAAAGCTTCACCGAAAAGAGCGTCTGCATCCCTCCGCCGTACACAAAGCTGGGGAACCCAAATCAGCTGACACAGGGAGCCTCTGTTCGGGACAATCAGTCCTCCTGGCGTTGCGTCCAACCCAGAAGAGAGTTCCTAAACCAGCCCATCCAGGCCCCCAACTTTTATAGTATTTACTAACGCCCAGGAGTCTTTTCTAGAAAAAGACCCCCTCCTTTACAAATTGCGCAATCGGCGGTACCTTGTTCACCCTTCGAGACGTCTCCTCAGAACGGGCCAAGTTCCCAGGAGAGGACTCCAAGGTGAAGCTTGCATTCCTCCTTGTGTACAGGCGCATCCCCCTGTTGTTCTAACTGATAGCTCGTGGAATGTAAATAGCGCCCTTCGTACCAGGCAGATGGAGCGAAGTTGAGCATAAAAACACCCCTCCCTTCAGCTTGCCGAAGCTTGTGGAAAAACACAGAACAGTGCCTTACGCACCGAACCAGACTCGACAAAATGGAGTCGTGAACCAAAATGGAAGCGAAGGCCAATGAAAGCAGAGGCCAATGGTCCACACTCTGCACCACTGTTTACCTTGCACGTAGTGCTGCCGCATGCACGTAGTGTATGTAGCAATACAGTCCTGTAGGCGACCCCGATCAAGTGCCTCCTGGAATACCCCGGAGAGTCACTGGCCCCTAGCCTAGGACTAGCAGGGAGGGGGGGCCACCCCCGGGTGATTACCACTCCCTCACCTGTTGGCCCCTCTCTACCCGCCCACGGGCTATCCCAGCCCAAGCAGTAGCAGTGCTCATTGTAGCACCGCACTGCCACGGTCAGTCTCCTCCGGGCTCTATGGAAAGCTGCAGGGAATATCAGGATGACAACTGAGAAAGTAGAGGGGGGGATGCTACTTTCCTAGATCTCTCTGCAGCCCGTCCTCCTCACCGTAATCCAGGGCACACTAAAGTCCAGGCCTCCGCCACCACCTCCTCTTCTTCTTCTGTATGTTGCGGCGTGTGGCCGGCCCGACCATCAGCCGATGCCAGCACTGCATTCCATTAGGCAGCACTGCCCCAAGGATCAAAAAGACAGTAGGGGAAGCAGGGGAGGGGGGTGCACCTTTCCTAGGCCTCTCTGTTGTCTCCCATCCTCACCGCAATCAAGGTTCCTCTTGGCGCGCTCAGGCCAGGACACCTCTTCGTATCGTGGCGCGTGGTAGACACAACCACCAGCCGCAGAGAGCACCGTGCTCTGCAAGGCTGCCCGGCCCCTCTGAGGCTCTCTGCATGCTTGTCACTCAGCTCTGCCGCTACCCTTGATGATTGCGTCCAGGCAGCAGCTTATCTCACCAGTTGCAGTCCGGCAAGGGGGCGGTATGAAAGCAGGGGGGCGCATGCTCCCCCAGGCCTCTCCGCGGCCCTCGCTCCTCACTGTAATCAAGGAGTCCTCTCGGTGTGCTGTAACCAAGCCACCTCCCCGTCCTCACATTGTGGTGCGCGGCAGACCAAACAGTCAGCTGCAGCTGTTCTCCGTGAGGCCGCCCGCCACTTTAAGGTTCTCTGCATGCCCCCGAGCCTAGGCCACTCAGCACAGCCACTCTCCCTGACGTTTGTGTCCAGGGAGCGGTGTATTTCACTGAATTGAGGGTCAGGCGGCAGGAGCTCACCTAAGTTCTGTCCACCATCTTTCAGCACCAGACCTCCTTACCATCACTTTTATTAACTGGCATCTAATTGCTTTCTTTTCAGGCACCATTTTCTTCTTTTGTATTGAGTACTACATGGCAGTGTATGCCTTTTTGAGGCGTTTCCCTCGTGTACTTCTCTCTAGCACTCCCTTCTTGTTGGTCCCTCATGTGCTTCTCCCTGTTGTCTCACGCCACATGTGCTCTACAAAAAAAGGGAGGAAGAAGGCAGAATGTTTGGGGATAACCCTTCAAAAAAGGGCTAGATCCGCCACGATATGGGGTGTGCAGGGGGAAGTGCCCTCTTTCCCCCTCCTTAACAGGACCTGACGCATACCAATGTACAAACACAGTAACCTCTACTACACAGGATAGGGTATCAGTGGATGGACATTCTGCAGGAATGGTAGGACGGAAATCTCAACATCAAGAAAGGAACAGGGAGGATTGTCAAGTAGGGTTGGGAAACACAAGTAGAAGCACTTCTACCCTCTCTCGTCCCTCCAACTCAATGCTTGCTCAAAGAGATTGTGTGGACATATTGGGATATAGAACATTTCCTGTTTTTCATATGGTGTAGTAGATCCATTCCCTATGAGTGCTTGACATGTGCTTAGTGAGTGTGATGGAGCAACAGGACTTCTACTCTGCAGTCCTATCATAATGGTGCAGGTGCTCTCTAAGAGAAATCCCAACCTAATCAGAGGCCAGTCCCTGAAGACCAACAGGTGTGTGCTTACCTTTCATAGACAGGCGATTACCAGTCCACTGCCAAAGGTCTTATTAGAAGGAACTAATGACATTTAACTTGCCAGTGCTGCTCAGCGGCTTTGTATTACAATCAAGTAATTTACAAAACAAGCATACATAGGGCCTTATGACGACCCTGGTGGCCGGCGGTGTTCCGCCAGTCATTACAACCGTGGCACTATAGCCACGGCCATACCGCTGGCCCCTCCACTATGCCACCAGGCTTTCGCCTGGCGGTCATAATCCCCAGGGCAGCGGTGCAAGCACTGCTGTCCTGGGGATTATGAGTCCCCGACCGCCAGCCTGGCCACAGCAGTAAAACACAGCCATGGAAAGGCTGGCAGTAAGGGGGACTTGGGGTGCCCCTGCACTTGGCATGGGCAGTGCAGGGGCCCCCAGGCATAGCCCCATCGCGCATTTCACTGCCTGAATTTCGGCTACTGCACCCGCTGCACATCAGCATTGCCGCCGACTTTATTACGAGACGGCAGCAATGTTGATGTGACTTTTCCCCTGGGCCAGCGGAAAAGTCATAATAGGGAGCCAGAAATACCACCAGCACTGGCCTTGAGGTTGTAATGAGGGCCATAGTGCTAATCGTATCACCAAATGTCTGGTTGATAAAGAGACAAAGTATAGGAACTGTGGAGTGCTGTTCATACACCAGGGACATATGACAAATCCATCAGATTAAGTATAAACCTGAGTTACATGGCAGTGGTGGCCCACAGAGAGATCAATGGTCACAGAACTGTGCATACCTGGACTACTCCAAGGCGGAGTCTACAAAAAATGCGTATACCGACAGGGTGACATTTAGAAAAGCTGATCATCCTGAAGGGTACTGAGCTCTGATGGGGTAATTCTTGGTTTCCTACCTGAAGTATGTGTGGAGTAAAGAGAGATGCAGGTTTGTCCTGTTGCAACTGCATGGGTACAAAGGAAAGAGTTAGCTTAGAGTGAAGCAGGATATCATACAATTAGCCAGCCGGATAGTAAGTTTCTGCACTGTTTTGACTGCGCATATCTAATTAAAAGAACAATTAGCAGAATGTGTCAAGTGAAATTTGGAGAGGTTGAAGTTCACAATTGGATACAGCCATCCTCTGAGCTTCCATCTATATACCTCTCATCTACATCCCATAAGGTTTCTCACAAAGAATTAGCTGATCCACTTAGAGTCAGGTGCCATACCTCCAACGTCCAGCTTGTCATCCCTGCTCCTGCAGCCCCTTCTCAGGCAGGAGCAGGTTCCAGGCCCTTATGCTTCCACTGTAGTTGTGCTGTAGTTTTCCATACTCATCTGGATTTTGCTTATTTTCCCTGCCCATCAGGATCCTCATTTGTATTACCAAGCCCAAGAGCCTTGTGTCCACGTCCTCTGCTGCCTCACACCCAGGTCACACGTACACCGGTTCCTGGGCCTGTTATAAGGACACCAATATTACACCTCCTGGGTGTACTTTCTTCCGATTGACTTTCAGCTTCCCTTTTCTTCTATATTTGGTTCTTATTCTACAACAGAGTTACTCCCAGTGGATAACTATTGCTGTTGATACAGCCATCCTGCAAACAGAATTATCTATGGGATTAGAGAAAAAGGTGCATCACCACCCCATTAGATATTTCTCACCTCCACGGCAATAGTTATTAAATCAAATCAGATCTTAGCTTTCTTGTCCCTCCTGTAGTCCTGCAGGGAGAAAGCATGTGAAGCGGAAACCTTTGGTACGGGGTTCTGCTGAGCTGCTTTAGGAAAAATTGACTACCATAATTGAGATGGTCTCTGAAAGTAACCTTTACTTCTCGGAGCACAGAAGTAAGATATTCTCTATTTACTTCCATCAGATAGAATTGGGAACTGTAACTGGCCCGTCCACGTTTCATGCATTGTGCAATGTTTTTATGTGCCTTTCAGGTACTGCAAGTCCCTTAAAAATACTAGTTCAACCCCATTGCTTCCTTAAGACCTTCAAACAAAAATGTCTAACTACAAACATATTTTCTTACTGAAAACAGAACACAATCAAAGTTTAGCAAGAAACATTATTTATTTTACAAACTCGTAGCAGGAATATATTAATACAAAAAACAATTTGATGATCTATGGCAGGTTCTACCCCTGAAGGTCCATCCATCCCAACCTGGCAGTTATCATTCCTGTAATATGTGAGGCCATGAACAGCAGGCAGTGGCCTCCTGCGACGTCTGCTCGTCACTCACCTACAAACCAGGACATAGTAGGAACACTGAGAAGCTTTGGAGTTTGAGTTCCTGGACCGCATAGAACAGGCTGATACTAAAAGACAAACTATGCGAGATCTGGATTCTCATTGCCAATCGAGACTGCACGCATCTCCCTGCATTGACCTGGCTGATACTAAAAGAAACTATGCGAGATCTGGATTCTCATTGCCAATCGCGACTGCACGCATCTCCCTGCATTGACCTGGCTGATACTAAAAGACAAACTATGCGAGATCTGGATTTTCATTGCCCATCGCGACTGCACGCATCTCCCTGCATTGACCTGGCTGATACTAAAAGACAAACTATGCGAGATCTGGATTCTCATTGCCAATCGCGACTGCACGCATCTCCCTGCATTGACCTGGCTGATACTAAAAGACAAACTATGCGAGATCTGGATTTTCATTGCCCATCGCGACTGCACGCATCTCCCTGCATTGACCTGGCTGATACTAAAAGACAAACTATGCGAGATCTGGATTTTCACTGCCCATCGCGACTGCACGCATCTCCCTGCATTGACCTGGCTGATACTAAAAGACAAACTATGCGAGATCTGGATTCTCATTGCCAATCGCGACTGCACGCATCTCCCTGCATTGACCTGTCTGATACTAAAAGACAAACTATGCAAGATCTGGATTCTCATTGCCAATCGCGACTGCACGCATCTCCCTGCATTGACCAGGCTGTACAAACTGAGCAGCCGTCTCACTGATTCGTGCAGCACTGGGGTCGGGGTAATTAATCCCCCTTTGGCACTCGATTCCTGCTCCCAAGCTTGAAGGCTGATACACCTGCACAAGGTGCACCTGCATTTTTTGTAGGGATGTACCTTGAGGTTTAATAAAACAAAAACGTTGTCACAATTAATCTCATATTTAATTGGGTGAGCTTTATAAAGTTGGTACAACCTGTGCCACATAAATACTTCCATTTATCGAGCATCCTGAACAGTTTGTGGTAGAGGCAAGTCCCACCGGCCACGCCAGAGCAGACCACACACTGTAAAACCCTCATCTGCGTAATAGCGGTATTCCTACTGTGAGAGGTCACAACAATCCACGCTGCAGGGTCCACGCCCCCACCGCTCAACAATGAAACATTTAAGGTCAGGCGTCCCTGTACCACGACCGCTGCACTGGCTGGAGCACATCGCTGGGCCGCAGTGCAATGTGCAAAGGCAACTGACTTCAAGGTGCACCCGCCTCCTACTCTGGCTGCAGGCGAAGGGGTGTGCGATCTGCAAAACCTGCAGTTTTCCTCCACTTTCAGCGACGAGGTGTTGAATCTTGGGTGCTCCGCGCTGCTCAGCTTCAGAAGACCGGGGAGTCACAGAAGGTGCATGGATCCTGCAGTAGTCTCTGCAGCCACTCGGGATCTACGAGCAAGAACCAAGTCAGAATTAGCAGCACCCAAGAGGAACCGTGCTGCCACAAACTGTAACATGGAAAACACAGACAAAAAACTGCACTGCTGTAGAAGTAAAGGTCACTGCTACCCCCCCTCCGCTCTACCACCCATTACTGTTACAGGGAAGGGGAGATTTAGATTTGTTTCCACTTCTTACACTTGGGTTTTAGATGAAAGACAAGCAGCTATGCTTAAGTATACATTTATCTATGTTATGACTAAAAAACATTCATTCCAAGTCTGGTCCCAGGAATAGAAACACCATATTTGCTTGGTGGACTAGAACTATTCCAAGGGCAGTCCTGGTGCCTTTCTGCAGGTGCGGGAAAGGGGCGTGGCTAGGGAGGAAATAAGAAACTCGGATAGATTTGCATACTGGGGTGAGCAGCACAGGCATGTTGCTGTGTATTGTGTACTAGGTGGCTTGTGAAGGGCAAGTGGGTGATAGTTGGCAGGACAGTAATGCAGAGAACCGGTAGGATAACACCACCGCCCACCAGAAAGTCTAGCTCATCTGCCCTCTCTCACATGAAAGGGCTAGTAAGGCCCTTCCTTAGGTATTGTATGTTTCAGCTTATCTATAGCATTTGAGCTCAGGTATAGCATGCCGTGCAGAATATAAAGAGAAATGCACCACTGCTGGCGCACGGATTAAACGCCTGAACAGTAATGCGTGTGCTGTCCCTAGCGATTGAAGATTATTCACAGGAGCGGTGACATCAATCTACGTAAAGATCACTAGGCCTGAATCTGTACAGCAGTAAAGTGTAAATCAGGTAACGTAAGGGCTTCAATAAATTGGTTACTACGAGTCCTTGAATGAGTCACTGTATATAAATTGATGGGGGAGGGGGGGTGGGAGTAACCCACTCAACTGCTCCACAAAGAAAATTTCAACAAGCACTGGTTTGTGGATAAAGCCCGATAAACATTTTGAGAGAACGTAGGCCGTAACACAGGCAACAAACCTAGGCCAACAAATAGCAAAACATATCATGCAATGCTCAATCAGATGAACGAGGAATGGGATCAATTTCCAAAGTGTAATTACTCCTACGCTTAATTCACCACCTTGCACTGATCAAAAGCTGTGAAAGAGGCCAGCGGTGTAAACTGCAGGGGGAGCACACAAGTGGCCACAGGGACTGGTGGGACTTTCTCTGCTAGGTACTTAATTCAACAGTAACAAAACAACACATTTCAATTTAAAATCTGAAGCAACTAATCAAAAACCGAGAGGTCTGTTGAAATTGGATAACTTGAACACACATTTTTAAAAATTTCAAATAACAATTCAATCAGAGCAAGGGATATTAAAGGATTTCATCTGAAGTATCACATAGTGAACACCGTTTGTTTTGGGAATGTATAATCTCAAAGAATTCCTAAGCAGGCTCGGGGATCCAGGCAGAGAAGACTAAACTGTAAATCCTGAACTGCTGCTTGCTTGGTCTCAACAAACTTTGTAAAGTGTCTCCGCAGCCGGTGTGGCTTGTACTACACTATCAATGTACTACAAGAAGCACAGCTTTAGCGTAATAGAACCTAGGATCTTTGCACACATTCTTGGTTCCTCCTGGCTTACCTTCGGGGATAGAATACCTTGCAATGCTGTCCTGGAGCAAACACTTTCTGTAGATCAAGCTCTGGCAGGCCTGGTAGGTTAGGAAACACCTGAAAAAAGAAATCAGTACACAAAGGATGCTGTGGGAGTTGTATTACAAAGTGGAGAAAGAAACTGGTGCCTATGGGGAGGTTTATTTTCAATCACACCATGTAGGGTTTTTATGGAGCATCAATTCAGCCTCACAGCTAAATCAGGAGATGTATAGAGTGACTAAACAAAACAACTAAGAGACCGGTGAAGAGCAGGCCACCACAGTGTGTAAAATGTGCACTTTATTGAAGCCTCCATCTAGTACCAGAGAAACAAGGACATCAGAAAACCAGTGTCCCCAAGAGTTTCTACTACCATCTTCCCAACATATAAGGATTCACCTCTTCCGCCAAACACTTCCAGGCCCTGTGATTGCACTTCCAAGCACACCATTGGTGATTACAAACCTTTAACAGTCTTTCTCTATAAGATATAGAGTTTTGGACAGAAAACCCTTGCATGAAGATGCCTACCTTTGCCAGATGTGTCCATTGGAACAGACAGCCTGCTTGCGATCAGTGAAAGGCAGGATCTCCTTGCACAGGCTGCAGTGCTCTGGGAATGTTTGCTTGTTCATCTTCTTGAGTACGTGTCCGATCAGTACCTAAGGGTATAGCACAATGTAAGCAAAATCTATAGACTGGGCATGGACTAACTGTACACCTCAAAGCATAGGTTTAGTCGTGCACTTTTAGGTGTCCCTGGGTTGCACGACTACTATCACTAAACAGTCAGACTATCAAACATCACAAGAACTGGGGGTACAAGTACTGAGGACAGCATCAGTCCATCATCGGTGACATGGGGCTGCGTCTTTCCCTAAAGGATTATCGGATAATACAAAACATTAACGCTCCCAAAGCACTGACACTCACTATGGCCCCTTCAAACCTATTTAAATATACTCTTTCTTTGAATCCTGTTTAATTAATAGACTGAGCAACTATCGGCAGAAACCTCTTGCTCAATACTCACAGTTACTTTGAAAGGAAGAGGGTGCTACAGGCCAGAAATATCTGAAACCTGGCCAACGGTCCCGTCTGATCTTGTGGATCAACCAACATTTGTACAGAGAGGTCTGTGCGACTCCTGCATAAACCTTGAAAGTCCCCAAATCACCTTCAGTTTTCGTATATAAAAAAAAGCTTTGGCAAAGCCAACAAGTCTACCCTTTGGGACCCACTAGCTTTGCTGATGCTTTTTAGCAACATTGAACAACATTGGTTAAACCCAATTTTTTTTTGCGAATGCTGTCGAGTATCAGCATAAAAAGTGCAATGACGCGACCGCTGTTGATGGTCGCACCATTCTGTAGCACACGCATTATTCATCACGTTTGCGTGCGTCTATAGAGTGGTGAAGGTGCCATTTAGATTGGTCATTAAAAAAAATAAAAAATTAAGTGGGTGAAGGCGCTTTTGTGGACATGCTGTATCAATTTGCTGTCTAGCCCATCTATCTATCTATATATCTATAAATACATATATATTATATAAATACAGCAGGGTGGGGACACAGAGAGGCGGATCAGAAAGAAGCACCAATGAAAAAGCAACATAGGGAGAGCGGGGCTGGGAAGAAGCACACAAGGAAGACAGCAATATGAAGCGTGGAGGAGAACTACATGGGAGAAAGAGTGAGCAGCCACCAAGGAGAGTGCAAACGGAGCAGGGGGCGGGACGCAGAAAGCGAGAGCTGGAAACGTGTACTCTGATGGGGTGCTTAGCCAAAAAGAAAAAGTAGTTCCCTAAAAGTGAGCAGAGGAAGCACAAGTCAGCGGGTCAAGAGGGTGGTGAAGAGACTGTGTCCCAGAACAGTAACAGCCAAGAAAAGGCATTGAATAAGAAGCAAGGAAGTGAGAGCGACAAAATCAAATAGTGGGCGTGATGTAAACCCCTGTACGTTCCTGTAAGCCCAGAATTGGTCTTCTGCAGGCTCAACCTAATGAATAAACACAGCATGTCTACACACAGAAACCAGGACTTTTCAGATGCATTTTAGAGAATTACGAAATACAGCATTCCGATTTTGCCTCCAGATGAAAGTCTAGTACTGACATTTTATTAATATTTTTAGTTAAAAACCAAGTCAAAGTATTGTAGCAGTGCACACGTACTGTGGTCATACTGGCACATTATTGACATTGGTTCTAAATGTCAACGAGTTAAACCCTTTTGCCATAACCCAACATTTCCACACTGTAAGCTTAAACAGAAGACTCCCGTACACTGTGGAGCAAGAAGCAGTTTTACTTTCAGGTTTACAGCATCTTGATTGCTCCACTCACTACCGGATAGACCTTGGTATCACAAGAGCTAATAGAGCAGCGGTCTTCAAATGTTTTAATGGTGCGCACCCCTTTACCCCCAATTGGGGGTGGGGGAGAAATACATAAATCATTGGGCCCCCTCCAATTTTTTCCACAATCGTTCTATTAAGCTGGCTATGTTTAAATGTGTCTAGATTTATTTAAATGGAACAGTTAAGTTCTGTTACTGTTTTAAAAACGCAATCAAATACACGATGCCAAATAAACTGTCAGGTAGGCCTTACTAATGTCTAAAAGCATCCACAGTGTGATTATTAGTAGTTTGTACATTGTTAAGTGCTGTGGTCATATTTGTTTATTATATGCTGTGTATATCCGTATGCACTATTCTTGTGCCTTCAGGTAGTAGGGCACCTGACCACGTGCACCCATTATACTGTATTGTTTTTGTACATTTACCACTACGGACACCAATCTGAAGTGAGATTTTCTGCCATTTACTACCTTTCCGTTTTTGGTTATAGAAGTGGGAGTGGGGTGGGGGTTTTGAAGAGTATTTGGAGTTCCTTCACTTTTGGCACACACTCCCAGCTTGGATATAACTCACAAAACCTGTTAGTGATGGCCAGTTACAGAGGGGTTTAATGCTGTCCATTTTTTCAGCTTACAGGCCTGTTACCAGCATTTTGGACAGAGCCTGGCGGACTCCCCTCCCCCCATCCTGCAACCCCTGGTATCATATGAGCCCCCCCCCCCCCCATTTGAATACCCCTGTAACAGAGACTACAGCAGCGGTCTATGTACCGTGGAAGCTGCTCCTCAAGGTTCACAGACACAGTTTTCTATCACCCTGGACACAGCCTCCTCTCTTGGTGCCACGAATCTAAGGCAGGTTGCCTACTGGTTCCTGAGAAACAACCACTCACCAGGTTTTCGACTTTAGTGTTTTCTTCTTTGGAATTGCCCTTCCCTACCCCTTGGCCCCTCTCACCCTAAGAGATTCTCCTCTAATAGTGTTTTCATTATTACTTCTCAATGTCTTTTCACACAAAAGCTTCGCTTATTTTCACCTGGTCTATTACAATTGCTATCTCACCTTCATGGATTCAAACTCTTGTAAGCCTCTTGTGAGCTGGTCAACTCCCTGTCTTTGCATTTGTACTGCACACGTTGACTTCAGAGAATCTAATTTTGTGAGCCAACACTTAGCTCTTGTTCTGCCACAATGAGTTGCAGTGCCTCCCTGCCTGCCTGTTCAGTTCTGTGATGAGGGTGGAGGAGAAAGTAACAGAATGGTACAGAAATACTGTAATATTGACCGATGTTTTAGATCCTGGGTCATGTCCGTTGGCTGAAGCGAGGAACTTTTAAGAGCTTAACCTTCAGGAGAGGTAGCAATGTGATCTTGGGACTGAAAGGTTAGGGCTAGTTTATGTTTTTAATAAGAATCAAATTAGTACACATCATTAAAGCATGGCTTTAAAGTAAAACTTTGTTGTGCAGTTTGGCTTTCCCATTCACCTTACCCGAGCAGTGCGGTCATCGTACTCCTCGTCAGATGTCAGGAAGTCGCAGACTCCTCGCGTTGGAATGCTGGTGTTCTCCGCGATCCATGTGTGCAGGTACACCTCCCCCAGGACACGTTTCATGTGCTCGCGAGTCAGATGCATTTCCACCGCTTCAATCTTCCCTTGCGTCTCCAAAAGCTTCTCCTCCATCATTCCCTGTACTTCAGTTTCACCAGAAGGAGCCATATCTATTGACTCCAAAGAAGTCTCTCCTTCTTGTCCCTTTTCGCTTTCCGGTTCCTCAGAGTCTTTGCTCTCCTGTGCGCTAGTATCCGTTATCAGGACTTTTGTTTCATTGTGTGATGGCCTCCAAGGAGCCTCTGAGGGAGGCTTCTTTAGTGACTGGCAATATATTCTCAACAGGAACAACCTCAAACGCCAGAAGTATGTGGCCCCGTCCTCGATCTTTTTATCCAAGGCCTCTTGCAAGAACTGAGGGATTTGTCTGTCTTTTAAAATCTTCCACCGCACTATGTCAGTCAGATCCACCTGTTTGAACAGATTTTGGACAGGAGACTCGAGAAGCTGTGCTGCAGCTTCCTCAAACGTTTTTAGCATGATAAACTGAACTTGGTAGGTCTTGTTGACTGGGTGAAGACCATTGTTCATGCCCTCTGTGGTGATGCAGGCTAGATAGGCACCGCATGGGCTGACAGCGATACCATGGGTTTTCACAGAGCCAAAGATGTCATTCACCTTGATCAACTGGTGCTCAAACCTTAGCGCCACATCAGTGAATATGGGGATTAGCTGCCGCACTTTTGCGTCGCCTGAGCAGGTGTAAACTGTGCCGTTCTGCTTGTCCGCAGTCATTGAGACTATAGGTAATGAATGAAGTCCCGTAACGTGGGAATTGTGAACATTTAAACCTACTTTGGTGATTAGGAGCAGGCACCAGAAGACATAGGGCCCTCGAGCTGCCACCACAAGGCTACAGTTGCACTTCTGGTAGGGGTGGTACAAAGGGAGGCATTGAATGCTGTGCACTGGCATCTGGTCGGCATCTTGCCAAAGCACCACCGGCTGCCTCAGCGTGAAGTAGCCTTTGACTGCCTTCAGGTTGACAGGTAGGATTTTCACTGGTCCATGGTTGCTTCCTACGATTAGTCCACTCATTTTACGGTTACAGTGCTCGTATTCCCACCAGGATAACACACTAGGAGCACTAATTCCAGACTCAATAGTGTTGCAGGAAGTGATAGATTCTTTACCTACAAAGGGAAGCTGAAACTGCCAGACTGCAATGTTTCCATTTTCGAAGAGGACTGCCAAAAGTACGGAGCCAACATCACGACACTGATTGTTGTGGCTCACCTGCTGAGTAGTACAGATACCAGACCACTCCATGCGCACTGGCGTCTGCATGCTGTGACGCCTCTGAAATTCTGCAAAGTCCCCAAGTTCTCCTTTTGGGATGTCCCCTTTGCAGAGCTTGAAGTTGGCTTCATAGAGCCGATCACCATAGAGCTCAGTTAGATCCACCAACTGGACCCACTGTAGTCTGTTCAGATTGGCCTGAATGGTCAGTCTATTGTCTAAAGTCAGCGCGGCTAAAAGACATCGTCCGTTGGCATCGCAGCCCATCGGGGACCAGCTGGTGTACTTGAATCCTCGCATGGATGGTAAGGATTTCCCTTCTGGGTTGAATACTCTGTCAAGCATAAAAGTCTGGCTGACTGTTGGATCACTGGAGCTGGCAAACTTTTGTTTACATTCTTCCACTTCGTCTTTGATGCCAACCTGAAAGAAACCACATGTCATTACTGAGAGCTCCACAAAAAATTTGCACGGTTGCAAACAGCTATTTGTTTCTCTTAAGCACTGTCATTATTCACTTGAAGTTTTTTTGGTGGCATATAAAACTGGTCTTTTTATTTAAAAAAAGCAGTAGATACTAACAAATCAGTTACTAACATGAAATGTTTAAACTGTGTTCAGCAAAAGTCCAAACTGAGAACAGTCCACACCAATAGTTTATCAAAGTTTCAACAGCCCCCTTTCTGGGGGTGCACAATTAAAAAGCACATATCTTTTGACAAAATATGGCCTTTACCTAAATCTGAAGAAAACGCACTCTCCCTTTCTCACTCTCCCTGCTGTTACTCGTTTCTATTAGTCTGTTTTTGTGCTTTTTCTAGTTGTGCTGCCATTGTTTTTCGTCTTTTTTGTGTGTCCGCTCTGCCTTGCTTTCCCTGCCCTTTTCTCCTCAGTTCTCCTTACCGGCTTTCCCTCTCGACCCCCACCCACTGCAGTCCTTACCTTCCCGGCAACCCACTTAATGATGGCTTAAGTGCGGATGCCCCAAAGACAAGCTGTTTGCACCCGGGCCGCCCCCAGCACCTGGACCTCTAGTGCCACATGGACCCACCTACCCCGTTGCGTCCCTTCACGCCCTCAACCCCGGAAGCCACTTGCCATGGTTCAGCCGCACTGTGCCGCACAACACAGAAGGAGCCTTCATCTGCACCGCCTGCAAATTCTCTTACACTCTGCCTCCTCCAACACTTACCACACCACCCAGCATGTCCCCTGCCTTGCACGCTCCAACCAGCCACTACTCTCGTATGTCTCCACATTCATCTTCAAGGCTGGCATAGAATGTTTAAAAAAAGTAGGGCGCATGAGAGGGGTTTAAGGGGCAGTTGAAAGGGGGTACCTTGTCTTTGTAAGAGAACTATATTTTGTAAAATAACCAACATTTTAAAATATTTTCATGAGAGAGAAAGAGAGAGAGAGAGAGAAAAAAAAAAGGAGATTGTATATAAAAATTCCTGGTGAAATCCGATTGAAAGCAGCTGTACCCAACTATTTATCAGAAAATACATTTTTTAGGGGGGGCATAACACCCAAAACTCCCCTCCACAAGCTACGCCCCTGAACATGACCAAACTTACCCTCCACACTAGATATGGCTGCAGCGATCCCCAACGGCTACAAAATCGTCAGACAAAACCATCAACACGAGCAACACTTCAGCTGCACCAACTTTGTTGGAACCGCTAGCAGCTACGTGGGGCACATCACCTTCAAGCTACAAGCCACATCCAACGTTATCCTGTGCGGAACCCGCATGTACATACCAGCTTGACCTCGAGCCACTTATAGCAACAAAATCACAGACCTCACATCTCCAACTCTAGCACTTACAGCCTGCCTGGGACCACAACTTTCCCGTAGATGATAGCTTAGACCCCCAACTTGACCATCCTGCTCAAAAGCTAAGGGAACCCTGTCCTCACCCACCATGTCACTGGACCCACACACGCTGCTAGACACCCCGGACCTTTATCTTCTTCTCCCTCAGAAACATCACGTCCACAAACCTACACCGATCATCTTTTTTTTATTTTTTATTTAATGCGTTTTTATATAGCGCGGACTTTACCCGAAGGTGTCAGAGCGCTTCACAATAGGCAAAGTAAAGATACAAGAGGAGAAGAATTACAAGTGAGCCTGTTACAAAAACAAGCGTTACATTACAAGAGGCAATCGTGATAATTGTGCACGTATCAAGAGCAAAAAATAAACGAGGTAGCAAACGATACGTTATGAGAGGAAAAAGTGACGTGTGCAGGTTACAAGAGCAAATAAAGTACGAATAGAGGTAAAAAAAAAAAGTTGCTGGACTGACTATACCCTCATCAGCTTCAAAGTCACCATCTCGCACTGTACTAGAGCCACCACCTCGGACTTGCTCATCTCAGCTGGAAGAACGTCTCACAGAAGGATAAGGCTTCCATCTTCTCTGAGCACTGCCAAAAATAAACAGCAACCTAACTGATGACATCAAGAACTTCAGTGTCTGATTCTGCACCAAAACCTCACCCCCACACTCTGATGCGCTCCAAAACACCACAAAAACACAGGCTATCTGGTACATAGACGAACTCAGGATGATGAAAAGGCACGGCAAGCAACTGGAGGCAAGTGGAGAAGGAGCCACAACTCCAAAGACGTGTTCAAGTCAGCCCTGAGATGCTCCCACTAGCAAATCCAGAACACCAAGCGATCAGCCCTCGCAGACCACATCAACACTAGTACCAACAGCAATAAGGATTTCTTCTCCACCATCAGGGATTTCACCATGCCCGCAGCCACTGGCCACAACATAACTGCCTCGCAAGACCTCTGTAACGCTCTCTTGGACTTTTTCAATAACAAAAGTCACAGCTGTATATGCCAAATTTGACCCTCAATAGGACCTCCATGAACCTCAAAGCAAGCCTCAGAGTCTCTCGGCTGAGAAAAGGACCCTCACCAAGTGTAAGCCATCACCACAACAATTAAGTCCATCCATCCCGGAGCCCCACCAGACCCATGCCCCCAACAGTCCTTTAGCAAAGCCCACCCCATCCTTCAGCTAGATCCTCACCCTTAACACCTCCATCGACATTCAATCTTCCCAGAAGCCTGGCAACACGCTGCTGTCAACGCTCTACTGAAGAAACTCTCAGCGGACGCAGCAAGCTTTGAACTACCAAAAGATCGCTCTCTTATTCTAGCTTGCAAAGGTCTTTCAAAAAGATAGACACCTGACCCATCACCTCGACACCATGCAGCCTAGAAGCAGACCAAACTACAGCAGGGAAAAGGCTCTCACTGCAGCAGCAAACAGCATATGCATGATCCTAGACAGAGGCGAAACTGCAGCCCTCAACCTACTGGACCTATCAGCAGCATTTGCCACAGTTTCACACCCATCATTATCAGACAAACTCACGAATGGCATTTAAGGCCTCTCCCTCCACTGGATTTCCTTCTTTCTGAGAGAGAGAGCCCAGACAGTCAACCTGGCTCCCTACTCCTCAGAAGCCCAAGAACTTGTCTGCAGAGTACTTCACAACTCATCACTCAGACACCCTCTTCAACACCTACATGACCTCACTGACGAACATCATCCACACCATCAACATCTCCAACGTCAATGACACAACCAATACTGTCCCTTTTGGACAAAACTACCAACAGTAGGCACAAGTCAACTAACTGCATGTCTGAAGTAGCTCCCTGGACTGCAAAACATGCACAGTGCAGCAGCAAGACAACCTTAACTTTCCACGCAAGACACACATCATACCACACCTGAGGGAACTCTGGTGCTCAAACCACTCCACAACACAGGCCCAGCCTACAAGAGTAACATCTCCTTCCATCAACCAGCCAGGCACCTCCGCTCAGCTGGACTCCTTGCACATGCCCCACGCGCGCACAAGAACAGACCAGAGGCTAAGCTTTCTCTTTCATCGCTCCTGAAGTTTGGAACGACCTCCCACTACACATCAGAGCCACCTGCACAAGATGTTGAAGACCTAGCTCTTAGACCAGGGGTCTCCAACCTTTTCTATGACAGGAGCTACTTTTGGTCAATGAATATCACCCTGAGCTACTCATGATTATCATCACTGGTACAATATGACTAGGCCTGGGTGAAATTTAAGTTACCCTAGCGCTTGTACGCTTGTTAAACACTAAACATTACAGCACATCATGTAATTAAATTGCGATGGAGTGCTGGATAAATGCAGAGAGATGCAAGCACCTGTTTGCAGCAGCTGTGCTTTTTTTCTGAAAACTGTGTCCTATCATCAACAATTGACAAGCGAACACATTTTACACTAAAATGTATCACCACAGGATGGATCTGCATTTCAGTAATTATTTGTCCTTTTACGTACGAAAGCAAATTAGGCAGATTTTGCACACTCCTCTGAAGATGACCATGTCCAATAAGATTCCACTACAGACCTTCCCTTATAAGATTACGAATGTGGATCGCTCCTTGCATCCTCCCACTAAAGCAAATCTACTCTTGCTCCTTCTGCCATTCTTTTATGGCTGAGTGCTAATTTACACACTGTGATTGATACAATGAGGTACACAACATGACCAATCTCTATTCAATGTTGATGCTCTACAAGGGAAAGCATGTGGTCATGTTGCAGACCATCCAACCGCAGCAGACTGTCAGTATGGAGACCTGACATTGTTTTTTCTGGCTGGGACTCCAAGGACCTGAAAATGTGACTCACTATCTCCTTCAATGTTCCCAGACCAACCTCCCTGACCTACCGGGATGGGCTTCCACAAGCTACATCCAGGGAGCTGGCGAGCTACCAGTAGCTTGCAAGCTACTGCTTGGAGACACCTGTCTTAGCATAATCCCCACCTCGCCCCACTCCCCTCCCCTCCACCTTCAGGGCTGGGCTCTCACACCTGCACACCATCAGGATACTCCTGTGGGTAACAGAGCGCTTTTACAAATGTATGTAACATAATAGCACACATATCTGCTTTATAATTATTCACAACTGAAGAATTTTTTGCATTGTAGAAGCACTCGCCTCAAATTCCACTTAATTGTTTGCCGATTTGGAGAGTAAATGTGGCCGCAAGAAGCTTCAATGAGCAACATTCAAAGTCTAGTACAATGTAATTTTACTTCAATTAATTTACTAATGCGTACAGGTTCAGTTAAGAGCAGTTTGGGCGAATGATGGGGGTTATAAATACAATGGCTCAAAGTGTGTGTAACTGCTTACTGTTGAGGTGTACTGTACTGACCGATTAGCAGTGTGAACAGCTTACTTGAAGGCCTAGCGGGTAAGAACTCAGGTTTTTGTTTCTTCCTTTACTCTTCAAGTGGACACTTCCATTGATTAGCACTGTGAATGAGGCCTTCCATGCTTTTGAGCTTCTCACTTTTAGCAATATCTCTCCTAAGTCAGATCATTTGCCGTTTCCTTTTGTGAACAGGCAAGAATCTTGAGACTCAACTTCATGAGTGCACATAAATAAATGTACTAGTGAAAGTTTACAACACTGATGTCAAGTACTGTTGATACTGCTGTTCAGCTTGAACAGGGTTAATACCTGCATGTTAGAGGTTCCAATCTTGGCAACTCTTCCCAGTTTCTTTTCTTTGTGAGTCCAGAAAAAGCAAAACCACTCAGTCTGAAAACAGCATTGTTATTTATGAGGTCCTTTAGCAGTAAGCACTCTACTCGATTTTTATCACGGGCAATGCCTGGTACGTTGACCATACTGAAAGGTCTTTTATAATACGGTTAAAATAACAGTGGGCATGAGGCTTCAGCAATGCAGTGGTGAAGGAGACTGAGGTGCATAGTTTGCAAATCCTGACCACCCTAAGCAAGATTGAGATAAACAGTAACAAAAGTCAAAATCATGGCTAAGGATCGCTCAAAGGGCAGCGAGAATAATAGCCAACAACATCCCAAGGGTTAGCCAACAACAAAGGCTGGCGACATACATGCGCTGCCAAAATGTGCTCAGTGAGGACGTTTGGGTTACTCATATGGTTAGAAGTATTTCAGACAAATGCTATAGAGAAGAACTACTTGGCACCTAGGACCATGATCAGCTATAAGAGTTCACAGACTGAAAGGCTGAGCTGTGGAACTGATACTCTGACTTCAAAAGGCAATGAAAGACCAAGATTTAACATATGTAGCCAAATCCAATTCAGCTGTCAAAAAGAAGAAAAATAATTATAAGTGAAACAATTGAAGGGTTGTGTAATTTTAGAATTGTCCTTTTTTAAAACAAGTAAAATTTGTATTTACATTAAAAAAATCTAAATTCCGATTGTACAATAGCACCTGGGACATCACATTTGGTCTTCTTATCTGTGCAATTAAGCCAATGTTTTGGCATTTACACATTAATAAGGTTTATATGTGTAAACTGCTGGAATTTATTCAGTATTATCTCTCTCTGTATATATGTCATCTGCTTGTTGAAATCTGTCAACAAAATGAATATACCTTGCCTGATAAGCTATCGTGAACAAGTGTCATGTGTACCAAGCAAGAGGGATTTTTTATTTGATTTTTTTTTCTGAAAGAAAAAGCATATGTGATGGTAGGCAGGGTAGGAATAGCTCAAGAGTTCTAGGGGCATTGTATTCCAACAGAGATTGTCTAGTAAGAAAAATGAACAGAGCAGTTACTGGCCACGTTTGCTGAGCTAGCTTGGAATGATATATGCTACAGCGAGGTGACATTGTGTTTACTACTCCGTGATGGCCACAATGATGCTTCTAAACGTGGTACCTGTGTTGGCACTTTAAAACAATGATCCCCTGTGTACAATACCATGACAGGTCAGCTGCCACTGCTATGTTTAATTGTATTTTTGTATTGCGAGAATATAATCACAAAGTTTAGGTGGCAGCATGATTTTTGTTTTACATTTTATTTATCTTCCATATAGTTGTGGGAGAGTGTACATCTGTCTTATTGTATACTGGTTAAACGCGTGAATGGAAGAATGAGTCTGTGGGTGGATGAACAGGTCCATGAGTGCAGGAAGAAGTGAGAATGCTTGTATATCTGACTGACTACCTAAACTCAGTGACTTGAAAGGCATTTTCAGTTACAAGCCAGGCCTATTGGCATTGTCAATACTTATTTATTTCAGGGATGTGTCATTCTATAGAGGGACACTGGGACATATTATTTAGGGTCAAGCACAAGAAGTTTTCAGGTTTATTTGTCCTCAGGAC